>NW_028186329.1:42757-66429 GCF_003343005.1 Rhea americana
GGTCTGGCAGGCCCCTTTTAAATCATAGATTTAAAAGAACGGTGCTCCTTTCTAACAAACCTGAAATTTAATTCAGTTTAAAGTTCTGCATTTAAATATTGACTGCACTGAACAACATTAACATTTCATAGGCAAATAGAAGGATGGTGAAACCCATCTGGAGAAAAGACAAGAGTTGCATCAYGTCTGAATTACACTAGATAAAGATTAATCCAGGACAACAGGTTCCAGCAAGTCTGTAATTCATATTAGTTTTCATTGGTCTCAGAGTTTCTTTGGCTCATCAACAAGGGATGCCCATTCAGAAAGTAGTTCCTTTCCAGAAGCACAAGGTCTGGAAGTCTCTAATGGCCTAGAGCCTAATCTTAAACTCACAGCATGTCTGCAGCATGTCATATTCCATCAGGAGCCAACGTGCAAATAACATTTCCATTTTCGAAGTCTGAAAAATGTCACAAAAAGCTTTTGGCATTTACATGACTCAGACAATCACACTTACACCCTCTAATTCTCTCTGCAGCTAACTTCTAATGTTCAATATATATCCACAGCAGGAAATCAGGAATAACTATTAGAGTAAAAACTAAAGTTCTGCAGCTTAGCCATTAGTGTATGCCAAACTACAAAAAGAGTATTTAAAATGACAGTATTGACAGTTATTTCTTATATAGTAAAAATCAAAACGTAATGCACTTAAACAGCAAATGGTCTTTGTACACTTAGGGCTGATTGAGAAGAGCACAGCCCTGCAACTTTGTACAAATTAGTGCATCTGCATAAATGAGGTTTTCCACATCTTTATGGGAAAAAAGTAACCCTTTGAAGTAACCCTTTGACCCTTTTCTTTATTGTAGTTGTTTAACTGTCATATTTAGAAAAGGTACAACAGTCTAAGTGTTTTCTTCCTTTAGTAATTAGTTTAGTTGATAGAACACTAGGTTTGTGCCTGGACTGGTATGACGACAAAACAGTAYGCATACACACTGCATGTGTTGTGTTTGGGCATTTGAGCCACAATACCTACTTTTCAGATCTCACAGTGACAGTAGTCCAACACGAGCACCTGAAATCTGTCCTGCAGTCAGAGTGAAAGCACGAGGGAGATTTGTCATGAGCAGGAGAAAGAATGAGGAGGAAGGAGTCACCATCAAAATACTAGTAGGCAATATTTCTTTCTTAGAGGGGCATATTTTTTCTACCTGGTATGAGAAAATAACAAATGAAACAGTCTACTCTTCTGCTTAGAAAGAGTTTGGGGGTGCCAGTGTCCTGCATCTTTCTAGAAAGAAGAAAGCAGGAAACAGGAAAATAGCTGGAGTGAGTGTGCGCATACAAAAGCGATGGTGAAGGGATGAGCAGTCCTCTCTTGCCCCATCCTCCWCGCCAAGCCTTAGTGAAACACCGTGGGCACGCTGCAGAGGAAGCAGAGTCCAGTTCTTCACTCTCCATCCAGCCCCAGGTACCTTCCCTCAAGCATCCAGCACAAATGCTAGCTAGTACCTGTTGCATGCTCATTTTCTTATGGGCATCTGACCACCCGGAGCAAGGCAAAATGGCAAAACTCATTCCCGTTTTCAATCCAACGGGCTTGAACGGATCAAGATTGGCAAAGGGAAACAGTTACACCATTAACTCACCACGCCGCTCTCCGCAGCTTACAAGTATACTCTCTCATAAATCATCATCTGCTGTAACGGATGCATTCTCGTTTTATGGGCCCACCCATTGAGAAAAATACAGCTCATATCGGTGTCGAGGACCTGTGTGCGATTTGGGAGGGAGTAATGTTTGATTCTTCTTCCACGATTGCCCAAAATGTTTTCACTGTCATATGTTTTTCTGAGAAATAGTGCAAGTTTTATGAATTATGAGACTCTTACACTAGTGGTCTAGACATTTATGTGAGAARTTAACTAGGATGTTTTTACTTTAAGACAGAAAAGGGATGGAGAGAGTTTTGAAAAGCTAAAGTTCAGGCTAGATGTCTGCAGGCAAAAAAGTTATTTCTCTCTGAAAAGGAACTGCTCAGACTTTTAGCTMGGGTATACTTTCGGTATATAAGAGATACAAGGCATCAATTGACTCTGTAAAGGTTGACCAACGTGGAAGAAGCAATATACGTATCAGGTAAAGAATTTTAATCATCCAATGATTATTCAAATCACCTTCTTTGAAGATTATGCATTGACTATTATCAAGACTATTATAGTCACTGGTGATTTTATCTACGTGAAAAATGAAAAAATAATTTGACTATGTGGGAAAAATCACTACTTTCCTCAAAGTGGAAGTAGAAGAAAGTAGCTAGGWATTTGATTAAAGTTTCCAAATGTCAAAATAGTAACTGAATATCACTGATCTACTTGGCAGCCACTCTTTACCTTTCTTGAATGTCTCAATTTATTCTTAGAAACAGTGTTGTACAGCTGCTGTTCTTTATGAAAAGGTATTGAGGAGACCTTGCACCAAACTTCATAAATATAGAYGAAATTTGGTACTAGAATTCCAAAGGAATTTTGTTTCATATACCAAATCTTTCCCTTCCATCCCTCAACTCCTGACATCARTGTTTCCTACTCTTGTTTTAAATGCAAAAAGCTTTGAAAAGGGAGAAGTAGGAGGAAAAAATAAAAAGGGAAAATGAAAAAGAGACRGACAAATACCTCAGCAACACGGGTTACGTAGCAGTTGTAGCAGGCAGAAGTAGTACAGTGTTTCACAAGCACAGAGAAGACAGGTGCAATACATGGGGCCCCAAGTCTGGGCACTGAGGTCCACGTCAGCATTGCTCCTGATTTTTGACTATCAGCTCAATAAACTCAATTGCTAGAGTCATGCTGGGCTTCATTTTGAACATACCTCATGCTAACACTAATGGCAAAGATGAAGGTTGTAGTTCTATGATGATTTTGGCTTAACCCAAACAGACTGCATTTCTAATTTTCTTTTGCATTTGGAGGACTCAAATTACACATAGAGAAGAAAGCTGCTTGCTGTTATAATATGCCGTATATCATTGCTGGAAAAAACAGGAAAGGCAGCACATTTGTGACTAGAAGATATACTTAAAAAAAAAAGAGAGAGAAAGAAAAATAAAGAAAGAATACACAATCATGCTCCAGTACACTAGCCTGCTCTTGTAAAAGTTTGCTACATTGGCTGGGTCTTGAAGTCATGACTTCCTGGCCTGGATATGTACCATCTAAACCATACTTGCCATTATCCCTGGGAGACCAGAAACATATGAGGCAAGAGGCATTTTGTAAGACAGCAACTGAAAAATAATAAATTCAATAAGCCTGTGCGGTAGTTAAATTTGTGTGATTTCTTATGTGTCAAAAAACTGTTTATAAAAAATGTCAAAGACAACACAAAAACACACGTTAGTAAATGTCAGGAAGGAAAAAAAAAAAGATATGAAAACTGACACCAGTCTACAAACTATAGAAAACGTGCAACTACGTAAAATCAAGTATAGAGGTTGCCAAAAGATGTGTACATAAAAGGTTGTTTTAAGAGAAGAAAATAAGAGTTTTGATCTAGATTAATTCTTGCATTACGTTACTGCATGATGCCTTTGTAGATACTCCCTACAGTATTTTATTGCTAGGGCTTTCCCAGAGGTAAACTCTAAACCAATCCTAGAATAATAAAAAAAATAAATAAATAAAWAAAAGGACTATAGAAAGCTTACTCTCTGATGAGCATCAGTTACATATGTTAAACCTCGCACAAAATGAGTGTTCTTCTATCAGTACCTGTTAAACAACATAAAATGAGCTAAACTTTTGGAGTTAAATTAGTACCACAAAAATGAAGCATTTTATTGACAGYGTGGAAAGCTGTGGAATACTTTGTTCATGTAGAATGCTAACAAGTATTTAACTTTTGTAAACTATTACTCAAAATATAATGGCCTGGAATAACATAGCTCCAAGACACAAAAGTCTAAACTGATCAGTCATCTAGAATGATTTATAGTAAGGTGTCGTAGAGCCTTAAATGGAGAAAAATAAGTCAACTGACCTGCAATTTATAAGAAAATAACTCTTATAAATTTACACAAAGCAGAGAGAACTCAGAGGACTTAAGGACTGGATCAAATATATGAATCTTTCTACCACAAGGCTTGATCATTTAAACACTTAAATGCATGCACAGTTTTACACAAGTGAACATTTCCAGTCAAAATATAAATGTGTGCAAGTAAAAGTAAAGTAAAAGTAAAGTAAAAATTAATGCAAGTCAGTTTAGCCAAATAGGTAAGGTAGGATGTTAGGAAGAGGTTTCTATGCATTCAAGGAGTACSAGAGAGAAAAGAGCAGATGAGGAAACAGAGTTTGTAATACATAGTTTCAAAATTACAATTCTTTTATTTTCTAGCATTATTTTCTTAGGAAATGAGATTTTTGTATGCATGAGGTCTGTCTGCCACTCATTAACTTTCCAATGTAAAGGTCATCCAAGCTCTTGCGAGGAGCAGAAAGCTAAAAGATAACACAAAGGTCCTATAGCCATACAGACTCAGACACCTTGCTAGAGAAAAATGAGAAACTACAATTTCCCACCTCCCCAGCAGCCAGGTAAGGCAGCTGAGCCACTCTGACCCCCTCCAGCCACCTCTAGCTGCTTGAAGAACAAAATTATATGACACTAGACATCCTCAGAAATATTGGCTAGATGATTGAGAGCTGGCAGAGCTCAGAGGGCTGCCATCAGTGACGCAGAGTCCAGTTGGAGGCCATAGATAGTGATGTCCCGCATGGGTCAGTACTGGGTCCAATCTTGTTCAATTTATTCAGTAGTGTCCTCGGTGAAGAGATGGACCGCACACCCAGCAAGTTTGCTGATGACACAAAAGAGAGAGGAGTAGCTGATACACCTGAGGGTTGTGCTGCCATCCAGAGAGACCTGGCTAGGCTGGAGAGCTGGGCAGAGAGGTATCTCATGAGGTTCAACAAGGGCAAGTGCGGAGTCCTGCACCTGGGGAGAAATAACCCCATGTACCAGTACAAGCTGGGGGCTGACCTGCTGGAGAGCAGCTTCACAGAGAAGGACCTGAGAGTGCTAGTGGATGGCAAGTTGACCATGAGCCAGCAATGTGCCCTTGTGGCCAAGAGGCCTTGTGGCCAATGGTCTCCTGGGGTGCATTGGGAAGACTGTTGCCAGCAGGTCGAGGGAGGTGATCCTGCCCCTCTCCTCAGCCCTGGGGAGGCCTCATCTCKAGTACTGTGTCCWGTTCTGGGCTCCCCAGTACAAGGCAGACCTGGAGCTACTGGAGAGAGTCCAGCGTAGGGCTACGAGGATGATCAGAGGGCTGGAGCACCTGCCCTACGAGGAACGGCTGCGAGAGCTGGGCCTCTTCAGCCTGGGGAAGAGCAGACTGGGGAGGGATCTTATCAATGTGTGTAAGTACGTGAAGGGAGGGTGTCAGGGGGACAGGGACAAACTCTTCTCAGTTGTCCCGTGTGACAGGACACGAGGCAATGGGCAGAAACTGAAGCACAGGCAGTTCTGCCTGACCGTGAGGGGGAATTTCTTCCCTGTGAGAGTGACAGAGCACTGGAGCAGGTTGCCCAGAGAGGCTGTGGAGTCTCCTTCTCTGGAGATCTTCAAGGGCCGCCTGGATGCAACCTTGTCTACCATGCTCTAGGTGACCCTGCTGAGCAGGGAGGCTGGACKAGATGATCTCCAGAGGTCCCTTCCAACTTCAACTAATCTGTGACTCTGCGATATGGCAGACATGAGCTGCAACAACACTCAAACAGGCTAAACACAAACCCAGAGAAAAACCCAGACTCCATTAGACCCGAAACAATTTTAAACAATTTCTTCAATGTGTATGCATCTACCACCCCCTTCAAACTCAAGAATGAGCTATTTAAACTAAATCATCCAGACTTCTGTTAGTTTAAGCAGCTCASATCTTGACCATTAACACAAGGAACTCACTCTGAGGACCAGTCACAAGGTCAGAACTAGGTGAAGAATGAATCATGACAAAGGAAAGGCACAAAGTCACTGTCTGGGGGAGGGGGTTGGTTTTTTGTTTTGTTTTTTTAAAAAAGCAGCAGGGTTATGACAAAGTCATTATTGACTGCAGGTTTTAAAATATGCCTTATCAAAGAAAAACAATTTATTATGTTTCTGACATTATTTCATATGGGAAAAATGATAATTAGCTGTACCAAATTATCACCTGTCTCAGGATACCAATTTCAGCTACTGTCAAGTGCTCATCTCAGTTGGTCTTCCTTTCCCACATTCTGTGACTGACAGTTTTTAAATTAATAGCAACTTTATATCACACATAAAAGACAACTGAAAAAAATAAAAAAACACAAACATGTTGCTTGCTGAAGAGTTTGACCATGTTGTCGTTCAAAAAAGAGCAATGTATAACTTTCATATCCTAAGGGCCTCAAGAAATATGCCATTTCTCACTCCTCGAGACTCAGCAGCTATAACTCACAGCTTAATGCAAGACACACTCAGATTTTCACACGATCTTTGAGACAACATCCTAAAATATTGGTTTTGTCTATTTTTACTGTCAAGCTGCTGAAGAATGAATTTCTTTTTACAACACAAAATTTAAGGGCTGACAATATATTTTTCTTCTAGTTTGATGTCTTCAGCCTCTGACAGCAGCTCTAATTTATTATAACGACTTCAAGGGGCTACATTTTAGCACCGAGTGCCATAAGTTAGCATTAGACACAGAAGCCTAGCAACTCTAATTTATTGCAAATGAGGAGAAATCTTCTTTCATTATTCTAGTGTGAAGATGCACATGTCCTTTAAAGCAAAATAAATACGTTTTTGTGATTCTTAAGTAGGACCTTGTCAACAAACATTTTTGTTCAAAGCGCACCAGCAAGGGTTGAGCTGGGTTAGGGCTACTTCAGTTCTGCGAGTACTGTTGCCTTTAGTCCTACAAGCTGTGAAAGGTATAGCCAAGAACTTGCAATTAGCATGGTAAAAAAGTATTTAAAGCAGAGAGTTAAGGAAAAAAAAAGAGAAACAAAAGTGAACAACACACAATACCAAGCCAGCATATTTTAATGTTCTATTATACGAATAAATGTGAAAAATATAAGCTGCATAAGGGTAATTAGCAAACAAAAGAGGCTTTGTCAATCAGTTTAATCATACATAATTATTTGCTCAGTTGTGCAACACCCTCCCAGTTTGATCTCACCCTAAATGAGTTTAAAGATGTGAATTCTAAATCAAATCAAGACTCTGCATCTTCTCAGCCTTGTCTATCTCTAATTGTATAGCCGTATGTTATTCAGACTGCTGAAGCCTATGCATCCTGACAAGGCCACACGTAATTTAAACACAGAGAATTACGATCTTATCAAACAACATGCACAGCACCTTCTAACGATCAAGATAGATTAATCTATCTAGAAATCAAGATTTGGTTCACTCATCTTGCTTTTTCTAGACATCACGAGTTCCCACTGTGAATCGTGTGAATCACCAGTTAACAAAACTGTTTAACTAACAGGCAGCAATAATGACACGTATCTGTTCCAGTTTCATGAAAGCAGATCCTTTGGCATCAAGGCTGAAATATTAACAATAAATGCACAACAACCTTAGGCCTTTCAGAGATACTGTTGTTTCTTTTCTAAGTTGCATAGATAGGCTTTTTACTTCACTTTGCCTGGCATTTCAGCCAGGCAAATCTTCCTCCTAAACTTGTTCATCATATTTTATATCTACACTATCCAATCATTCTAATTATTGCTCAGGTTTTTAGGAATGATTCATACAGCAAGAACATCAAGAAAACGCATTAGTTTGTACCATTTTATGAAGAAACACTATCTGTTGTTAACATAAAACATTTGTGTCAATCTGTTAGAAATCCATCCAAAGCGCACAGAGGAGCGTGTGTCAAAATAAACATCAAAAATGTGGGCTGGGGGGGAACGGAGGGGCATCAAGCCAACACATGAAAATCTTTTCTGTATTCAAGAGATGGAAAGCTCTTTCTGGTTTACAGAACAGACCACGGGCTGCCTATTGGAAGCAAGCACCACTCAAATCACTCAAGCAAATAGTGCAGAAGTCCAGAGAAAGTTTTGGGTTTCCCCTCAGCTCACTCCCCTTGGTTGCCTTTTTTTGACAAAAGGAGGTAACAGGAGACAGATTTAAGTGAGACATAGGGAAAAGGCACAGCAGCAAAGGAAGGATGTGAAACAGGAACCTGCAAGACAGTGGAGCAGAAGAAACGTTTCCCTATCCTTCAGGAACCCAGGTGCAACCATGCCAGGGTGGTGCTTTGGCTACAACAGGTGGTTTTATGGCGCCGTATAACTTTTCCATCCTTCCCTTTAAAAATACAAAGGCCAAACCAGTCTTCAGCTTAAATTATAGATTTGAGCTGTTGCTGAACAAGCCTAAGGATGCTTTGACTAACGGGAACATAGAGCATCTCCGCCTGCGCTGCTGTGCCCGAGACACACAAGGAATAGAAAGGAGAAAGACCCTGAATCATAAGGTGATTCTTCACAAGAGTTGAGCTTTAAATATTTTTCAGTGACAGTACAGTCTTTCATCTTTCTTTCTCTTTTATTCTTTAGCCCTTCTTTTACTCTTTATCTTGTCTTTTTCATGATGTTATTCAGTATAACGTGCAGATTGAGAGACGATGAGCACTCAGGCCAGTAGAAACTGGCCATTTGCTAACCCTCAAAATTTGCTCCTAATCTTTCCTCTATTTTAATCCCATATTCACGGTAAACGTGATCTTTTATGTTTGCTTATGTATCTCCGCAAAGCTTTAAAAAAAAGCATTGTACTCCAGAGACATTTTCCAACCACCAGACTCCCACTAAGGTCAATTAACAGTAGACTCCAAGCATACAGCCATAATGCCTTCTGCATCAGCCCTGAAAAACAAGTTGCACGGTATATAAAAAATATTTTACTCTATTTTGTTAGAACATTCGAAACACATGACTCAAAAACAACGTTCATATAGGGAAGGAAAAAAAGATCCAGATTTTTTCCTTCAAAATACTACATAGAGCATTCAGGATTATAACAACTCGGTAAACTACACTTGTGTTTATTTTTTGCTTTGGTGGCACATAAAGAGCATAGGATTCACTTATTTACTCTCACACATTAGTTCAGACAGATATGTAATTKTCTCTCTATATATTACTGATCTGTATCTACCAAGCTTCAGACAATCCACAAATCTAATCAGGCTGGATGTCACTAGTTGGAAAATGCAGCGGACCACTGCTACAACATTACATCAATACCAATGTAATAAAGTCATACCAATACAAATATAGATTTTTCTGAAACCACACAGATTACAGTATACTCATGAACTCCGATAAATTGTATTTCAGATTGTCTGAGTGAACTTCAGTGTCACATTCCTACCAGTCATGTATGCTGTTCTACAAATGTATTGAAATCAAAGTAGAAAACTGTTTTTACCACATCATAAAACCATCACTCACTTTTGTCTGTTTGACAAGCTCTGTTCAAAAGAAGCCTGCACATCAAATAAGCGAGATTTCAAAGCATTATCAAATCACATTACAGTGGACTGCATAACGTTGCCTAGTGTCTACTCTAGCTTACAGCTAGGTTAAATAAGTCCTATTAAGCCCCTCGCTCACAGAGGCAAATCAATCACAAATGCTAAAGGAAAGGGAAATTTTAAACGCTCGACTGTTAAGTCATCACTTCTGAAATGACAGATTAATACATGCAGTGACACTTTCAAAGATAAGCAAAACGTATGCTGATCAAAAAACAAAACAGTGTCAAGCAACAGCACATAAGAACAAAGAGCAAGTTCCCATTTACTCTGATTTGTGACATACATAAAACATCAGAGAAAAAAAAAAAAGAACTCCAAAGAGACTATGCAAAACACTTATTAGCAATGAGTGACCAACCTCCTCACAGAATCGCTAATGAATCCAAACATCTACATTACACATAGCTAAGTTCTGGATAACTTATTTTCATTTTTCCTGTGTTAATCAACCTGAATTCTCATTGGATTCCATTTTTATTTAACTGGCACCCACAAGACCACTCCTACCCTTGCTATACCACTGTGCTTTTCATTGCACTCAAACTTTCAATGCATCTTATCTCCTGCTTGAAAAAGAAAGGAAGTTAAGAACTCCTAACCTACTCTAAAGTAAATTAAACAGTTCAGTACAACATGAAATACATGGTATATTCCTGCATATCTAAGGGAGTGTTTTTCAGTGTCTGTTTTAGCCACAGAAATGTCTAATCTGTCATGTACACATTTTAGGAAATGCAAGGAAGTACGATGACCATGCATCTGAGTATAAAATATATCCCAAAGAGGTTAATAGAGTTGTTCACACAGTATACTTCCTTGGAAGCAATATGAACATCACTAAAACATACACAGCTACCTGATCTCTGCCACAGAAGTGAACTGAACAAGTTTTAGTTAGGGTCATTAAATGAAATCACACAAAAATGCGACACTTTTATTACATTATTCTGTTTCTAGAAGTACRCTAGAAATTATGCAGTCCCATGACTCATGGTATATTGGGTTCATACGAGCCAGAGCACAGATTAGAGCTTCCAGAATTCACAAGGTCAGTCTGCAAATTGATGAGCGGTACACTGCTACCCACTACAATTAAACACCTGCAAGGAAAAGTAAAATACTCATGTCCATTAAAGAGGCTAACACGAGAAAACTCAAGAGGCAAGTCATAAGCAAGCATGCTATAAAGGTTTTAATGGATTCTGTATACACAGGTTTTCTGCAAGTGATTGAAGCAAATCTCCAAAGCTGTTTAGTAACATAAAGAAACAGTATATTTTTCCACCTTTTGGAAATAATAAGCAAATAAGCAACCATAAATGAGATTGCTGTTATTACAAGAGTGACAGCAAGTACTTCAGARAGCTAGTTACCATACGCTTCACTTCCCTTTCAGTGTTAAGTGACAGAAAACATAACGTGCCTGTTTCTGGAAAGCTGGATTTGCAAGCAGAGGGCAAGGGCCTTTTGAGAAATTCTGTAGTAAAACCAACTGCTAAAAGGTTAGCGCCCTAAGCACTGAAGTGAGCAAGGCCAGAAAAGAAGTTTTCTGCTGTCATTGCTTTGCCAGCTGAAGCATTCCCACATTTAGAGGCTTTTCCTGGCCCATCACAGACACCCTTGTGTAAATTGAAAATACAGGCAGCACAGCTAGTCCTCAGAACACAGCTGGACTCACCGCACTAATGAAAAAAGTAAGGATACCACTGTGTTTAGGTGGTAGTTTAGAACAAGAACAGTGAGCAAAAATTTTTATATAAACCATTGTACTGATACATTTCTGAGGAACAGCTAGTAAACTTGAAATAGTTTTGTAGTTGCTGGAAGATTAATTGCAATAACTTTCTGTCAAATAGCAGAAAACAAACAATCTCTGCCAATTTGCTACGCGTTTTGAAGAGACAGAAGCGCGTGCCATCCTCACGGATCACATCTGCTGCATGGCTAATTCCCATAGTTTATTTTCCTGGCATGCACTGGTCACCTGTAGTCAGTCATGCGGAATATGCCCTTCTTTCTCAGGAAATGCATGATATACACTGCTTGGGCTGAATAAAAGGTACAGATGAAGATATTAGGACCAAGTGAGCTTGGCTACGGTCTCATTTGCATCACACTCGGTGAAACATGAGGAAATCATCACTGCCACGATAACACAGTACATGGGGATCAGGAGGAGCCGCAGCTCTCGCTCCTGCTTCCAGACAAGGGATTTCACACAAAAGGAGAGGGATAGGGCTGGAACAGATCCGATAGCTGTCAGTCCACTTAAGGGCTAAGGAATGCATTAACATGCTTTGTTCATCAAATCCTAAAGGGCCTACTAATAAAATACAACTGGGAACATTACAAAGGTAATTTTGTGCAGTTTTAATTATGTATTCACTGCTTTAAGCAGCAGAAAAAGAGATTGCTGCCCCCTGCCCCGATATATACTAAGGCCCTACTGCACTAAAGGAAGATGCAGAACCCACATCATCAAGCTCTTAGGAGCAGTACAGCCTGAATTTAAGAATACTCTTGAGGAAGTTTCTGGAAGAAAACTCTGCTAGAAAAGGAATGGCTCCAATGGGGCAACTTACCACAACATCAATCTAGGACAAATTCAGACCCACGCAGAGGGACAGCAGCATTTCTGTGCATCAGCCCATGCATTGAAAACAGGATACCTCCACCATAGAGCCTGGTCCCTACCCTGAGAAGGAGATCTGAACCGGTTACCAATATCCACGCGAAATACGGACGGTCATAAAGCAGCCGCTTTCACCAAGGTGCGGAAAGCGCGTGCGCCTGCACGCCCTCCCCTGCGCTTTCAGCCGCCTTGACCTCCCGCAGCACTCCAGCCAGCACCGCCACCACTAAGGGAAAAGCGCGTTCGCCTTTCCCGGYACGAACCCGCTGCTGGGCCCCGTTAGGCAGTCATTTCCACAACCCAAATATGAGATAAATGTAATGTATTGCTGCTGTTTTGCTAGTGCAGTACTTGTGGCAAAGTTAAATAACTTGTCAAAGACTGAATATGAATAAAATTCTATACATAGAAACTCAATTCAGGATCTGTTGACTACTSTTTTATGCTAGCTAACACCCTCCTCCTCTTTCCTGTAATACTAAAAGCACTACGTTTCCATAATTAAATAATTTTTTCTGTATCAGTAATAAAAGATTATAGCACAATTAAGATGTTGGATCTTTCCAGGTTTTCTTTAAAGCTTGGCCATATTTCACCTTAAATCACATCTCTCTTTTTTTCCTAGAGTCAATAACCTGGTTTTGTGCAAGTGTCTCACAGCAAGGAAAGGAAGGATAACTTTTTCAAAATGAGGAACAAAAAAAAGAAAAAGAAAAAAGAAAGAAAGAGTCCATAAATCCACGAAAATTGGCAGGGAAATACAAAAGCAGATCTAATACCTTGGGGGGGGGGGGAGAGATATCAAACTGACAACATTGCTTCAAATCCAAGAAAGCACTATAACTAACAAGGAGGTAATTCCAGAGAGCTGCAAGCGAGCGTATCTGCAACGCCTTTGGGAAGCTCTCCTGGAGGCGCACGGGAGCATCCCGTGGAAGTCAGCCCTTCAGGAAACAGCCGAAGATGCGCACGTGACAGTCGGAAGAGACCCGGGATGTCTCCCACGTTCTCGCCACAGCACAAGGAGCTGTGGCCCCCGTAGCAGTACCAGCTGCGGTACCAACACAACTCCAAGCCTTCAGACATCGCGGATGAAACCYCGTCGCAAGACATATTTAAAAAACAAAATAATATTTTTTTTTTTTTAGTTACTGGAGGTCAGTTTTCTAGGTCTTCTCTTCCCAGAGTTTAGAGAATACAGTCTATGCCTTAAAGATTTCTTTCCTACATACACGATACTGAAACACCTGCTTTTAATGGAAGCTGAAGATTGCTCCATCTGTACATAGGGATAAGGGGAAAGGAGGGTAATGAAATTTGTAATAGAGAAGGAGAACCTGCTCARTCAGAACACTCTGATAAAGAAACATGCACTGCAACCACCTCCATCATGCAAGCTATATGCAATATAAACTAAATTTATAATGTTTGTTTTGATCTAGATGTCAGTGAGAGATATTTTTAATAAAGGGTTGTTTATGGTTTAATATTAATTTTTACAAAAATGGCATCTGCTCAAAGAAAAAAAATCTATAAAAAGAAAATAAGAAAAACAGTAAAAGCCAGAAATTATACCATAGAGATATTTTGCAGAATGGTAACTGTTCCAAAATGACACAACTTGCATATTGCTTATCCATGCAAAGGTGTTTATTTTCCATGAGATTTATCTATTGAAATATCCCAAATATTATATATAAAAAAAATGCTGCTTAGAATTCTTTTCTTTTGAAGCACAGTCTATACAATCACAGACCTACATTACTACAAGTGCGAAGAAGGTTGATGAGTTGCATCTAGTTTTCCTAAGAATATTATAAAGGCACAACAGAATTCAAACCTGAGCACAAGTCAAAACTTCTTCAGAGTGCTGAATCAAAAAACATGACTTCTAGTGCAAAGCATCACAGGCAAAGACTATGTATCTGATGCTTTGATCCAGATAGAAGCTTTCCCGCTTCTGGGTTCTGGGCTTCAGTTTGGATCATTGTCTAGCTGGGCTGTATCTTGTATAAGATTATAAGACTTATAAGTCTATATAATAATATGTTATATATATTTATATAACAACATGTTAGTGCATGCACACACGTGTGCACACATTTTAGTTTTTGAGCATTAACCTTGTATGAAGATAGTCTCTGCATGAGAAGTGACTTGATGATCTAGATTACTTTCAAAATTCAGAAGTTTAGACACYGCTTTAAAAGCATTTCCTCTTCAGAGTTCTGTATTAGGCTTACAAAATAAGATATATCAACATGAAGTTTTACAATTGTTAAAATAAATCTAATCCCTTTAGCTGTAATATGGATAACTCATTGCATAAAATTTGCCTAGTCCAGAAAAGCGTGACTCTAACAGGCTATCTTCACAGGACGGAATACAGCCTTTCCATATCTCATTTAACTGTATCGTGTGAGAACTATGCATCAAGCCAACTTTTAGAAATCCATACTCACATTTTATACATTGTATCAAAAGCTTCTATTATCTATGGAAACTAGCATTAAAATACTCTTAAAGAATGATTTTTTGTTTGGTAGAAAGCCTGCATAATATGATCCAGCTAGGTTAATCGGTCATTATCAAAAGGGAATTGTAAAAGGAATTCATATTTATTTTAGAGGGAGGTAGTTTCACAAATAAAGTATATTTGGTAATGCTTACTCTCTATCCTTTCCTCCTTCCTTTTTTTCCCTCCCTTTCTTCAAGTCATCTATAGAGAATTGCTTTAAAACATGTTATCAATTACCTTGTGCAATAATTGTCATTGATACCCAATTTGCAACACTGTTGTATACCAAGAGATCTAAAAACAATCCCCAGTTTTCAGGAACTTGCTTTTCCTGAGAACTTGCTGTTCTGATCCTCCTCTTGCTCAGTTTGAACGGTAAGTGCTATTTTATAAGTTACAGTCCTTGAAAGAGTCTAACAAGAACCTTCCTGAARTCTTACTCGCTTTCTAGGTGATGCAGGGAGGTGGGCTGTGACACTGTTAAATAACTAAAATATCAGTAAATTCTTCTTTTCCAGTAAGGTATTTCCAGGATGATATCTCATTTTGGGCTCTGCTGTGCCTAGTTTTTGGAAATTCCTGCCTCTGTAGGCATGGAGATAAAATTAGCTTTCCTGAGAAACTACAACAAGCTCCAAGAGACTGGAAGATACTGTAAACTATTTTAACATCTTACCAAGAGCCAGTAATAGTAAAAAGGTACAAAGAACGGAGATCGCTTGCCCTGTACATACACCGAGGCACGGACCTGTCTTGGGGGAAGCAGCAGAGCRGTGATGGTGCATCTCACAGCTGCAGAGCCTCCAGCTGTTCCAGGCTCTCAGTGGTGAGATGATTTTTTTTTTTTCCTTTCAGACAGTACAGCTAAGCAAAGGAGATCTGTGCAGCATCTAAACTTGAGGTACAAGATTTTGACTGCAAACTAATAAAAATAATGCAAAATAATGAAGAATGGTAATATAGGATTTAGTTACTGGAGTACATAAGGATCCTGGTGGCAGATGAGAAATTCCAGTGTTCTACTGTCAGTATAAACACAGGACAAAACAGTCCATGCCCCAAACAGCTAACAAGAGAGGACAAGAAGATATCATCAGGCAGGTATGAGAGAGTACAAGCAAACAGATAACAGAAACCTTCAAAACATTTTTGGCACCATAAGAGTAGATGCCAGCAACACAGAGATCTTGCAAATTGCATTTATTATTTCCATGAGAGTCATGCCTTTCTTTGCCAAGTGAATGGAATTCAAGTGCTTTATATCTAACAGGAGTGTAGGGCATTCGGGATGAAGGTTAGACAGAAACTATTTATTCCAGTGATGTATACTGGCTCATGTTGCTTACTGTAAAGCATGGCACTGGCTACTATCAGGAGCAAGATACCATAAGGAACAGAAGAGTTAAGCAAGAACATAAAAAAAATTGCCAAATAACATAGACATAAAACAAATCTTTAGAACGTGCTTCGTTCCATAAGCCTCTATAGCATCTTTCCAAGAGCTTCGTTCTGCAGCCACTTCCATAATCCCACAGGTTTTCAGTCAATCTACCTCTGTAAATAAGAGCTGAAAGATGAGACTACAGCAGGGGGAAAGCTGTTTTTTAATTCTGCTATGCATCACTATAACTATCAAGCTGCTCCTGGCTCACTATATTTTTCTCATCTTTTTGCTCGTTAGCTTCCCCTCCATCTTTTTACTTCAAAGCTTAAGACAATTTTATATAGCCTTTTCTTCATCACTTGTTTAATTCAGCAATTTTTCTTTCACTCCCTTTCAGTCTTCAATTTGGACCATTTTCCTGTTCTAATGCTTGGTATTTTCCTTTCTTATGAAATGTTTTTGAGCTGAACTGTTATTTTTAATAGAGTTGAGCTGGTGTGACCAATACGACAGATAACGCAGCTGAGTGGGAGCTATCCTCCAATTAATTTAATGTTTCCTTTCACTTAATTGAACACTGACAAGCTCTTTCTCCCCCACTCTTATATAGACAATACATTACTGAAAGAGCCTCTACCTCATTACAGTGCCTCATGTAAAGCTACRCCAAMGTATTCGAGCCCAGTTGGAMTTTTATTTAGAATATATATATCAGKTTTTTTTCTTTTTATGTAAACACCACTGAATCTAAAAATGTTCTAAATAAATGYTACAGCTGTATCAGTGAAACAGGATTTTTAATATATAACAAAAATTACAATAATAAAAATGAACACTTTGCCCTTCAAGCTACTGGTGTGCTAAGTCAGAGTAGCAACCTTATTAAACATCCATCCAGGCAGCGCTTTAAAATGCACAACTTAAGTCGATACGGTCGAGATTAGGAGATAAACAGGATTCTCATTCGGCGGGGACCGAACCCGCAGCCGGTCGGCGGCCGAAGCCGCCTTCCCGAGCCCCCGGCCGCCCGCTCCGGGGACTCCAACCTGCTCGCAACATGCTCCGCCGAAAAYGCTCCCGAAACAGCGGAGCACGGACACTTTGCTCGTACGTGAAAACACACGTGCAAGCGGGTATGATACGCCAGGGCAAGCTGATTTGTTCTTTTGGAAATGGTTTAGCATATAAAAACGCTGTATGCCGTATATGAAKAAGCAGTGCCAGCAGGATATTGAAAACTACAGAGAACTCTATAGGAAACATGAGGAAAGAACAGGGCAACTAAACAAACACCCAGGGAAAAAGAGATACTACAAAATTGGCTCCCTGCTGCATCAGCCTTTATAGATGATATTGCTGATTTGGAAAGCAGAAGATTTCATAGGTGATGGTAACCACGAGTTACCTGGAATTTTTCTTAATTCGCTATTTTTGCATTGGGAACTACAAGACTTACATAAAATAGAAATAGCTACATCTTTCTAGTGTCAGACAAAATTGTTGTCTCAAACTGCATTATCTATTTGGATTCACAGTGAAATTGTTTTAAGGTGAAGCAGTGCAGAAACCATTTCTCAGCTAAGACCGAGAGGATTAATTGACACAATTTTCTTAACGTATTTTACACTCAGGCCTCCTGTGACAGGAGAGTGCAACCATCATACATATTTCCTTACAGAATAAAGGTGAAAGAGGATAAAAGTCACACGAATATAAAACAGAAATGAGCTGTATGAGCAGAAGTCATTACAGAGTGTCAGAGCCTAACTTCAGTCACTAAACAACAGCTTAATTTCCCCAAGTGCTGAAAACTTGGCTTTGACAAGATCCGGGGGATTCTTAAACTGGAACTGCAAAATTTAAAACTCTGAAATCAAAAGCAATCCCTCAACACTTTCTTTTGTTAGTCTCCCTGAAGAAAGTCTATTCACAAAGGGATTTTTGGAAGTGGTAGCTGGAGAGGGTGTTCAGTTGGAAGAAAAAGCTCTATCTGTTGGTTTCAAGGTCTTATAGGAAATAAAAGGGAAAACTTTGTTTAAGTAATAGCTCACAGTTCACAGTGTCCTCTCAACAAGTATGATTTTTATGTAGAAGGAATCTCATTCTAAAAACCAAAGTGACTCATTTTCATCTTAACATCCATCATTAGAAAAATGCTTTTTTATTTTTCTGTAAGCCTATTGAGTAAATAATRTCAAGTCACCCCTCTGTGTCCCAGGGACCTGGAATTTCAGAATAAGCAGCCAGTGAGTTTTGTAGGAAACTGATTTCAGAAATCAGCTGAAGATGCACTGATTGATTTGCCCTTAAACGTAATTGTTCTGAAAAGCTATAAAACCTTGACTTCATCAAGATACAGACGAAAGCTSTTTCCGTAATGTGCATACACAACACAAGAAAGTCCTGAACCTCAACACGCATAGTAAAAGAAATATCATTTGCCCAAAACGTAAACCACCGGGATACATTTACCAGGCTCAGAAAATGGGGGTGCTAATCAATTTGGATTAATGATGTACAAATAATGAGTTACACTTAAATCAACCATGTTGTCAAAACATTGCTCTTTTAATCCCTGATAAATGATGAGGTTTATAAAAGCAGATTTTTGTGGATATCTAAACATTATTTAAACATAATGTGGAAAGCAGATTAAGTACAAATCCAGTGCTGTTTAAGTAAACTACATGTCTGTTACGAGTCTTTGTACCTCATCATTTCATAAATCCACACAGTTAGTTGTGTTTATATATATTTTTGACTATAACCAGCTTTATTTTAACGTCTAGAGTTTTCACATTAAAAACATTGTACGTGAACTCAGTTTTAAGGTCCTYTCAGTGCATCAGATCACAACACTAAGTTCTGAAACAAAACAAATGACTTCCAAATTGAACCACTGATTTTCACCCTTCTCCATCTGTCTTAAATGGAAAATACAAGAAGAGCTCTCCTTCAGGATGTTTACAGAGGTACTCTGCCAACAATTATGCTTTATTGAAAGCTGAGTGGCATATCTGCTTGATTTTACTTTAAAAGGAAAAATGCGCTGACTATTCTACTTCAAAAATCTATTTTCAGGCCAGAAAGAAACTCATAAGTTTCTGATAACTGATTTAAAAGAAATCCGTACGTTATTTCCTTTCTTATGATGGGAGAGTTTCTTCGGGTAGTTTATTAACAAAGCCTTGTGATGCAAGGCTATTGGCAAGGGACTCTRTCTTAAGAGGCCTTTTAAAGTACACAAAATGTGGTATTTTGAAATGTTTATGACATTAGACAAAGATAAATTAACACTTTAACTCGTAACCTAACGTTGAGTGTTCTTTGGCCATCTGTCCTCCACCTCCCACCTTCCCTTTCACAGGTGTATTCGCCTCTCAAGACTGGCGGTGCCCGCAAACGCCATCGGTAGGAGTCCTGGCACAGTAAACCCAGYAACACCCCGAAGGACGGAAGGATCGGCGACCGGGCTAGCTACCAGAAGATGTGAAGTYGTAACTGTAAATGCAAATACGCTAAATTCACACAACATTTGAGATTTCTGTAGACCAGCACCTTAAGGAAGCTCTGCCCCTTGYACTTCCTTACCACCTCCCAGCTCCCCCTTGTGCCAAAAGTTATGTTACTTAACGATACTTTTCTCTTTGCTGCCAATAGTTTCCTGATAACATCGACAAAACAGACGCAGACAAATCAACTTCCTAAATCTAAAAATAAAGTTAACATTATTATTATTGCTGCATCTCTGAAACGAAGATGCTGACCCCAAGCAGTAAAATATTGTGCTCCTGGCATCGCTCCCCAACAACTTCATGGACTGCCAGTTGCAGCGCTCAGACTTCGCTGCCCTCCCCGACAGATCAGCATCATGCAACACTATGATAGGCCGATCAATAAAACCAGAATTTATATGAAGACAAACAGCTCTGTGCCTGCTACTAGACAGTAATGACGATGATGTGGGTAACATGAGGGTAGCAGCTGGCACACTCAAGCGTTTTGTAATCCAGTGTACGCAAAAAGGARATTTTACTACTGATGTATATTTGAATGTGCAGAATGCAGGCACTACTCRGTGACCTGTCCAAAAGGTCTTCACACTGCACATGGAGATTCAATAATGCATAGGTTAGGCAGCAGAATACTTTGTTTATTTCTTGCCAGTTTGCTCTGGCTTTCAAAACAGTGTTATCCAGCTAGCCAGCCAAGTAAACATGTTGCTGCCTTCAGAAAATACAAAGTTGGTTGTACCCTCTTGAATTGAGCACCTTCTTCCCTTTCAGTTAGGAAGAAGGAAACTGAATCTGGAATCATTAAGGAGAAAAAAGAAAACAGAAAAAAGAACTCTGGAGGAGTGCCATAAGGTGAATAACCACTACTATTTCAGACAACAGCTGCTATAGTTTCCTCTAGGAGGAAAAGTTAAGATATATTCATTGGTTGTGAAAACTGATAAAATATTTATATTCAATTTTTACCTTCCCATCATTTTGCTCCATCACATGCTACATTTTGCACCTGTAGCACTCACAGCCAGTATAGTCCAASAGGTGTAACAGAAAGGCCCCACCTGTGACCCACATTCTCTGCACAACAGTCCCAATAATTTACCATACCCACACCACAAGCACTTCAGGGCTACAAAAGGCTTCACATACATCTGTTTACAGGAGCATTTCCACTCATAAATCCAACTACTAGGACCTGCACTACCAAAACAGGCAAACGTTAAAAGAAAAAAAAAAAAAAACCCACACACACAAGAACACCTGCCCAAAGTGAAAGTAAGTTAAGCTTCTTTGACTGGGTTGATMCTGCACTTTAATGCTCATTTTCAACAGATATTGAAGCCAATAAACCAAATGGAAAAGCATCACAAATTTTGATCAACTCTTCTGGTCAGTCTCTATATGCTGCATTAGGTCCAAAACACTTCTCTCAAGATGGCTCCATCTTTCCCAAACCTCAGCAGCCTCCTAAAATTACCCAAGCCTACCTAGCTTATCATCACTTTCCGAAACTTGGAAAAGGAACAGACACTTACTTCAAGTGAATCTCTTCTGCTTTACCAGCAGTTCCTCAGGTCCTCCCAGCAGAACCACCCTGAGATAACTGGCTTCCCAGAGCCACAGAGAAATGCAATTTTGCAAAAGCAGAACACCTGATTTCCCCCAGTGGAGGGCAGGGAGCCAAAGGGCACTGTGGGAAATTTTTGGAAGCTTTAAAYCAAGAGCTGGGTCTTTCTCTGCTTTTTAAGCTCTTAGTCCTCTTAGACTCCTGCTTTTTTACCTCACTAGTCCAATATGATTCCTATCTCCCTCTTCTAGAGACACRTAAATCCTCACTCTCCCCACACCTACTTCTGCTCCACAAGAAATAAAGCAATCTCGTGAAGTTTATGTTGCTGCTTTTTTTTGTTTGTTTKTTTGTTTTTTGKTTTTTTTTGTTATGAAAGTTTCTTTACACTAGTGTAACTCCATTGGCATTAGGAAACTTGCATTGCTGTAACCTACTCTGGCAACAAAACTGCTACTTTCTTTTGTAGATAGGTGGAAAACCCACAGAAACTGCGCTTAGAATATACSTTTCCTGGGATATGTGAGCTTTTGAATGCTGTGTCTGCAGAAAAGTTGCTGAATTCATTTTCTTGCCTTTGCTAATTGGGGTGAATTTATTTATTAGGGGACTGGCTAACCTTATTATAGGGGCTGATGTATTGCACGGGGTTGCAGCGGAGTCAGAGAACGCAGGAAGACTGAAGTGCCTCGGGGTTGCCCGGGATCATCGGTTACCAGCCTCTTCACAGGGATGTTGCTCTTGGACCTTACTGCGAAGCAGTATCAGAAAGCGCTTTCTCCAGGGCAGTCGAACTGAGCGTGTTTTTTCCTGGAATTCAAATATCAAATTAGGCTTGTTTGATATAGCAGTGAAATTACACCAGAGGACAAAGAAATGTGTTTGTGCGAGGATAAACCAGACGTTTCTCTCAAATTCTGCCCTGGAGTTGGCTAGACTACTGAGTCCAACTCTAGTTCTCTAAGCAGCAAAATTTTCTACTTTTTTTCCCAAAGGTCTGCATACTGTGCAGAAACCTTTCCTCCAATATGTTTACCAAYGGTATTTCTGCAAAATTCCTTTGGTCCCTCGGATTTCTGCAAAATCACGCAGTTTAAATAGCCAGTTTGTATTTTAATTTGAATGCTCGGGTGTTGGTTAGCATGAACCCTTCCCGGTTTCGAAAGTAATAACTTCGACTTGCATGATTTTTATCTGATGTGTTTATGCCTGAGAAAAGCTTTCAGTGCATCCGGAACTTCTGCTGCAGAATTTGGAAGTTCCTCTTCRCTGCGCTCAATAGGCCCTGGAAGGTCTGCGGGGAGGCAGGCGCGCTGCGGCGGGCTGCCACCGCCTGCCCTTAATGCATCGTCTCGCTGCTTTAAAAGCAATCTCTTTGCTCCCAGCCCATGCGTGGTCCATTTTGACAGATGGATAGGAAGGATAAAGCACCCGAAACCAGAAGGAAAGTTGAAAAAGATTATGCTGAAGTAGCCACGTTGGCCCCTTCTTGTCCTCGGGTGGTTCTCGCTCTGGTTTTGGTGCTGCCGTCCCCAGCGCTTCATCTCCGGCAGCTCTCTCCAGAGAGCCCTTGGCCAGCGTGAAGTTCTGAACTCCTCTTGTCTTCATCCTATGTCTAAATATTCACGGTAGCAGCAAGTAGAAAGAGCAGCTCCACCTGCGTACTCCAGGGTTTTTTGTCTTTTGCCTGTCCCCCACCTAGACTTCTCCCTGTAAGGGACGGTGTTACTTCAGGTCACCTCAGATCCAAGAGAAGGAGGCTTCATGCGTGGAAGTGCAGTGATCAGTGCCGTAAGGACAAGCTTTTTGGATAGTTTCTGGAGGAGAAGGTACAGGCAAAATTTTGTGTGCACMGTAAACAGAAATCTTTTAAAAATGTGGTCCTATTAACCTCAAATGGCTCCTCTTCCCTCCGCTTTCCCTTTCCTTGCTCCCTCGTCTCACCTCCCCTGCTCTGCGCGTGCTCTGAGTCAGGAAGTCCAGCTTTTGAAGGGACAAATCAGCACAGTGTACTTCTGGCCAAGGCAGCAGCTGGGTCTCCAGCGATTTAAAGTCATTTTTTAAAATAAGCCACATTTCATGCCAGCAACAGAACCAGAAGGTCAAATCCATTGATTTTAGAAAGCRCGGTCATATTCTGTGGCTGAAAGCTTACATTATCATAAATGCTCACATCTAAAATATCGAGGGGGGTTGGTTCTCCCCAGCGTTTCCTCTCCACTTCACTTGGTTTTGTGATTTCCAGCAGGGGCAGGGRGGGGTCTTGGCTGCTCGGGACTCCTGAGATCTCCTGAAAACAAACGCACGAACAGACAGCAAACTGCAGAGATAACCGTGTCTCAGACCTTTCCAAAACCGGCGCTAAGCAGAGCAAGAGATTTCCCTCTCCAGTGCCGAGCTGGGCCACGAGCGCGCCACGGTCGCTCAGCCAGGAGATGTCCGTGCAGCGGACGGCGGGGCCGCGAGCGGCTGCCCGAGC
>NW_028186329.1:66608-70021 GCF_003343005.1 Rhea americana
GACGACTTCTTGGGCTTACATAAGTAGCGCTGACACATATTAATTCTTTCATTCACCTCAGAGATGAACGAATAAGGGAGACTGAAAATTTTCAGGGAGTAAAGCACTCAGAGAGAAACAGGAATAGAAGAGGAAAGAATAAAATGTCAGCCGTACTGGGCAGGCAGCGCTGACCAGCACGGGGAACGTAGCACACCCCTTCGGTTACGCGTGGTAGTGTTTTTCAGCCTTTGAAGAACCACTAGAATCTTGACTACCTTAATTTGAATATAAAATTGGGATATTTTCTTTAACTTCGTTCAATTTTGTCCTTTGTTAGATCAATATTTGTCTTATAGAAGATATCAACCTTTAATCTATATCTTGCGGCTTGAAATACACATAACAAGAAATTAAAATACTCCTTTGGAGGTCCCCAGCAGTATCCTGTGTGGATTTAAGCAGCACTTTATCCTCATTTTGACCCACATAGATAATTACCTGCTCCTTGCAGTAAATTAAAAATTAAAATCTCAAATTTGCAGCTAATCCCAGACTGTATGATGCGTCAGYTTAATATGTTTCCTTTTTATGTCTTTTCCTACTTTTACGACCATTCCAGAGGTCCTGCTTTGGCAGTTTGTACAGAAACCCTACAGCAGTTTATCTAAGTTGCCCTGTGGCAGGAGGCTGCGTCACTCGTAAACGACCCAGTACCTTGGCACAGTCCAGATAAATGCCTTACCGAGCCACACTTCTATCAGTCGTGTCAATGTAAGTGTTTTATAATAAAAATAAACCTGCTCAGGCAAAACTGATTGGGGACTATTAGCTGGCGTCTTCTGGCGGTGCTCAGGGAGCAGCAAGCATGCGTTCCCATAGCGTTATCTTTATCGCTTTGTTTGCATTACAGCCATGTCTGTAAGTGCTTCCTGGAAGCTTCTCTAGCCTAAATAAAGACGTGGGGTTTCACCTTTGTTATTTCTGCTGCTAATGCACTGAATCATAAATAAAAATAAATATGCTTAAAAAAATTGTATCATATTATATGGGCATCAAGTTTCTTTTTCTAAAAAATGTGCTTCCACTTTTCTAAACAGAGGCGGATCAAAACGAAAACATCACAGCAGCACAGCGCCAAGCGGGGAGTTTTCAATCACAGCCAGATGCTCTGCTGCGAAGGCCGAGCTCTGCCACCTCGCACTGCTTGAGGCTTGCTGAGAAGTCCACCGCTGGTGCTGACGCCCCCAAAAGCACAAAATTCTACACAAGATCTTGAGAAATACAGGTTGTCCTGTACAGGTTGTCCTGCTACCTCATGGAATTATTTTAAATATGTATGCATGTATGTATGTATTATTTTGTTTCCTCCAYGCAAGCTGTAACACCTAGGAAAGACTTACATACAGCTCTGTAAATTATGGTTAGTTTACAGATGGGCTTGATTCCTTTTTATGGTGAAGATGAAAAGAAGCATCAAGGACACCACTATTCTCTTTGTTATAATCATGAAATCTTCAACCGTAAAAAAATTCTACGGCTTAACCTTTCGCATGGAAACATTTTCACTAGAAGAGCAAACTAACAGCATCTGATTCACTTCTGCATGAGGCATTCGGTTATGCCACGAGTATGAAGGAAAAGGAAAGGGCTGGGACTCGAGGACCCAACAGTCCTGGCCATCAGGTACAGTCTAAAAGCATCTAAAAGTCATTTACCTAGGAACTGTAAACAAGGAGGAGAGATTTATTACAGCGCTCAGAAGAGCTCAGCACAGCAGCGTTCACACCTCGCACGGAGGAGCTGGCCGAAATCATGACTTCCTAGCGGCAGAGCTCCCTCCCAACACAGGGCTCCTTAAGTCCGGCATCACACAGTATGCTTTCTAGCRGAGCTATTTAGCATTTTAGATTTTCACAGTAAACACACACACACAAAAGAAAGGCATAAGACTAAAAATCAATAAAATTGAATGAAATCCTTGCCCACTGGAAAGCACAAATCTTTCATAGCTAAGGGCCCAGATTTGTAGTCCGCACACAAGCCCAACTTGTATTAAAGCAAAAGAGTGTACGGCCRCTGTGAGAACCAAAAGGACTGGAACGTAAAAACAAGGGAAAAAAAAGTTAATGTCAATTTGAATGTACAGAGTCAAATCCTACCTGCCGCTATTTGAGGCTCACGGAGCGGGAGCGGGGAAGGCAAGCTCCTGCAGCCGAGGACATGTACCAAGARCAGCCCAGGAGCTTTGCACCAATTTTGCATCAATCGCTCACCCGATTCAGAACGTTTCCGTGCCTCTGGCTACGCGGGAGCGTGCGGGGCTGGCACCTGGCTAATCAGCGCCTTCCTAACCTGGCAGCAAGGAAAGGGCAAACTCCCCCGAGACTGACTGACGCTCAGCCATGTCAGGGAGGCTAATTTGATCACCATCCATATGTTCCCTAAGAGAAAAAGGAACAAAAGCAAAAAACCCGATTCTGGCTGCAAACGACATCTCCTTCTTAAATTCATACCGCAGTCTAGCAATGTTTGCATCTACAACTGCATTAAAAGAGCAAATGTATTAGTTATGGTAATTTCATTCTACCATTTTAAGTGACATGTTGTTTGTGTGGGTGATTGTAACTGTATGTACTTGTATGCAAACAAATGGAAGAAAAGCCTGAATGCCTGCCAAATTGAAAAGGAAATAAACAGCAGGGAATGAAATGACTTTTTTCAGTCTTCTAAGAAACAATTACAAGGAAAAGAGAGTAAAACCCCAAAATACAAGGCAGCACTTAGCAGCAGCTGAGGCTCCTTGGGACCGGGGATCATGCTAGAGAACCTGTTCAGATGTATCCAACCTTAGTGTATTATTGTAAATGCATTATTTTTTTAAGGCCAGGAGGGATCATTAGTTATGATCATCAACTTTCATCTACCAAAGACTATAAAGGATTTCTCCCAGTGAGACCCAAATAAAACCTAGCACTTAGTGAAGCAGCAGAGCAACTTTTAGGAGGCATCCAGTTTTCACGTAAAGCCTTTGGTCCTTCTTATTCCTCAGAAATTGATGCTAATTGTGTATCCTCTTGCGCACTTCGTATTTGTGGTATGGCTAACGGCAGAAATTCACTAAGTACTTGAAGAGGAGTCGAAGCTTAGGCAGGATGTCAGTGATGKCCAGGATCTCTCTACTGGGGTAAATTTTATCCCGTGCATGTCCACATTAAGGGTAGAAATACACAGGGAAGCGAGGAGAGCCCGCCCCTTGCCAGCGCAGGGCCTTATTCACCTCCGCGGGCAAGCCCACGCACGAGGAAGCGCTCGGCAAGGACGCRCGGACGGGCTCGACGCTCCCCCGCCGGGCAAGAGGCGGCAAGGCGCTCGGGCCCCCGCGGCCGCTGCTCCCCGCCCCGTGCCCTCGCCCCCGGCCGCCTCTGCCGGGC
>NW_028186329.1:70118-121992 GCF_003343005.1 Rhea americana
GTCTCGGCCGGCGCCGCGTTTGAAAGCGCCGCCCTCGTCCGCGCCCCGCAGCGGAGCGGAGAGGGGCCCGCCGCGCTGCCCGCGGGCGCCCCGCGCGTCTTGCGTGTGCTTACAGCAACGCGTTTGGTTATAACGGTGAGAGCCAGCAACGGGCCAGCATCCGCGGGTGTGGGAAATCGTACTGTAAACAGCAAGCCCTAACAGTTTATTTCTTTATTTCAACACTGGGCCCCTCCTTTCTTGGCAGTGGGGCCTCCTTAATCTCCATTAATGCAGCGTAGGCCCATCGTGGATTAACAAGGTCTGTGGTTCAGCAGGAGTAAGGGGAARCCCGGTTACAGCGGATAACGGAGACCCCGCGCTCAACGGCGCGCTCAGGCCTGGCTGACGAAGTAGGCTGCAGCCCAAATCAACTCGCCGGCGGGATGCGAGCGCACAGTTTCCCGCCGGCCGCGTCCCGCTTTCCTCCGCCCAGTACCGAGAAGCGGTAACCAGCACCACCCAGGCAACAGGATACGATACCCTCGGTGAGGGGCTACACAGCAACGGCCTCAGGGATCTGCGTTTTACCCGAACCCCCCACGCGGGGGTCTCGCTCACGCTGGCAGCACGCGCCCCGGCCTTCTGCGCCAGGAGAAGTGTTCCACCTGGGAGGACCGACCCCCTACCTGCGTGGCTTTCGTACACACGTATTATAGTCCAAATTTCTGTCTCCTACCTGAGAACAGATGTTCTCCCGCTGCGTCTAGAGGCAAAAAGGGAGAGGGAAAAAAGAAGCAAAAAGTGACAAGAAGCCACAGTAATTTTCTTCTAAATTGTGAAGGTTGTTCTTTCACCTTTGCAAATAAGCTGCATTTTTCGTTAGCCTACTGTTACCGCTCTGTGTTCTGCATGTATCACACCAGGATTTTAAATACTCGGTACTGTATTTTTGAAATGTTTTGAATTACATGAATATTTTCACTGAAAAGCATGTCTAAAAACTGAGCCACCGCTAAGCTAACCTTCTGAAGCTCAGCATGGAAAGACTTCAAAAAGCATTTCCTCTAGAAGTAAAAAAATAGAAAACGGAATTATCAGAATCCAAGCCCCAAATGATTTTGCTCTGTTTATCATGTATTTCATTATTGGTCTTTCCTCTCTGCCAGTGTTGTTTAAAAGTTTTTCTCTAGTTATTTCTAGAAAAGATCCATTTTAATTTCTAGACRTAAAATCACATCAGGAATACACCCAGTTCAGASCTAGTGAAGCTGAGAATGTAAAAATACAAACTCTCATCCTCTCTTAAAGCCCTTAATATTAGACTAAAGGTATTTTTTAATAAGAAGAAATTGCAAGCAGGTAAAATAATGCTTCTCTTTCTCATTAGGGTGCGGTGAAAATTAATTCCTATGCAGAAAGTGCTTTGAGATCTTTGCATGAAAGGCATTACTTTGGTTAAGAGAAAAGCATTATTATTAAGTGTTATTAAAATAAATTGGAGGCAGAGAACATCATAAACGTTTCCCCGTGGGTTAAATCTGAGAGCTGGTCTCTGCAGCGTTAGAGCTCAGGTTTAACCTTTACAGCACCAGCGTCGTATGCATTTCATTTACAGTGCAGAAATAAAGCTCCCCTGGGCCTGCCAGCCCAATCTAAACAGCTAGTTGACAGCCAAAATGCTGTAGTTGCCAAGGAACTTCATAAGGCAATTTTGGATTACAAAAGGAAGCAAATAATAATTTCATGTCATAATTGGCCTTTTTGTTAAAATTTGTTTTGTTTTAAGGRTGCACAATTGTAAATAAACAAACAACTGTGTGGACTGAATGCAAGCCTCTTGATTTTGAAGCCCATCCTTTCATGCCACGGCTCTAATTGCGACCCCCTGAATCAGTGTCTCCCCAGAGACAACTTCTAAGCCTTGCAAGGTTTTGCTGAGAAGGAATCAATCACTTTATCTTTTTTCTCCCTGATTCTCACTGTTGTTTTTAGCTGCTTTATGATGCTAGTTAGAGCTATTGAAGTGCCAGCCCTGGAGACTGGCATCCTGCGTGTAATCACAAAACAAATATATCGCAAAGCGGCATCAGGGCAGGTTTGCTAAGTTGTCGGCAGGGCCCACCTGCGGAGGCCTGAGAGGATCATGCCGTTCATGAATTTGCTGTTTCAAAAATCAGACAGTATGTGGAAGTACATAAAAAGTGGGTGAATATACCAGTTTCAGTCGCATTCAGCACACTGGTGTCCAGTTGGTCTGTGATTTTAGGAGTTTCCAGAATATAAATATTAAACAATAGTAATAAAGTCTGCTTAGAAAGCTATTAATTGAGGCTGGGAATAGAAAAGAGAATTCAGCTAAGAAGATCCAAGAAGTGATAAACACTTCAGCTATTAAATCTGGTATTTTGGGGGTTGATTAAGAAGTTGAAAATGGAGAGGGAGACATTAAGTTTATAAAACTGTTATTATTGACATATAAAATTTTTAAAGCTTTAAAAATATGTAAAGTGGCCAATAAAACAAAATTCATTTTGCATTGTTCTCCTAAGGGTTATTTAGAAAGGTACCTTGGCTTAGGCAAAACTGTGTATCCTCTTGTGAACACCTGTGAACTGTTGAGTTTAATTGGGCAACAGCTGGTGCTGATTGTGGGTTTTCTTGCTGTATCTCATTACTGCTTTCCCCTTGCTCTTTCTTCATTCAGGGCTGCTGGTGTGTGCTGCTTAAAGGACCCCAGCMGAAAAAAGTTAAAGGTAGTCAGAGAAAGCGACTGGGGCTGTTGCCGTGTCCATCTGCGTACAGCTGAGCTTGCTCGGACGGCAGCAGCTGCACGATGCACGTGGGCGGTGGCCTGGCGACAGYCCTCACGGTGCCTTTCCTCCTCCACTTAGGCATCAAGTTTTTCTGCAGAGGTTAGGAGAAGCTGTGATTTAGAGCAATTTATGAGGTTAAATCTCAAAAAAAAAAAAAGCAGGGGAAAAAAAAAAACTTGTCATTTCTCAGAGGAATATATATTCCATGCTTCTTGCTTCGATAAAATTGTGAAGAAGTATTCACGTACGTCCTACTGCATTACCTTGCTAAGCATTCTCGAGGCGAAGCTGCTGATCCTAAGAGCCAAATTACCATCTTTTGCAACATTTAGGAGAATTAGGAGTTCAGAGAGAGGACATTTTGAGTGCTGACCTTGCCAAAAGCAGAGGAGCTCAGAGTGCACAAAGTAGGAGAGTAAATGACAGATGAAAAGTGAGTTTTTCTAAGAATGAGTAACAAAAGAAAGAAAGAGATGGGAAGAAAACCACATGCAATGAAATTATCAAGCAGATGCCTGTTGTAAAATAAGGACGTAATTCTGAGAAAGCTTGACAATGATAACAGTGTCAGGTATAGTGCTCTGCAGTCATTATTAAGCGCGCCCAAACTTTAGCCTGGGCAGATAGTAAGTTTARCTATAGGTCAGTGAAGCTGATTTTAACACTGTAGGTATTCGACCGATTTTTAAAAAGTTGATAACTTTTAATTTGTGTGGCAATACAACATATTATTAATATAATACTATACTTTGATATTATCACCATATGATTTGCATCAAGCTACCATATTATAACTACATGAAACAAAACTATTTTGTTTTTCTAATACTGATTTGATTTCCAACGCCTTTATCATTAAGATCCTTTTATTTTTCATCTCTTTAGTAAGAACAGTAAAAACAAACACAGGCAACAAAGAAGATACCATTAATGCTCTGTGCAGCAAATGAAAAAAAAGGTTTTAGTAACATAAATATTACTTTGGGGTATACTCTCTGCTTTATCAGTAGCTGAAGTGACATGACTTTAATCCTTGCACACTGAGCTGATATAATATCTCCCTTAGTGGTACAGGACAGGTCATTTGGACCTATTTTATCTTTGCATAAGCGTAGACATATTGAATATATAAATATGCTCAGAAAATACTTATACCTATGAGAGTGCAGGACAATCATGAATATTTATAATCCTGAATTGCAAAGAGTTGGAGTTGTATTAATTTGCATTACTGTTGATAGAGTTGGACTTTAGATTTACCTATTAGTGTTCTTATAAATCTCATTAATGGATGTAATAGAGGTCCCCTTAGCAATGCGCCCTTACTAATTCTGCAACCATAGCAATAGAAAGCATTAAAGTGTCTTGAGACAATTTTCAGCTAGAGTAGTGTCCCTGCATCTAGCAAGATATATTTATTGCAACACTGTGTTTTACGTCTTTATCTTTATTAATGCAGTACTAGCATTGTTATTACCCTCAGAAGAGAATTACTATGTATAGAGAATGCCTAAATAATGAAGAAAGAATTTATTTACTGGTTCTTGCTCAGGAAACAAGGATATTTGTAATGACTYGACAGAAGCAGCACATTCTGACTGAAAGATCACAATCTTTGAGTTGAATTAGGTAAACATTAACGTCGAGCGTCAGTATCGCATTTCTGATAACTCCAAAATTTGTAGCTAATTTAGGCTAGAATATTCTGTTATTAGAATTTAATTTGTGTATTTGGCTACGGGAGCTCCAGCCTCAGCACGAGGTGGCAGCTAGGTTCTGTGCTRGGAAAACAAGTGTCCTCTGGTCATCCCTGCACTCGCTAGGTGTCTGTTCCCAGGAGAAACTGTGCACATATCTGCCCCATTGCAGCCAGACCCACCCGTTCTCCTGAGTCAGAGGCAATGATAGATCTATGACAACATCCCTGCGCTTTGCCTAGCGCTTCCTCCCAACAGGAACCGTGAGGGGTCGGTTCACAGGGACTTAAAGGGTTCTGGTTAAGAAAAAGACAGATGCAACRTTCACTGAGAATCAGGAATTACTTCTCTTTAAGCGTCAGGTAAATAACTCTGGGACGACAACATTTAAAAAATATCTAGACAYACTTCCTGAAGCTCACCACAGTGCAAATAACCTGTCTTTGCTAAGCTTGGTTGCAAATAAGAGACATGCCCTTAGGCAATTTATAGCAATGCTAAACAAAATCAGGTTACGGCAAGATGCTTCAGTTTCATCAGGCATTTACCTGCACCTTACAATTGTAATTTATAACTGAACCAACGCCATATTTCCACGGGCTATAGATTTTTACTTCAAAGGCTTGATTCTTGGCAGAAACAACTAGCCAATGAGAGAAAGAACGCTACAAATGAGGAAATACTAGTTAGTTACATTCAGAGAAACAAAACAGGTAAATGACAGTAGAAAGTGCCAGAAGCCTGACAAACACACACCTTCAAGACTAATGGCACTGTTTTTAATCACTTGGACAGTCTTTGAAAGGTTTTCTTTAGGCCCCTACGGTTTTGTTATGGCTGTTATAAAATTCATCGTCTGAATTTAATGTGAGATATATATAACATATATACACATACTAAGGGCAACTCAAAGAAAGGGAAATGGTAGTATTACCTATACCAACAAAAGTTAGTCTGTGTTCGTATATATCAGACAAGAACTGAAAACCATATCTTAGATTTATGAAATCAAGAGAGCCTACCTATGTGTCTAAAATAAAATCCGTCTGAACTAATTTTAGGTAGATATTTATTCCAAAAATGTATGACATGATGAGATAGATCTATTTAAAAATTGCACCTTCATCTCGTAGCTATCTTCTTGCCTTGGGGAATCTCTACCTTCAAAATAAGCAGAGGGCCTTTTGCTATAATGCAAGTGAATGGGTTTCACAGAAGTCTGAAAGTTGAGTCAACTCTTTTCGACAGGAGACAATGCCATAAGGGGTGGTGATCCCAGAGCAAGCAAAGATAAGGAGTTGAAACATAATCTTTCTCATGCACACATACCAAGGAACAGAAAATCACATGCAAAGGAATGAAGGAGCTGACAGAATTAGATGGAATAGCATCCATGTTTTTGGAGGTTTCAGCAGGCTCTGCAAGACATGGGGCCTACCAGAGATACCAGCTGAGAAGATGGTTATGGACCAGCCTCAAGGTCCTTGGGTTCAAACCCATCCAGTCCTGTCATTCAGCAGGGTTAACCACCTGGAGTGCAATGTTGCACTGATGGAGGCTGCGCTGTTTCCAGACTCGGTACTAGTTCAGTCGTATTATCTTTAGTGTTAGCACAGTGGACCAGGCTCCACTGCAAAGTGCCTACAGACACTTCGTAGTACTACTTAATGTGTGCCTAGTATTTGGGGTTTTTTAAGTAGGATGATGCTATTAGCAGCCAGGGACATGCCAAAAGACAAGTTCATCTTAAACCTAATTAGGTAGGTCTAACTTAATCGTCTAGAAGGATTGTGGAGATCATCAGGAATAGGCCCAAAAGACAGAGAGAGTAAAGCTGCGACAGGACTGTGAGTTAGGGAAGACACACTCATAAGAAACTGGGTGTTGGCTAGCTGATAAGACAGGCAAGCAGGACAGAGGTGCTGCACATTCCTTTGGCTGATTATAATCATTGGATGCTGTCATGAAAACAAGTGGAAAAGTATATATATATATATAAAAAAAAGTAGAAAAAGTAACTCAGAGAAGTTAGATGGATATCARGACAGATACGGTCAGTAGTTCACCAGACTTCACAAAGAGATGAGGGCTAAAATGATATCTCTACATCAGCACCTAACAAAAAGCCAAGGTTTTGGAAAAATTATTAAAGGACTACAATAGATGGGAAGATAAGGTCAATAGTGCTCAGGAATTCATTTCATAGTTTACCATGCCCATGTCACTGTTACTGTAGCAGTAATACAGAAAAGTGTCAGTAAAGAAAAATGATGAAGTATCCAATAATGAAAAGTGCCCCAAGTCTCCGTTAGTAAAACTCTAAGGTGGAACTTCTCAAGGAGTTAATCCACTATTATCAACTATTCTTTTGATTATCTGGGCAATTAGGGCAATGTTGAAAAGTGGAACTGAAAGCAAGAGAAAAATCAATATGATTCTGCACACAACTTTCTATTTCAATTCTTATAAAATTGTCCATGCCAAGTGTTAAAACATCTCACAAGAAATTATAACCAAATTCACAGTGGGCCACAAGATAGATCTAATTCTCTCCACACAGCCATCTGGGGACATAATTAGGTTTTTCCTCCCCATACTCTCCCACTTTGCTTTCTCTTTTCTTTCTCTCCTCTTTTGCTTTTGCTCTTATTCCTGGGTATTTTTAGCAGTAGCTTTGGAAAAGTGACATTGAGAAAGTGAACCTTAAACTTTGTCCTGAAGGCAGCAAGATCTGTGGTCATTCTTATTTCTTCTGATAACAAGGTCCAAACTGTTGCCTTATTGTCAAGATAGCCCAGCTCCAGCTCCTTCAAGGTTCGCCCTCAAGGCTGACAAGCTCATAGTTTCCACTTGTCAGAGGTGCTCTCAGGGAAATCTCCGGCTGTGTTCATCAGTGGTCCTGAAGATTAGTAAGGGGACCTTATTAATCCAGCACATTTATGAAGTGTCATCTGAAAATAGGGAAATAGAATTGAGGAAGAAGAAGAAAAGCAGTAAGAGCCTGCCACTGAGTATGCTTAACTAGCTGGAGCATTATTACTTAATTTTTACCTTCTCTTCAGCCAAAGCACCTCTTGTTCACCAACTTTTAGTTAATTAGTTAATTTTTCTATGGAAAAAAGAGGAAAAAACTAGATATGAACTTCCTRTTTCTCTATCAAGTTTGTAGGACAAGTCTTGCTAAGGAGATAGATTTACATAATACCTTTCTCCAGTTGTTTGTYCTGCCCCCCTGCCAGAGTTATCAGAAGCAAATATGAGCTGGATTCTCAGTAGCTATGGCTTACAGCTCAGCCTATCAACTTAAAATGAAGTAGAAGGTGGTTTAAATTAATACACCAGGCTCCAAACAGTGTCAGGGAAGCAGCTCAGCACAGAGTCACTTCTGCTGCCTCTTCTGCAGAGGCAGTAATACAAGCAGAGAGAAGCAGCAGAGGGAACAGTAAATTGTACAGTCATACACGCACAAATCACCAGGGCTTATCTGTCAACCCCCCGAGTCAAACCTGGTGAGGCAAGATGAGAGCACAGCATATAAAACCAGAACTCTTCACATGCATGTTGAAAGAAGCTCAATTTTTAGCTCAGAGCTAGCTGATCATTTCTACCCAGATTGTGTTCTTTCCCTTAAAGACTGCAGTTTTCGTAGCCTAACTGCTTTACAGCTCTCCAGCCTCCAACATCTGTAACAATTCTCATTCCTTAAAATATTGCCAACATCTGTCTTAAATATTGATATCTTGACTATCAGAGGCATTTTTATGTGACTTGATCATCTAAAGCCAGATTCTGAGTTTTCAGCTCCTTCCACCAAGCAGACAGGACACTTGGCCTAACATCTATCACTGCATACTTTGGTGGACATCTTTAATTTCAACCCACTGTTTCATTTTATCTTCTCTAATAAATATACATGAAGTATGGATTGTATTTTAGAATAGTGATTGATGGTCTTAGCTCTATTTAGTGGTAAATCTCACAAGATTGGTCACTAAAATGAGTCACTAGCCAACCTTTACTACAATTTTTCATCATCCTCCTGAATGACACAGAAGTTAAAAAAACTGTTGTTCTGTCACTTCCTTGTAAAATAAAACAGCCAATTCCACTTGGGGAAATATAATTCCAATTTATGCCTTTACTATTTATTTTATCACCTTACTATGGGTGTTTATTTCTTCCTGCTCTTTGCTCAGGTGCATTACCACGTGCTCCTCCCATACTGAAACTGCTAACACGTCATTTCAAACTAAGGGATTGACGTATTTAAAAATTCCTTCCATGTTTTCATTTTAAAACAGGCCTTGTCTAACCCAAAGTCCATCATCACCTTCACTGTCCGTTGAGTGCAGGCAGACAGCAGTGAGGAGCTGCCCCTTGGGCAGGAGGGCTGCTAGCGTGGAGGAGCAGGGACAGGCCTTACTCCCAGCCCCGCAAGCAGCAGGAAGCTCTGCAGGATAATGCTGAAGCAGGAAACTTGTCAGGTATGGTGGGTGTTGCCAACTTGCTTGCTGATACCAGTTCCTGCATGATTTCTTTAATTTGGCCTTTTCCTGTTCCTTTCTGTGGTGCTGCCAGCATTGCTGTTTCTTGCCTGTTTGTCAGCTTTGATGTTTTTAAGGCATGCAAAGCCAACATGTCAGCAATGCCAAAACATAATAATAAATAAATTCCATCTGATTATAGTTCAACAAGAGCTTGTACTGGCTTGACTGTCCTTTACCTTAAGCCTACCTGACAATACCATAAGACCAAATTCAGAAGTAGCATTTGAGTAGCTCCAGTTCAAAGGCTTTGAGGCTTGCTGATTAACCTCCCAGGAATTTCAGGGCGATCTCACGCCCCACAGTCCAAGCAGGGATGAGCCCAGCTGCTCTCCTGGGTGGAAGCGATGACCATATATTCCCACTCCATTCCTTCGATCACCCCCTGGGGATATGAGTGGGAGAAAGGGAGAAGACTAGACGAGAACAGAGTAAATGGCTTTACATTGGAGGGGCAACAGGGAGCATGTCATCTCAGTATTACTGTGGTTCTTACTGCATAGATCACTTTTTTTATAACCTCTGTCCTCCAGCTATCTGGGTATGGATGGGCAGCCATGCCGCTTCTGTCCAACACATGCCACAGAAACATCTAATGGACTTGGCAGAGCATTTAGTGAAAGGCAAAGAGAGACTTCCTGCCAGCTGCATGTAGATCAATATGACAACGCAGAAGGTATTAATGGAAAATGGGCAAATTAAAAAAAAATGATAAGAATGAAACTGAGATTTAGTTTACAGAAAAAAGAAATAAGCATATGGAAAGACTGTGGACTTCCACTTTGATGGAGATGAATACTGACAAACCTCTCAGAGCAACTACATCCAAAACAAAGTAAAATTTTCTAGAATGTTTTAGAAAGTAGGTGCTTGCAAAGCTTCCCCAGATTAATATGAACTTTCCCTATTAAATCCTTATATTACTATTTTGATGAAAAACTCAGCATCATTGAGGGTAATGTTGCATTCCTCTTTCAGAAAGGTTTGTTTTCTGTCTTTTAAACAAGATGCGAATCTGACAAGCAGCCAATGAAGCAAGAAGAGATATTAAAAGATATGGAAGCTTTCTTTGATTCAAAGGTCATTACAGGATAATTTGAAGCAGATTGCATGGAGTATATTTCCTGTTTCTCTCTTCTGAAGAATCCTATTGTTTACCTCTGTGAGAAAGTGCACAGTAACCAGGATGATTTCTCAATAGAAGATATGATAATTGTAAAAAAGGAATTTCTGGCATAGGCAATTGTGTCTGAAAGAGATGTAAGTAAAAAAAAATGCCTTAGCCTCAGAATAAATCAACCAGAAGTCATGTGTAAAAACCTCTCTTCTTCCTGATTTAGCCAGCACCAAAACAAATGAGGTTTTTGGTGAATCCAGAAGTTGTTGACTTTTTCAGAACTGCTTGCTCATGACTGAATCCTGAGGAGTTGTGGGAGATGCACAGAAAAGCAAGAGGAGGTCTTTACGTGCAGTTAATACACATGATTACATAGCTAATCTAGCTGAGGGCTAACTGTCCCAGCTATAAAAGCTACCAGTGTGGCTTTTCCTCACCCCTGGTGCCTCTGCCCTCGTGCTACATGCACCCCATAGCCTAGCAGAGTGAGATGCCTGAACCTTTCTTCAGTCCACTATAGGAGGGGATGGATGAAAAGCAGCTCTGGTTGGTTGTTTTATCTGRGTCTTCACTGCAAAGTGTTCAAGCTCCAGAGTTAGACCATGGCTCATCTAGCTGGGACTTGCAGGAGAGTGTCTGAGATGCGGGTTAAGAGATCGTACACAGAACRGGGTGCCGTAAGAGATAGATAGAGAGTAATCTGTACAGAAATGATGTATCTTGTAACAGATTTTCACCTTCCCGAAATAGAAAATCCTAATAGAAATGGGATTTTGTTCAGGCAATTATTTAAGGTAGCTTTTTGCATATAGCCCTTTCGGATTCTCATACCAGGCTCATACTATTCTCCCAAAACACCTATAACCTGAATGTGTTAGAAGAAAAGGAAAAAACAGGGAATGCAATCCAGTCTCAATCATAGGGAGAGGCAACTAGGTATATCACCTGGCAAAAGGAAGACGACACCGGAGTCCCCAGGCAAATCTCCCATGCAATACATCTGGCTTCATACCAGAAATAATATCAACTGTTTGTTCAGGAAAGATACRTGAGTAAGAGAAACAAGAAGCATGTCAGAACGGAAGTGCCTTTGGAAAACTGATGTGGGAAACCTCATCCAGAGAACAAGAAGCCAAGCACAAGGAGGACTGAAGAGGCACCAACCAAATGGGGGGCACAGAGAGGAGCAGAGGCTCTCAGCACCTGCAGTAAAGCTGGCCTGGGCATAAGCCAGCTACCTTGCTGACCAAGAAGCTCAGTCAAGAGAGCAGTCCCAGAGYAAAGCCTGCCCATATCACTTTTTCCTTGTTGATAGGTGACACCAAAGATTGTGAAGCTGGCCCRGAGCAACCTCAATGGAGATGACCTGACGCAACCCCGCAGAAGTACGCATGAGAGCCTGCTGGTCTTGGCCCTCGGCAGTGAAGTGTGCAGGAACAGGGAAAGGGACATGAAAAAGAAGAAAAAAGGAAAAGTTAAGAAACATTACTTCAGAAAACTCATGGCACTGAGCTGCAGCAAACTGGCATTTGCAAACAACCTGTTGGAAGGATAAAATGGGATTTGGTCCATCCTCCTCTATTAGCATCACTTCACATGACAAGCCTTCTCTTACCACCTGTGCAGGAGAAGTCATTCTGCTTTTTTCCTGCTCTCCTGCCTAAAATGCATCCAGAAAACACGCTTTGCCTCCTGCAGTTTATAGGCAGTGTAGATCTGTTCCTTTAAAAAAAGGCTGTGACACTGCAAAATATTTTTACCTAAAATACCCAAAACTTATTGAAAYAATGACAGATGTGCTATCATTAGAGAAAAACGAAAGTTGAGATAGTTACACGATTCAACCAAGCTGATGCACAAAGGGAGGAAAAAGCCAGGAAAGAAAGGACCAAATGGCTAGCTGGTTTTACTAGTGGCACAAAAGTGATACTCACAGGGACCRGTCGGTTCCCACCTCCCCGTGCCAGCATATCCCAAAAGGAGGCTCCCTTTTCCAGCACAAYCAGCCCAAGAAGTAACAAGAGATGGGAGGAGCATAAAATAAAATGCAATGGTTACAGTAAGCGTACTGAGCAACCACCACAGCATACCTGCTGACTTCTGCTGCYCTCCTCAAAACCTTCCAAACACTGCTTCTCTGCAAAAATCAAGCAGTGGTACATCCTGTTCACCCAAATTCACAAGGGGAAAATGCCGTCATTATCCTTCACCCCCTCCMTACATCGTATGATGTTGCAAGTGTAGAACAGGTTGGAGTGACCAAGTATATACAGCAGGAAGAAATGACCACAGAAAAAAGGCTGGTAAAATCTTCCCTACCGATCCCAAAGTGAGGGGGGCGGSGGCGGCGAACTACCTAAATGAGCTTTGCAATCAAAGGGCACAGGAGAACAGTTTTGAAGGAAATTTAATTTTGTAAGTTGCTGTCTTGTAACAATAATCAAAATGACACCACTGCTGAGAGTTATTCATTTCCTGCAGACTACCTAATTTGTGATTGTGGTAGCAATACATTTCTAAAATCGCAATAAAGCATTAACTAGGGTTTTTTCCTCTTAATTCTGTCAAAGAAGAGAAGTAGGGATTCCCCTCCCCCCCTTTTCTTTTTCTAAACACGCATCTTCATTCAGGAACCAAAATCGGGCCCTTCTGCCCTATGCAATTACATTTCAATAACTCAAGCTAGGTGTTTGTGTTTTATCCTGTTGATTAATAGCATTCACATTTAAATGGTCACAACTAGCCTTTGAAGTCATTAGCACCCCATTAAGATGAATGGGGTAACTTCACACCTTTTGTTTCAGTCTCCTGACTGGGGAACCAGCAAAGCCGCAGCATATTGATTTAMAGAGTACTGTCACCACAGCCAGCGAGGAAGAATCTGGAGGTTTAAGTATGGGACGCTGCTTCAATATCTGCTGAATAATTCTGGATAATCGGCATCCTGAAATTTCAGCACCTGGAGAGGCATCGTCGCCTTAGTAATAGGATAATGACACTTAAACCACTAATCAGTCTAGCACAGTTTGCACCAGGACGCAGATAATTGTCAGCGTGAAGTTCCCATTTAACATCTTTTTAGAGAAAATAAATAACTACATGCAGCATCTAGCTTCTTTGCAGAGAAAACATCTTGCTGGGTTTAGATACCTGCTGACACAGTTATTTATTCTTATACGTAAAACAATAACGCACTCCCTCCTGTATCTCTCTCTTCCGAATGCCACACTGATAGCGCTAAAATCTAGTTCGAATTAAATGTGTGTGTGGGGGGGGGATCACAGTGAGCAATTGTAAATAAAACCATATTGTGTGAACAGTAATGTGCTTTGTCCTATCCCAGCTATATTAGTCTTGCTCAGCAGAAATGTAATTTACATGGCCTTTTGGAACAGACTTTCTACACCAGGTTCAGTTTAGGTTTTCGTCAGTAACAAAGAAGCTAAACTACATATCAGACATAAAGTCAATACCCTTTACCCTGGCAAAGCCCTGCCACAATCGCATTAAACTAGAGTGCATTAAAAAGCTAGCACAAAAGGAACAAACCAGGGAAAAGGACTAGAACTTTACAGGTCATCCTTCACGCGGTCCCCACCGCTCTCCCAGCCAGCGTCCRGCGAGAGCTTCCCGCTGCCCCACGCAACCTCGGCCGCCTGTGGGCTTGGCCGGACTAGCCCGAGCAGCCCGGCAGTCAGGAAGGAGCGTGCACACCCGGACAAATGGAGTTACCCTTCCCCGAGCATCCACAGAGTCGAAACTCCTCTTCTATCGGCMCTAACAGAGCTCTACAACCAGGGTCGACAAGCTCTGAAGAGCAGTGGGCCAGACCGTATTTTCCCGTCTCCCCATTAGGGGACCTGGCCTGACCCCATAGCACACCTTTCAAATTCTGGCTTTAAACCATCTTTGGCTCATGGGATTGCTCACAGAAAAAGGTGCTCTGGTGTTAYATCAGAAAAAATAATTTTCATGAATGTGTACAGTAATCTTGCTTTTAAACTAGAACACGGGTGGTTTGTAAGAGAGCAGCACAGAGACCCTTGATTGATCAGTGTATTACTCCAGGCTTGAATCATATAGTGATTTAGGACTGTTGGTCTAGGAAGGAGCTGTTCAGGTTGAGTCATGGCAACAGGTTAATCCAGCGTTGAATTAATCTGCTTAATTCTGCTGAGGGACAGGTAGGCATCGTTATTGCTATTGCAGAGAAACGCAAGAAGCAGCAGAGAGGAGGTGATTTGCCCAGGGCACCAAGCAGGTCAGTGGCRAAACTGGAATTAGGCCTTGGAAAACCTGTCTTCCCACTGTCCAGGCAAAACAGCCTAAGGAACAGCTCTCCATTTCRGTTTGCTTTTATAACGTTGTTCCACGTATTTTCATTGCTCCTGATCCCTTGTATTGAGTTTTCCTCTCTGCCACAGCAGAGAAAAACCCAAATTATCTTTATCATTGAGCGTTTAATATGCAATGGATGAGTTGGCTACAAGGAATCTTAATTTTGCTTTTAATAAGAAGAACTTGACCTGTTATGCAATATCGCCAGCAGAAGAGTTGCTCTGATTTCCTCAGTAGTGATCAGGTAACCTTGCTTAGAAGAGATATTTAACCTTCAAACTGGCAGTTAATCCGCTTGGAAATTGGATTATTCYCTAGTAAAGCAGGAGATTCTTATTATTATCCCTTAAATACCTCCACAGTATTTTGCTGCAAATCAGTAAATAAACCTTTGTTACTGACTACTGCTTTATGGTCATCATCATGAAAATACTCTTGTAATTTTTCTAAAAATGTCAGTCAGAAAGAGGTCTGGCTAAATTTAGTTGGTTTTGAGTTTGCTGCTCTGCGGTTTAGTGCTTTCTAGCTGGAATTAACTTTGGGTGAGTCAGATATAGGCTAAAAAAAAATAAAAACAGAATCACAAAAACAGTCAGAAATGGATTTCAGAAGAACCAAGATTTTAAAGTCATTACCTTCTCACATTAGGTTTAAATGGAGAAAACATTAAATGGGAAATTCCCATTTTGTGYGCTTTTTAAAACTTTTTTCCTGCATGAAACATGAAAAGAATCAATATTTCACAGTGAATCTGTATAAAATACRAAAAGGCTAGGAGCTATGTAAAGTACGGCTACATACAGACTAGAGTTTTGACATTATTTAGATTTGGAAATCCGGAGCATTTCATCTTGATTATAAAACCCCAAGGAATGCTCTGGGTGTTTCACCACATGCTAGGAGAGATGATGGGAGAGAACTGGCAGAAGTTATCTCTTCCCACCCAGTTTAACTGATTCAGACAGGGCAATTTTGTTGGAAAAGTCTGCTGGCAATCAATATGTCTCAGCTTGCTCCTATATGCCTTGCTGAGAGAGAGAGAGCTGTTGGAAGAGAATCAAGACATGAAACTTTTTCTACTCTAGTTTAAAGCTTATGAAAGCAAATGATCTCCAGGGCACTAATCCTTTCACCTTGGTAAACATGCAACGAATCTAAATGAAAGGAAAACAGAAGGTCTCCTCCCTCCTCCTGCTCCTTTTCCTGCAGCAGCACTGAGCCTTACAGGCTTCCCAGTTCTCTACAGTCATCCTGTAAAACTCAAAGGAGACCAAATGTAAATATATATATATATATATATATATATATATATATATGAAGGATAGAGAGAAAGGGAGAATGAATTCCCCATCAAGAAAGTCAAACACATTTTTCAACACGTTTTTTTTCAGGCGAAAAGCCAGTGCCTTGCCCTACGCAGAACAAGTACGGGTTTGACAAGGGTGAATCAGTTCTGGCAGCCTCCCTGTTACTGCTAATGCCGGGCACCCGGTCTCCTCATCCGCCCGTCTTTCTTGGCACCAGCCCTGGAAGTAAGTAAAACAACCTGGCTTTGAAAAACAAACCATTATAGATGTTACTTGTTCCTAATGAGTTATTTAACATGGTTTATTATTGACCAAATATTATCTGTACATGATATAAATAAACACGGCTTCCTGAGCTCACGAGGCAGTACTCGCAGTCAGGATTTTCACCTGAGGCATCCACTTATTTATTTAATAATATTATAATGGATTGTCAGTAATTTCATCTGGCATGTCAGATAAAAGCATATCCCTCTGGAAATACAGGATCCGGTCAAAGAAGAAAACTTACTCTTTGTCCCCTTAAGCAACGAACAGGGGCCCTAAAAATAGCATTTGATGTATATTCTCCTAAGCTTAAAGCGAAGCAAAAGAGCAATGAATTTCACAAAAGCTCCAATCAAGTCTATTGTAGTTGGACTTTAATCGATAACATTGTACCTTCCTTCACTGGAGGTGGATCAGTTAGTGAACCGTCCCCGCTYGTTTAAGAAACACTTTTCCAAGAGCTGGCAGCCCACTCTGTCCTGCCTATTCTAAACCACAYTGATTTCCTAGGGAAGATAATTCAGTGTAGGCTGGTTGCTGGCTAAACGATGTAGACCAGGAAGACTGGATGCTCTGGCCTAAATTGCCATGGGCTGACAGTGATTGGAAGAGGCTGAAGATTAGGCCCAAAAATTCAGTGCCACATGGATGGGAAGTGAGATGGAAAAAGCAGAATTCACTTGAAAGGAAAGAACAAGCCATTGAACAATATTTGCCATGACAGCTGATCTATCATGTTTTTCTTCTTGGTATTGGTTAGTGATAGACCATTGACTGCCRTGGCTTAATACAAATTCTTTGCTCTAACATTTCCCTTAAACAAATACATAGCTCTGAGGGAGAGAGAAATGCTCCAAACTTGTTAAAATCATATTCACTYGGTTCATACTAAACCAGGCAGGTGTTTACATTGACGCAGCAGGCCAAATGCAGCCAAGCCTGCCCCACGTGCTGTAAGAGAAATTACTGTGCACCAGATGCACCCCAGGAAAAGCTCTTCACCAAACCCTCCTTGGGCAAGGAGCCACAAGAGCCTTTACCTTTCTGCAGTGAGACTCTGATTTGGAGCAGTTTTAGATGCTCTCTCCTTGTTTTCCTTGCACCCATCAATCTCTGACCCAATTTAGGGATTTCTATTACYCCGCTGCCATGGGACTATGGCAAGTAATACACATAATGAAGAATAAACGCGTAGAGACAGGGATAACACACACATAGGGTTATTTGCCTTCCTCAGACCTCTCTCTCAGTGCCATTTCCATGACTGGCAATTTACTCCAGAGTTTCAGTCTGCTCAAAACATAGCCTGGCAGAAACTGGAAATGCATATCTATCTACCCCTTTAGATATTTCTAAATAGATACTCCTTTTGATATTTCAAGAGTGAAATTCAGCAGGTATAAATAGCCGGTAGAAAGTCCTTTCGTCTCATTTGAACTCTGTAATGTGGAATAAAGGCCAGGAACAGGCAAATGGCCTTCTGCATTCATTCACACTGCAAATTTGGAGAGCTGCCATAGGTCAATGCAGTAAAGAAAACACGTACAGCAAGCTAGGAGATGAGCCATCCAGATGCAGAGCACAGTCACCGGGACCCTCCCCACCACCATACTTTCAGGAGCCTACGTGGATAAAGCCCACTGTACAACGCTGGTTTCCATAGTCTGCTCTGTTTCTTCTTCTTTGAGCCTTAATGCAGCACAGACACACAAACCATGTTGTTCCATCACCTACATTAAAACCAAACTAGCTACAGCCAAGAAGTCTACTCTGTGGCAGAATGATAAAAACAAGCCACTGGTAGGTTTACAGCCGGTCACCCTATTTCAACATATATTTGAAAATATTTCCCTTGCTACGCAGGGACATGAAACCACAGCAAAGCTGCTCAGCATTCGTTTGTAGCTTGTACGTACACACAGAAAAGCCCGAGACTTTCTCCATGCAGCCTGAAATCTTGGAACTGTACTTAATGCAGTCTGCACACTGCAATACCAAAGCACGCTTGGACTAGTTCAGAGAGGCAATTAGGAGTTTCCTCACTTTGTTGCTTCATCAAGTACTTTACAGGAATTTAGCATTCATTTACTTTTTTTGCTTTGTTTTTTTCTACAGAAAGAAAGTCTGAAATGCTCTCATTTCGTAAAAGTTAACTAATTCAAGAAGCCATTCACAAGTTATCCAATTACCTGTTTTTAAGAAAAAACAAAAAGAATCAGTTCTGGAACACACAAAAATTTGTATATAACTTCTTGATAGGAAAGTAACATTACCGTAACGACAACATTAATATTACAGCAGTGAGAAGAGACTCTACCCAYGATCTTATTTCAAGGCACAGTACTAAAATGTAATTCTCTCAGTTTAACTGTGACTAGTTGTAATGAYTGGCCAAATGTTTTTTTCCTCGTTGTATTTGGGTGAGGGAAAAGGAAAAGCACTGTTCAAAGAAGTGGCTGAAAGTGCATTTTTCTTCTGTGTTGATTATGGCTTACTACAATAAAGAAGTTTTAATGATTTAGACACCGGTGTATTTAGATCATCCAATCTTTATCTATCATAACAATTTAGGCACTTTCTCACAAAAAATAGTGATGTGGTCTATCTAGCCCAGTATTCTGCCTCTGGCAGTGGTCTGCACCAGAAGCTTCAGAGGTAAGCAGATGTCAGATAATMCTCTCCATATCAGATTATTTTCTTCACCTCCTCTCAACAATTTTATTTTATTCTAATCCATACTCAGAGATAAACTCTGAAGTATTAGGTTAATATTAAGACTCTGGCTTTTAAATAATATTTTATACACATATTAAATTAGCTTTTTAATCTCAAATCTCTATGAATTCTGGGCCTCAACAGCATCCTGTGGTAATGAAGGGGCTAACCCTGCAATACAGGAAAAAGCATTTCCTTTTCGGTGCCGAATTTGCCGTGTTTCAGTGGCATTAGTTTTCCTTTGGCCTCGTACCTTTACTGGGCCCTTCTAGACTTGATAGTTCCCCCTCTGGTTTGCCCCAAAGATTTCAGTGCCTGTCACGAGCATGAATTAAATGACAGAGTATGGTTAGTGCTCAGCAGGCTAGTGCGCYGCAAGAAGGAAAAAGCGAAGCAGAAGTAACCTTGCTCCCTCCTTCCTTGTGCTGACAGAGGAGACAGGCGCAAGGGGGAATGCAAGAGCTGTCCCCAGTCCGGACCGCCAGCTCTRCTGGAGCAGGACTGCAGGGCGCTCTCCATACATGGGAGGAAAAAAGCGGAATAGCCAAAGCCAACRGGATCACCACCGGTGGACATGTACCCTTCCAGCAGATTCACCCGTGCAACCCTCCGCGTTGCACCTTTCCAGCACCCAGTTTTGCCCACATCCCRGCAAGCCTCGACTCATGTTGAGCCRTCAGCATTCCCATTTCAAGGCTACGCAGGAGAATTGTTGCAGTGATGGATTACATAGCCTGCTCCAAATATATTCCTAGCATTTGATTTTGCACAGAAATATAAAAACCCTTTTAAGTATTAAAAACATGATTTATATAAAAAGAAAGGTAGTGTCTCGCCTAGCAGACTTATTATTTTTCTAATTTCCATTGAAAGCAACAGTGAAGCTTTCAATATATTACTCTTCCTTCAGTACTCACTACAATTTGAGCTAGTGTTCATCAATGCTTCTAAATTACTGGAAAGACTGTAGCTAATCATCCATTTCCTTACRCTTTCCAGCAGCCATGCCAAGGCCATGAGTTGAAATAAGCCCCTTAAAAATTACAAAATGTGCCACAACTAGTGGAAATTTGCCGGAAATGCAAGTCTAATTAATCAGCCAAGAGATTGCAGTACAGAGCATGTGCCAAAAGGAAGCTGGTATGTAAGTGCAACTGAAGATGTGATGAAGGACAGTTGACAAATTATCCTTGAGAAACAACTTCTCTTCTGATGAAGTCTGTCAGAGCCCAGGAAAGCATTTAGACAAATCATTTCTTGTTCAGGCCAGTTCTCTCAACACAATCCCAAAACTGAGCTTGAGAGCCTGAAGCCCCAAAACTGCAGACCAGYCCCTACTGGAGGACTCTTCTAGACCCCTTACCAAAGTTTCGGGGGCACCAGAAATGGTCTCAGGTGTTCCTGCCCCACACAGATGTGCATTACAGCCCTCTAATGGGAAGGGACAGCGCGGTGATCGGGAAGAGAGACTATTAAGGGACAGCGGCATGTAAAATATTTGAAAGTCTTTGCCCAACGTGAAAGGTTACTTACAGGTGGCAGCTGGCCCAGAGCGAAGACCACTCATGGGCAGGTGATCTCCTGCAGCTGCAGGAGGGTCRCATGTCTTGGCAGCATGGCTGGTGTTCACGGGGGCAGGAGACACCTCCCAGTCGTCTCTCCCGCCAGAGATGCTCCTCTCTGCTAGGCTCTCGGCAGYAAAGGCACACGGGGACAGGAGAAACCTTCCCCTGGGCAACCGGCTGTGAGGGGCTGCACAAGCAAAATCGACATTTTCAAAAAATGAGAGGCTGAAAATGAAGTTCCACTTACGGTACTTTCAATGAGGCCTGTCTTCAAGTTACTGGGCCAAAAAAGCTCACACCATTTAGACATTTCACAAGGCAGATATGCGTCGCGAGAGATTTTCAGATGCGTCACGGTGCTCAGTTCCCGTTGACATCACCTGGACTTAAGCAGCGGGCTGCTCTTGAAAATCCGGCTAGTTGTCATCCTGCATCAGTAAGGCTAAGGACCTTTAAAATCTGGTTCTTACAAGCTAAGGATAAAATCCTGGCTCTGATGGATTCTGTGACAATTCCCATYGACTTCCATAGTGCCAAGATTTCATCCAAAATTCCTATTTAGGCATTAAAATAAGTAGTCTGCTTTTTCAGTATTCAAATAGTTCATATTTAGGCAAACATGGTARCTGGAGCCAAACTGTAAACTTTGCAGTTTGACTCMAGACACGTACTGTTAGAAATCTTGCCCTTAATTGTACCTGTGGTCCTTCTTAGTACCATCTTAGTCACTTTAAAGATACAGCATACCCAAATGTAGCTTATCTTATTTTGACAAATAAAATACGCTCAAAATGTCGTGAGTTATACACCCRGACGCGCCGTTCTTATGAACGCTGAAGTACACTAGAGATGAATAAGTGTTGCAGCAGAGCCATTTTAGAGCGTTTTGATCTGAGTTCAGTGCAGGATGTACAGGGAAGAAAAACAACGTGTCAGAGTGCACAAGGATAAGAAACTTATCACCAGCATGGCCTGAGTACCGCAGGGCAGAACTGGAAGCATGTTGGCAGCGTTGCACCCAAATCTGGGACAGCACAGGACGAGCTGTTCTGTAGTTCACATCACTTCTTTCTCAGGACTGTAAAACACTCCCACAATTAAAAAGAAAGAAAAGAAAAAAGAAATGGTAGAACACTTGGAAACAACCAAGCTACTCTAGTAAATGGTTATTGACATTCRTAAATGGATGAGTTTTTTTTAATAATTGATTTTAAAAATTGCTCTGGGTCTGAGGCCTTTGTTGCAGTTTCTGACCAGATCAATTTTTACAGCTGAAATAATTCCTGAACTACAGAGCTTATAACAGGAGCAGTGACAGATCCTAAGCAGAGGCCCCATGAGCAGGTTCTACTCTAAAGGAAAGAATTAAACCCTAGGTTTACTGCTTTTTCCTTTGTTTGTTTATAGTCCTACACCAAAATCATAAAGAAACTAAAGATAAATTCATCCCTGTTGCTTTCCTCCTGCAGAGCGTTAATAGGTTTTAGAAATGAAATTGTTTTATTAATTTGATTAAGTCAAAGGAAAATCCAAGCTTCCTATGAATAATTCAGATTCCCATCATATCTTCAAAAGTCATATGTAAAACATTGTTATACCACAAAAGTCCCTTACAGTCTAACGTACATTTAATTTTCAATAATGTTGATTTATAGTTTTATAAAGCAAAATAATAAATATAATAAATTGCCCCTATATTTCCTCATCTCAGTCACTATAAAATAACTGCTGTAGTTTTACATTTCCAGTGTGAAATATTAAATACATAAATCAAAACAAGATTATTTTTCATTTGTAGATGGAGACTGGTTTCTGAGACTGACAAATTCATTTTAGTTAAAATGAATGTTTTAAAAAAGATATTTTCTGAGTCCATAACCGTTCTAAAAGAAAAAATTTTGCATTCTAATATCCTGCTTTTGTTGGCTTCTCTGTGGCTGGTATCGAATCCTGCAAATGCAATGGCTAGAAGGAGCTTTCTCAAAAATCAGAGGATATTTGTTTCAGTGAGTCTTATTTTCTCTTTGCCAGCATTCCTCCTCRCTTTTGTTGCCTGCTCAAAGATTTTTTTTGTTTGTTTTCACAGTACACAGCCCCATTGCCACAAGGCTGACATTCTTGTTAGCTGACACAGTTGTTTGGAGGTGTTTTCATATATATTTATATACGAATATATGTATCTATATATGTATGTAGGTAGCCATAAGATTAATTGTACATAGAGAAGAACGTTATGGAATATCAAGAACAATTCAAGAGAGATGCAGAGTTTCTAATGTGCACAAGCAGATTCATTTGTTGTTACATATTCGCTGTCTCAACCAGAAGCTTCACTGGGAGCTAGAAATACCATTTTGCATCCTTGATTAAAAAGAGTAAATCTAATTATAAGGAATCATTAAAACATTTAAATACCTTTCAGCTCTTATGGTGCTTAAACATTCAACCACAAAAAGCTTTCAGAAGAAGTGATGATACCTGAATACTAAAGAATTTCAGGGTGTACGAGTGAATGGACAGGGAAAAAAATAGAAAAAATTGAAAATCTACCTGAGGTTGGATATTAGACAACACTGGGAATCAGAACCATACCGTCACTCCAGTACTCTCCCTAAGGCTCAAAACCTGGGAAACATTAAATTTTGGCAGCTTTTGGGTATGGAATTCTGTTTGTGGCCTACTCACAATGGGGAGTTTTTTATTCACATTTTAACACAATTGTATGTTTAGCAATAATACGCTAAAATGCATCTCAGCAACACTGCATGAAAGAAATCTATCAAACAGCATGTATGATTGTACCTGCTTACCCTTCTTTCCATTGAAAATGCTGAATTTACCCTGTTGGATGTGTGAGAGAAACATTTGACTGAACACAACAAATAAAAATTCATAAGGAAAGTCTCTAGCGTGGGAGAGTTGGAATTTTTGGCCTGAACTGTTTTCTTTTATTATTATTATTTTAACCTGGTTGATATTTTGATAATAAAAGAAAAAGTTCTGAAATTCATCTAACCTACTGTGAAAAATCTACATCACATCCATATGATAAATCCTTTGGGGGCTGTCCCGYAGCTGACCATTGCCATGGCCTAATTGGCTCAGGAGGCTGGCTAATACCTCACTGCAGGAGGCCAGAAGGGCCCAGCGAAGGGCGCGTATGACGTCCTCTACACAACAGGGCAGAAGTCATCCAAGGGCATCTTTGCATTTTCATTTACCACTGCTAAGAACACTGAGCTAGAAAAAAAAGATGTGAATAGAGGAAGAAAAAAATGTTCTGTTTTAAGTTTACTACTTGAGGAAGCACTAGTAATGCCATTTACATGAATGTTTCTTTGCAGTAACATTACTTTTGTTATTGCAGTTTACTTCCTTAGTCATTATTCTGCAGGAATGCTTTAGCAATTCTGCTTCTAGCTGCATTCAAATTCTCAATTTAGTATTTCTCCTCACAATTTCTTACAGGAAATTAACTTCGATGTGCAGCACGTCAGTATTGGAAGAGCTGGTTATTCTCTTCTAGTCTGAGTCACTGGGAGAGAGAGGCAACTTGATGTCACAGATTAATTAAACTCAGACAGGCAGGAACTTCATTAGTGGTACATCTAATTCTCTCTGTTGATTCAGAGCCAGATCCTGAGATCCTTACATAGCACTCGTTAAGGCAAAAATCCACTAAGGTAACTATGAATGTTATTTGTTCAAGGGCGAAGAAGGGTTTAAATATGTCCCGCTGTGGTTTCGGTCCTGTAGCCAAACCCGTATAGTCTGAGAAGGCAATGAATCTTCAAACCATCCGGTTATTTCCAGACTGGTTTGATTTGACAAGAGAGGTGGTATGAAATCTGGACTCAGACACAAAGAGCAATGCATAATATATACTGGCTGAGAAGTCTCTTTGTTCATAAATACTCCACCACTGAGGTCTGTGGTTTTTTCTTTTTTATCTTTCTGGAATCAAAGTGTTCAGTAAACCGTGGGCAGCTTGCTTGTAGAAAATATGAAATGAACAACTATAGAAAAGTATGACCAAATAGAGCAAAAAATAGAGAATTGGAGGCTGGCTATTAACTCTGGAAAGGCCATCTTAAGCTAGTAGGAAAAGACACAGCCGCTGGCTTCAGCTACACAGTCTTGGAGTCTTTGCTGAATGTTTCAAGGGAGCCAACGATATTGGAGTGGATGGAAAAAAACAAGCGTCCTCTGCCAGGTAAGACAGAGATGAGGTCCATAAATGACTGCAGACCCTGTCTGTCATGGTCTGCAGTTTCTGTACATCCCGTGAACTGTTCCCTTGCCTGTTGTTTGCCAATGGTCCAACCTTAGACGGAATATGACATTTTCTTTTCATTTTCTTCTACAGAAAGAGAAGATTCTGCCTCAACCAGTCGGCAGTTGCCCCACAAGAGAGATAAAAGAAGAAAACTTAAAAGAAAAAGTAAACATATTGACAAAGAATCGCACAAATTTGTAACAGCTTTACAGAATCGCATAATAGTTGGAGTTGAAAGGGACTTTTAGTGCCCTGAGATAAGTTGTCTAGCACTTTTGCCCCTAAATTCCATGGGAACTGTAGTTCCTCTCAGCCTTTATAACATTTATCAGATCAGCAGTTGTATGAGAATACTTCTAAAAGTGCATCAAACACAATAACTGATACTTATTGTTATGCAATAGTCATTGTTTTGTTGACCTCTAACCATTTGCAATGTAATATTTTATGACTGTAATGAATGCTGTATGTTTAGAAAAAATACGCATATAGCGCACATATGCATAGACTCATCCTAAGCAATCACAAGAAAAAAATGTATTGCAACATGCTGTCTCATCTAGAATTTTCAGAAACTGGAAGCAGTTCACCTTTTTTTGGTTTTGCTTTGCTTTCAACTACTATCTTCTACTGACTTAAAAAAAAAAAGCAGAGGAAAACCAAAAAGCAATTCTCTTCTGTACATATACATGGTTGTTCAGTTGACACTGTATTTCTCTTTACCAGGTTTAACAGTACATGTTCTATTAAAAAAATCATAATACTCTTGTACAATCATTCAAAACRTTTTCCTCCAAAGTTGCCAACTTTTTACTTTTCAGCTTAATGGAAGATATGTCTTCATCTATTTAAAACACTGGATTTCTACCAATCCTCATGATCAATTTTGAATTTTAATGACCTCTTACTGTTTTAAAAATTTGAAAATTTTTAAAATCACCATCAAAGTAGAACGAAACTGTCCAAGAAAAGATAATTAAAAAGGAAAGAAAAGACATCACATTAAACAATGAACACCTCTGAAGGTTAAACAACTAAGGGTCAAATTTAGTCTTTATCAAGCCCAGGAGATAATGCTTTACAAGTAGGTGAGGTGGAAATAAGAAAATCTGGAGAAAATAGAAAAAAAAAAATCAACACCATGAAGCTCTGGAACACGCAGACAAGCTGCAGGACTTTTTCTGTTGTTGCCTATGTCCAAGTGCTTACGGTGAGAAAAAGAATAATGTACTATATTGTAAAGAAAGGTTATGATAAATTGAAAGTGAGGAAGGGAATGAAGATAAGAACAGTGGGTTAAGAGCATTACATTAGGAGCTATAAATTAAATGCTGATCATTCATCCAGACAAGTGGAAGAGAAAACTTGAACCGACTCTGCAGAGCAGATCTGCGAGCAGACAAACCCCGACGGAGCTGCTCCAGCAGGTGCACACCTCTCCCGACAGGCCTGCTGCCAACGCCGGCCAGTCTGGAAGCCTCAACCCTCCTAACAAGACATATTCTGGGTCTCTCACGAGTTCCTTCAACAGCCGTATTTCCTTAGCCACGTTAGTCGTAAAGCTAATATCTTTGTCTAAACTGGCAGGGCTCAAGTTGGCGTGGTTCACAGAAGGGAAGAAGGAGTCCTTCCAGCCCTTGCCTCATGCGGCGTAAGGCCACGTGCCTGCACAAGGGGCTTTGGCAGACAGTAACAACAGCCCCTTTACCTTCATAGCTATATCTTTGTATATCTATGGCTAATATATTTATTTATTTATTCATAATCAGGAAATCTTTTCCTGATACAAAACCACACAGGAAGAAAATTGTACCTGAAGTGATYAGTTCATGCATTTCTGTGATTCTGCTTGGCCTGATAATAAATCCTTTGTAGGGTATCTGYCAGTAAGTAAGGCTCAAAGCTGATTGCTCGTTAGCTATCAGTAGCCAGTTTTTGCCTTCAAATCTTGACACAGCTGTTGCAGGCTCTGCTGAGTGACTCAGCTGTGAGCTCTGATCTTCCCAAGAACTACTGACGCTCATGCTTTCACTTCAGTAAGTATCATCTGTGCAATGTCCTCAGCAAAGTGCTCTGCCATACTGAGAACCTGTAGTCTTAGAATAAAGTAAAAAGAAAAATCACCATATTTCAGCTTTTAGATGTGTTAAAATAATGGGTCCACATGTGGAGGGAGACCAAGGACACTTGGCTCCAGAGGAGTGCCAGCTGAGTGAGGGTASAAGAACAGGCTGCGAGCGCCTGATTCAGTTGCCCTCGCTTGGATGTCGCATGGCATTTGAGATGCACTGGAGCATCCCGCTTGGCCCCCACCAGCCTCTCCAGAAGGCTGCAGCTCTCCTTACATGTCGCATTTGCCACCTCAAGCAGATGACTTGGATACTTTAAGGAGTCTTACACAACACGGCCCCCAAACATTCAACATTATTCATCCAAGAGTGCAATTCAGCTGCAAGCCTCAAAGTACATGCAGCTCTATGGGAGCCTCAGTGTCCAAAACTGCATCATAGTCAGTGAGAATCTAGTCAATATAAGCAGTTGAGACTAGAGAGCTACTCACCCTTCCCACAGTGGACACCTTTGTTAGGTCTGCTGTACCCAAACACCTTCTGCAGACACCCAAACATAGGTATTTTTACTGGATCTGAATCCCACACTACATACCCAAAGAAAAGGATGTAAAGACAATAGGAGCTAATATAAGGGAACACTAGTCAGAAACATATGAAGCCAACTCTTAAAGACTGAGAGTACAGAACAGAAGTGGAGCCTGTCCAGGACAAAATGAATCACTTTCATCCAGAAAATTGTAAGTGCTCAAAATTACCGACATAAACAAAACTCAATATGTGCCCCCGGAAAAGTAGAGAACACAAGAACAAAAAGCATAATTTGATATATAACAAGATCTTGCCATGTTTCCAACCTATTCCTGTTTGTAAACTTCAACAATTTTGCGCCTGTAAGCAAACTGCTTTGGTCTGCCTATGCATTGATTCACACGCTACCTATATAGGATCTGTAACAGTATCATTTCCTAATCATGGCAGAACATGAACCATTTCATTAACTAAGAATAATCTGACTACCAAATAATGCTCACACCTATTTAGACAGAAACCTAAAACCTTAATGAAGTGGAATACTTTAAGCATTAAAAATGCAGATCTAAAAGACTGTGAAGATTTTGAATTAGCAAATGAGCATCACATTGGTCTAGGCAACACAATGAATCATTGTTAATCACCTGGCAGAAACTGCAACTCAACTTCAAAGCAAAAAATTAGTGGCGTAGACCTCTGGGTGGAGGGAGCTATAAAATACTAACATCAGCTTTTGTATATAACAAGCTCATTAAAAAAAGCTAACCCCGCCCAATATCTTGTATTACTAATCGAGAGACTCTTCTCCAGCTTACCTTTCTTTTCCTATGCTCTTTTTCAATGCAGATGCAACAGACAATATAGTATGTGAACACAGTTTATCTCTCCGCAATTGTCATTCGCCTTTATTCATTTTGCTCCCTGCAGCAGCTTTCTGAAAATTCCTGTTTTTCAGGCACGCTACTTCCAAGGGGTGGCTTCCAAAAGCCCTCTCAAGACTGACCCTCTCTGGGATATTCCTCCCCTCCTGCTCTGTTCTCCCACTCTCACTGCCTTGCTGTCTGTGCCAACATGCTAGCAGAAAACAAAATTGCTCTCTCAGTTTATATTCTAAGTAATTGAACTGAACTTAATGGATCCACTAAATTTGACTCTGAGAGAATGGAGGGATTTGGACATTTGGTGGATCCAGCACTCCTGCACCCCACTCCTCCACTCACTCCACAAAGACGGTACAGACCAAGTTTTCCTTCCTCCAGTAGTGTCTTTTTGGAGACCCAGTGCTGACCCCAGGCTGGAAACAAAGTGTGACACCCAGCAGCAGCAAAACCAATCTTAAAATTATTGTCCAGCTAGCAGAGAGCCAAGCTTTTGTCTGTGGCCAGGCCCTTCCACACAGGCGTGTGTAGAAAGGATGCTGAGGAGGACTTTAATCACTTCGCATTGTCAGAACAACATCCTGAAGCCCTTAGTATAAATGGAAACCAGACCAAAGATACCTCGGTCACGTATAATTTGGCTGTGGATAAATCTGTATACACTAAGACTCAACTGAAAATGCAACTGTACTGAGAAGATAGTTCCCTACTTAAAGAGAACTAATTAAAAAAAATGGAATTCAAAATAAATCAGCTAACTCATCTTAAAAGGCAGAGAAGCACAGCCCACACAGCAGAAACAGCCAGACTTCTGCCATCCTCCCTCCAGAGGATAAAAGGGGACCTCTGTGAAAAGTCCTCCCCTTGGTTTCTCCAGAGCACCAAAAGCAGGAGCTGAGAAGACGTTAATCACATTCCTTCCTTTGTACCCAAGAGAAAAAACTCTGTGGGGGAATAAATATGACTGAGAAAAAACACTTATCTTTGGGATCTGGTTTCATGATGAAATAAAACGACTTTGCTCTAAAGAGGTTCTGAATCCCTGTATGTATTTAAGTGGGGAGGAAGCTGTGTATCTCTATTTTACAGAGAGAAAGATTCCCATCAAATCTCTCTGTCTCAGSATCCCTCATAGCAATGGAGAGGATAATATATACAGACTGCTTGCAGCCTGAATGTACTCTTAAGCTCTCCTTTCAGACGCCATGGAAATTCATAGCTTTGATGGTCAGCCCTGGTGCCACCACCCAATTAGCGTCTGTTTTATCAGGACTCTCAAATATGTGAATATGATTAATGTYCTTTGTTTTCTAGTGTAAAGTGTTTTGTGCTGGTTTGCAGAGTCAAGTAGTTGACTCACCAGAAGTGGCTAAACCTCGTGGTGGGTGAAGAGATTTATACATAGATATTGTGCTACTAGAAACACTTTGGGATCCATCCTACAGGAGAAAAGACACATTTAGAAATGCAAGTCATCATTATCATCAATAAATTGGATGTTGGAGACACAATAGCTAAATTCAGGGCACGAACGTTTTTTGAGTTTCATTTATATCTAAAAGTATGGGCGACGTACGCCACAGTGCTCATGAAATTCTTCAAGCTGATTTTAATAACAGTCATTATGCTAAAAAATGAAACTTGTCCTTATGCCGGAGATGAACTGGGAAGAAACAAAGAAAGAGAAGCAACTCCTGCAGCACCTCTGTGCCCTTCTGGAATTGCTGTTCATCATTCTTTCTTTCAGCACTTAGCTTGCTCCTTTTGTGCAAAAGGTACCACCATCTAATGAAACAATTAAGGCCTGACAGTTTAAATATGCTATTCTGTTCTTTTCAAGCATAAGTGCCAGCCATCAAGACAAACTATACCCACTGCTTCACTATCAGCAGAGTCATTGTTATCCCGGATAGAGTGCCCTAAAAATAAAAGCCATTCTGTATGTGCAGCTTCATCAAGTCAGGTCATGTCAGCCCCGCAGGGTAGACTGCACTGTACTAATTTTATTATTCTATTTTTAAACGTGGCCTGCTTAGATCTTTTAGTGTGTCCTACATAACAATACAGAATTGACACACTGTACTCAAGTCCCTGCTCTCAGCAACCCCCAATTTCTGCATATCCCACCCAGTCAGTACGTTTGCTCTCCACAGTGGAGATGAAGCGGTCACATTTGACTTCATGTCACCTGTTGTGCCTTGCTCAGCGGTTTAAAGGTCATGAGATCAAATCAAAGTTAGTAGTGACAGGATCAATCAATGTTAACAATATTAGTGCCTCCGGCAATATTTCATGGAGGGATCCACCTCCAAAAGCTGGACTGAATTTTACAAGCCCTTGAACATGGTTTCAGTGGGAGGGTTTCATCCTGAATTACCTCAGATACACTAATGGCTAGGAGTCACCCTGAGTAAAATCATCTCTCGGAGAGAAAATAAAAATTCTCATGTCATTTTGGTACACATGAGAAATTTGGTCCCGCTTAGCTGCCTTCCCATAGCACTGAGGTCACTCAAGTTAAGAAAAAGTAATAATGCTAGCACAAAACACAGAAATAGGAGAAGAGCTGCCTACCCTTTCCACAGGCAGGATCCTCCAGTTGTGCTGATTGAAGGAATGCCATCAGCACAAAGGCTCACGCCAGCCCATGCCTTTTGGATTACCTTTCATATATGAATTTTAATACCATTTGATACTGATAGATACATATRTTGCAGGGAGCCTTATAAAATCTCAAAGAGCTGAATAATAAAGTGCTGTGCCACAGTGTGTATTCCTTACAGCAACAAAAATCAAATGCTGATTTCACAGAAACCCCAAACTGCTAAAAAAAAAAATCCTATCCTATACCCACAGTTTGAGAATTAGTACTTAGCCCAGTGTTGGCTAGAAACTTGAAGCAGTTTCAAATCAAATGAAAGCTACTGCAATTGGTGCAATGGTGACAGCTTTAAAGCATAACAAGAAACCGTTCAGCATTCAACGTGTGCAAAATAAAAAATTACACATCTCTGAATGATATGCAAAAGGAAGGTAAAGAAAAGAAATAAGGTCGTTTTCAGCAGTCCAGCTGAGTAAGTTTCTTCGACATTCAGGCTGTCGTTTTTCTCATATACAGTATCGTATCCCCAGTGGTCAGACAAGTGGGGGTCTTTAGGCTGAATCTGTGGATAACCAACAGCTCTCAACACCCTGTCACAGTATGCTCTGAAAAAACCATACTCCTCCCATGTAATGTTGACTGATAATACCACAGTGGGGAAGTCCTGAACCAAAAAAAAAAAAAAAGAAAGAAAAAAAAGAAAGAGCTGATAGCCAGGAGTTGTTTAGAAAAGTCAGGGCCCCCCTGCACTGTATTCTGTGGGCAAATCCTCTGCTAGGCTTCCACAGACTTGGCAAGGCACTACCGAGTTTTTTTCTATTTTCCCCCATTATCAATTGCTATATAAGGGTCTAGAGCATGTTTTGTTTTATTTATTTTATATGTGCAGCCAGGAAGGAAGTGCATCAGCCAAGGTTTTAATTCCACATCGGAAACGATCACTTGATACCTCTCCTCTCATACCTCCTTAGCTCAAGAAAATAGTACTGAACAGGACTTTTCAGTGTCATCTCCTCCTCTGCTCAACTACTTTCATAAAAACATCCTTACATTCGTCTAGGAGAATGATTGCTGGATGCAGTAGGAGGATGACCTGCAGGCAGGCACATCTACCCGCTTTCCGGAGGCTTTTCCACCAGAACAAAACCAGCCAATTCCAAACCCAGCAAACTGTGAAGAACAAATAGCCCATCTTCATAAAAATGCAACGTCATGCAAAAACATTCAAGCTAGCCATGGCCAAGTTAGTTGCAGGCCCTGGTATGCCGGCGTTAACGGTAGCCCGTTGGACTGCACAGCTCCCGAGACGAAGGAGGGTTTGCTCAACCAAACCGCTGTGCTGCTGCCACTACCCCCGTCAGGAAGACTGCGCACAGCCCTGCATCGTGCCACATAGATACACCCAAGTGACCCGTGTTAACTGGTCAGATACCGAAATTCAGACCTGACAAAATATCTACATCCTGTTTCTTTTTCTCAGCTATTGCTCTTTCTGCAATAGCTTTTCTTTTTTACTCCTTATTCTCATTCTGTCCCCTGGAGGATCCGGGCAACAGCGGATGAAGGGGGCTGGGAGACCCAGGGCTCTGTGTTCATCAGACACATCTGCAAACTCGCCTCCTCCTGAACGGCATGGGTCTCTCCACGGAGAGAAGCCCCGGTGGTGCTTTAGCCACTGGGCAGATCAACCTGCTAACTTCACACTCGTGTCATTAAAATTTTCTCCCAGTTTACTTCTCAGAAAAAAATGGAGTAGAGACATAGCATGAACTCCTGGGAAACCCTAGCACAACTTCTCCTTTAATACATTATCTAGGCAGGCAGAACAAAGATGCTGARGAATAACAAGCTATGGAGATGCTAGTAAATGCATTTATATAAAACAGCTATCAAAGGCCGAGCTAGTGATGAACACATGGAATACTGTAGAAGCTTCACACAAACGAAACCAACCCAAAATGATTTTAATACATCTCACCAACACATACTTATGCTTAATGTCCTGGTAGACTGAGATGCCTCCCTGACAGAGATTTTGGAATATGACGCCTCCCTCGGTGCMTCTGCAAATTTTGTTCAGGCAATTTCCATCCAGCAATCTTTGCTGAGGTAAGCTTCAGCTAAGTGGCAATTCTACCGGAAAGCAAAGAGGTATCTGTGCCATTAGAGCTTAAATCTCTGAAAATACAATATGCAGCGAAATGACCTTTTATCTGGTTTGTTCTGTTGCAGCWGTGTGTTCATGTAGCGATTTTCAAGCCTTGTAGCTGACTATTTCTGCAGGATATTGGCATTCAGTGCCTTCTTTGTTTCTCAATGAATATGTAAAAACAAAAGTGTCATGTTGTTTGAACAGATTTCTGGCCAGCCTTAATTTAGAACTGGAGTGTGTGCACATAGTTGGCTATTTCAAACTATCAGTCATTGCAAAAGGTTTACTTTGTTTAGTTAAGAGGCAAAAACAAGAGTTGGTGAGGCTAATTCGTGGAGGCTGGAATTACCATATCAAACAGTGCTCTAAACTGATGACATTACAGTGTTTCTTCATCTGGCTTGCTCTTTTGGAACAAACAGTGCATGACTTAGACTCAGTTTTCATACACATCATATACTCCAGCCAAAGGGGRAAGAGAAAAAAAGAGCTAGATTGTTATGACATGGCTATAAATACAGACAGTGAATTATAACAGTAAAATATGTTATGCAAATTACAGATAATTTTAAAATAGCCCAATCTGACTGCCTACAGTGCAAGTGAAGAATTACATAGCACTGTTCAAACCTTTAGCTCATTTTTTACCCCTTCAAACTATTCCTATTACCCTGAGATTTCAGATTTAACAGCCATTGAAAAAGGATTTATATTGCCACATAAAAAATAGCAGTGGGTAGATCAGTACAGCACTCCGAGTTAGAGAATTTTTCTAATTAACATTTCTTATTTGCTTCAGACAGGTAGGTAGCAACTGCTTCTCTTTGTACACATAGTGCTTCTAGTTTTTGCTCCTTTTCTGTGATGCTAGACAGATTTACAAAGATGCCATTTGGCAGAATATTTTAAAGAGATTTGTTTTAAGATGTGTGTTTCTTGAGTGTGAGGCATCACAAGTGGTTTTAGCCTCCCAGCTGTGTTTCTTAGCAGATGGGGCTGGCAAAAGCTGCATGTGATGTGACAGCACAGAATTAAGTTTGAAACAACACTTAAAGAAAAGGTTTGAAGAAGAAAACAAGGTCGCTATCCATCTGATGGAAATCACGTTGGATAAACATATTTAGTGAGAGGTCAGTGAATTCTAGTTAAGAAAAACAACAAATCTTTGGACTGGCAAGAGGCAGTGCCTAGGAGCCATTTAAAGAGAACACTCTGCTTTTCACTGTCCTTTTCTTGCTGTGTCCGTCCCCTACGCCATGCAACACGTTCTTGCAAGGAGGGCTTCCCAAATCGGGAAACACCTACCTGCTGTGCAAAGAGCTCCATCCTTCCCTTTGCCCTCACGAAAGTCTGGCCAAGACAGAGTTTAAAACTGCTGCAYACAGAGAGTCTCAAAGAGAAAGGGCAGCCTGGGGGTGGGGAGACAACAGARAAATTGTACGTTAAAAGTCTTTTGGGGAACCAGCCAGGGAGCAATGCCAAGCTCTGATCTTAAAGCCAATGTATTTTGGAGGGTTTTCTGACTGCCCTGCTCCTGTGTGGACGGTTCATGGAGGAGAAGGGGTAGATTTTGCTGAACAGAGGGGAAACCACAGGCTGGGATCAGCTGGAAATGCAGCAGCCCCYGGAGCCCCCGTTCCCTCCTCCTCAAGCCACCACCAGCCCCCGATGGACCTGTGGATGGAGCTGTGTGGCTGGGGCTCGCTAACCAGGTGCGGCACAGCCAAACTACCCGCTTAGGCTGTTCCTGAGGGCYTGGAGCACTCTTACCCATAAATATGGAGCTTCTCATAGTCATAGGCACCTTGCTCTGTTAAAAATAGTATATCATATGAGTTTCTGTCTATGCAGAAGCTTTTCAACCACATATATGTATCCACACCTAGCACTCTGCCCATACAAGTTTGTCACAGCATGTCTCTTGGCCACCTCCCTTGTWGTACTAAGTAATGAAGGGAATGTTTTCAGGTTTAATTACTAAGAAATGACTGGCTACTGGGGTTGGGCAAAAGGGAGAGGGTGCATGGGCTCACAAGGAAGAGCCAACGTATTTCCCTCATTCTGCTGTAGACCTRTATTCGTTCTTGCTCCCAGCCCGTTCAGCAACCACCTTGCAAAAGATTCAGCTTCTGCCCCTAGGTTTGCATCTTAATTCCTCCTAATGGCRGAGTTCAGACTTCCCTGAAAGTAAGCAATAGGCAGGCAAAGCACCCAGATGAATACCTACAGCGCCGTGGTATGCAAGCGAGTATACTTGTTGGTGGCTGGACCAGAAGGGCCGCCTAGCAGACATGCTTTGTGCAGTAATGCGGTGTTTCAATTGCGTTCTTGCCACCATGCCCTAGGGACAGAATTGCTAYTAAATATGCTACCTTCCCTTCTAATTTCGTTGGAGACGGACCAGAAATTAAAAGCCAGTGATCAGAGCATAGCATCAGGTGCTCAGTCCATAAAGCTCCTCTGTATTCACTGCTAGGTCTCAAACTCCCGCGCTGTTTTGCCCTTGCCCTTTCCAGCTGACAGTGGGYGCTCTGAGACTGGGGGGGGCCGACATGGTTTCCAGGCTTGGCCTTACTCACRCTGTATGTGCAATAAGCAGTGTATTGTGTTGATGTAAACAGCTCCCAAATCTTGCATGTTAATATTTCTTGCCTAATTTTTCCAAGTGGAAACTGCTTGCCCAGTGAGTCACGCCGTGTTTTCTCCCTCCTTCAGAAGATTCCTCTTGGGCGTCCCCATGCCGGCCGCTCTGAAACATGAATGGCTTTCTTCACTTCACTTCTCTATAAGATGCTCCGTTAGAGCACTCTTTTGTTTCGATCTTTTCCCCCCCGAAACTTCTTCGCAAGACTGTGAGTGTTTTCTTTTTCCATTTCTGACAACATCATCTTTTCCGATGCCTTAAYCGCAGATTTAGCGTCTGGTATGCATTTCGTGAAGACTAAAGTGTTACTGCGGAGGCCGCAGGTGCTTCCCGTGCCAGAAGTGCGTGTCGTCATCCTCGTCTCTTCYGCAGCAGCTTCTTCAGACCCCACCATTTAGTCAGAAGGGAAAGAGTAAAATGCAAGTTCTTGTAACGTACCTCGCCTCCGAAAGCACAGGCAGCTAGCAAGTGCCCTTAAATTTCAAAACACAAGAGTTTTATTATTCTTCAGTGTATTAAACCAGACATTTAAGATAGCAATCTGTTGCCTGAGAGAGCAGAAACCAGAGTACTGGCCGTGTCCTTTAATTTCCTCCTTGGTAATTTTTTTTTTAATTACRTTTGAAACAAAGTAAACAGCTTTCCCGGTGGCTGCCGGGGCAAGTCTTCCCTGAAAGGCACGCAAAAGAAACAAGTATTTGACAATAACAGGGACAAGACACCCACGTGATACTGTCAGAGATAACTTGCTCTGGGATATTAGTAGTTTTTTGTATAAACACGAACAGAAATGGATCTACCTGTTCCGTAGTGGACCTTTTGCCCCATAATACAAGCTAAAAAAAAATAGTATGAAACAGTTGATTAAATTCTGAAGGAATTTTCCTTGCTTTTCTTTGACCGGTGTTAGATATAACACTAAATAAACTTCCATATGGAGATGATGGCAAGAAAGTAATGTCAGATCTATGTTGATTTATTTCAGTCTGTGCTCCAGATCAAAAGTCTTTCTTCTCTTATTTCCCTGACTGACCACCCATGCAAATTAAATAAATCTTTTTAGAAGTACTCAGTGGTGACCTCCTTCAGCTCGCCTTTCTGTTTTAAATTTTCTTCTCTTATATTTTAAGGAAAAGGGTTTTACTGTAATAAATTCTCCTTTTATTTTACCTCAAATGCTTACGAGTTCCCGTGTCCTCACCTCCCTGCCTCAGGCAGATGGTGCTCAGCCGTAAGCAGCTTTTCCAGGCCGATTCCCACCCAAAGCTGCTCTTTTTAGAGCTCTTCTCCGCTTTGAGTAGGCCAGTCTCGGCCTASTCTTCATCACACGGGCACTAAAGAAACCAGCCTTTCAGCAGCGGAGGCTGCGGAGGCTGGAGACGAACGCAGCGAGGGCCGCGGCCTTCGGCGAGGGGGCCAGACCTTCAGCCTACCTCCCCGAGAAGCCCGCAGCGCTCTCCGGGCTTTGCGGCCCTGCCCTCCGGCACCGCGTTGCTGGAGCAGGGGGGAGCCAAACCCGTCTGCCACGGCTTGCGTGGCACCACCGCCCTCGGTCTCGTCGGCCGGCAGCTCCTGCCTCGGTCGCAAACGCTGCTGGAGAGCACCTGAAACGAGCATGGCTCAAAAGCTGAAGGTCGCTTTGCCATCAGAAACCTTGTGCTTCCTCAAACGAGGCATGCAGGAGGCGGCTGTGGCACCGCGTGTAGGTGAAACACCTGCTTTCTGCGAGGCTGGCGGAAAGATCTGCGTGTCCCGTCAGACGATTTTTGGTTCTGGAAGAAGARGAGGAAGGAGGCAAGTGCTGCCCTCTGCTCTCAGTGGAGCCCCCGCACCAAGGGGCTGCTGTATTAACCACTTTGCTGTTTGGCACCGAGCTCGTTATCTGTTCTCGTTAAAATCTTTATTATTCATAGATGCAAAAAACCCCATCATTAAAACATAATACATATTCATACTGTGTGCATTTCATTTAGCCACTCGGCAAAACTTCTCTGGAGTACAAGAGTTTTGAGGAAAGCTGGCTAATGAGACCGGAGCACAGGAACTGTGCGCAGTTTTTTTTTTTTTTTTTTTTTTTTTTTTCTGCAAATCAATGCAGAATAATTAATTAAATAAGCAGCAACAAAAAGGGCAGGTACTCACTAGCAGGTATGATATCCACAGTCATTTTGGCTTTTGTGTGAAGGGGAACACAAAGCCTTTTGCAACGCAAGTATGTGCAGGAAGCAGGATGTTGTAAAACTAATATACAAAGCCTGATAGGCATCACTGCATGGGTTCATWGGGCCTCACATCTGATGTCTAACGATTAACATCATGCATGATTCAAGCTCTGTTTGTTCCTTTTTAAGGCAGAGCAGCCAGCCTGTTCTTTGCAGTGTTCCTAATGGAACTGCAGCTGTATCCTGCCTCCTAAAAGTTAGTTTATTTGTGCTCTGCACTCCCCATTCAGCATTCGTATCTTTTTGATGGCAAGGATAATACCGAAAAAAAAAAAAAACATTCTCCAAACCAAGCTTTAAAATCACRATTAAAGTATTCGCTACACAGAACGCACAGTAAGTAGAGGAGACCTCTCACCAGAGCTTGATCATTTAAAAGCATGAGCAAAACCATGGGCTCCAGATGCTGTCTGGAGGAGCTTTGCAGAGTGCGAACTTTGCAGGTTTTTCRGTTTTGGAATGGCTAGGTTACTCGACCTAAAAGTATGTGTTCACAATCCATAGCTATAAACTATCGTTTTATGCTATAGCTTCTTAAAACATAAAGTCCTTCTAACAAAGCATTTCTTCAAACTCACTCTCGAGGAAGAAAGTATAAATCAATTCCAAGTGAGACAAAAGTAATGGAACAGGTCAAATCTAGCAGTCAGCAGTAGTCCTTACTCTTCTGTACTGCGTGGAGAGGCTACAGCTTTCACTCATTGAATCTGTCTGACATACAGCCGTTATCTCTGACCTGTAGGTCATCTCTTCTTTTTTTTTTCTAACTTCTCACTAAAGCACCCAGCCATAAATAATTAACGACAATGGTGAACTGTATGTTTTTAAATGCTGATGGATTTTCAAAACTGATCAATGTCTTCCTAATTGAATGCTAAATCTTTCCCTGACTTCCATGAGAATAGTGCTTGGCCAGAGGAGTGCATCTAGAAAATGCAATCTGGTACCTTGCAGGCTTCTTATCTRATGTTTTTATGTATTTCAACAAGTAAGCAAGACTTCTACTCATGGACAGCTCACCCCCACAGCAATTTCCTTTCCTCTGTGATCTTCTTCTTGCTGCTACTAAGGAGATGTCTGGAACCGAATGAGCTGTCTTTCCCCCTCTGCCTTTCTCCATGCCCATTGCAGCAAGCCAAGGGTCAGGATACATGCAGCGCTATGTGACGCACAACGTGCCAAGTTTCCACTGAAGCACTCACACCAAGCCAAGGGCCTGATTCCTCTGAATCTCCTCAGGCAGGGTCCCAGCAGGACCACAGCTAGCAGTTTGAGGTATGTAGCACTCCATTTATTCCCAATCACTGACTATGAAAGAAACAGCACTTCAGTGTCACCTCAGGGTTGCCATTTTAGAAAGAGCTTTGCTTTTGTCGCATTCAATTTCTAGTTTTTTTTTCTTGCTTTGTTTTGCTGTAGGTAGGGCAATAGTAAAGAGATGAAAACCAAAAAATTCCTCCTCACCTTCTGCTTCTGACTAGGTGGCCAGTGATTAGATGACCTGTTAGTTAAGATACTTCAAGTTACAGTACACGAGAACAAAAGGCACTATCGGTTCTCAGCAGTACAAGTAACAGAGGGATGCTTATATATACAGTATCCTATTGATTCACTTGACCTTTCCTTTTACAAATACCATCCAGACAAAAACTTCAGTTTTTCCAACAGCAGTTTTATCTGTGGATAACAAAGCATGTTTAAATGTTAACATGAGTACAGGAAAATATAAACGACTAAGTTGGAAAGTGTCTTCCAGAAAACAGCACTTAGGTAGAGCATGCTTTGAACGTGATAACGGAAAGATAAACCGTGTAAGAAGAATGCACTCAGGATTGTATATGCAGAAAGAAAAAGACAGTTTCCYTCCTTTACTTCAGAACTATATCACAGGATGGATAAGGGTATAGGAAGYGCTCTGCAAGCTGGATCCTGAACACCATGTATGTTTTCGTATAGTTCTAGCCAAAACACAAAACGCTTCCTCTTTTTGCCCAAGGTAGACATCGAGCTTGTCTCCTTCCAACTTCTTTCATTTATACTCGTCCTTGCAAAAACAAGTAAGATGAACACTTGCCTGAAAAACTATCACAGGAAAAAATAGCATTTTGAGATGTGCTWATGATTGCTGGAATTATGCTGTGGTCTGAATTCTTCTGAATTAAACATGATTGATAGTATCAGTGAGCTAGCAGTTTTATTGAGGAGGGGGGCAAAGCAAAAACTCTCTTTAGACCTTCTACACTTCTGCAATATCACTTGTACTTTTTTTTTTTCTAAAGGACTGCTTAAACCACAAATTTAAATTGATAGTATCCCAGCTCCCCTTCATTCATAGCAGTGAAGCAAAATGATCCTAAAAACCCTAGGTCATGAATAGCTGGCTAATTACAAGAGCAGCCTGTACGGCAGCTTTTACAATGGAGACGGAGTCTCGATCTGAGCTGAGGCACGCACCTGTAATACAAAGTAGAGATCATGTTTTAAACTAGATTTCCTAACATGGGCAAATGCTAATGAAAATAAGACTTACACGGAAGGAGGTACTTTTCAGTCCTTTGCCATTAAAGCCTGTAAAAGCTCTGACCATCCCATTGGGTTGCCACATCCCTAACCTATACAAACTGAAGTTTTGTTTCAAAGTAATAAAARCATGTTGGCACATAACTGCATCATAGCGGCATGATGCATGCCTGGCCATTCCTACGAATGCCCTCAGAGGTACTCTGCGAGCAGAATTACTCTGCAGAGGGAAAGATGAGGGAACACAAAGGCCCATTGTGCGCACTAATGCARAAAAATGAAATCAAATACCATTCTCAGCAAAAGCAGAGTGTCTTCTGAGCAAAGGCTATTAAGCGTGTCAAACCGCAGGATATTTTCTGGACACGGCTATTATGTTAAGACATACTGAACATGTGTCACTTATAATCCTGCCCTGCTTGTAACAGCTCCAGAGGAGAAAGTCCGGTGCATCAGTTCTTTCTATCAAACACTCGCATACACTTCTCACCAAGCTGTCACTCCTCATTTGTAAAGGAGGTTACAGTAAGTTATAATTAGTATTTGCTGCCCTGTCAACTAATTAAATGTAATAAAAAGCTTTCGATAAGTTTAATGCTAACATGATGTAATTAAAGCTGTGTTTTGAATACATGGTGCATGTATTAGAGGTTTCAGTGTGTGCCCCCACCTCCTATAACCTCCTTTCTCAGGTTAAACCACTGTACCTACCATGTGATTAGTGAAAGGGCACCATCATAGACAACCACTTCCAACTAAAACACAAGTCAAGGCCAATCCAGTCTCATGCTTTTTCAGAGGCACTACAGCAACTGCTGGGGGCAGGGGAGGCAAGGAGGGGGAGGAGAAATAGAGATCCAATTAGTTGCTTCCATTCCTCCTCTTYCCTTCAGGAGGCACCATTGCTCAAATTCTCCTATCCGTGAGGCTCCCACCGCTCTCGCCCCTTCTTTTCCTTTTCTTAAATAAAAATAATCGATTAAGATTTTTAAGCCATTTCTAACCCCACATCTTTGTCAGTCAGAGGGGCATCCTGGGTAGAGAGGCACCACGTGCAACCGCCCTGTTTGCATACCTTTAGGACTGGTTCTGTTCCTCAAGAAGCAAGAGCTAAACCATATAAACATTGGGTTACCCAGYGGAGTAAGGAAGACTGCTCTGGAGGCCCAGAGAAGGGCAAAAGCAGTGATGGAAACCATACAACACTCTAGMACTTGGTCGACACTCTTCCTTAGTCACCTAAGTATTTGGAAAGGCTATGAATACATTTTAAAAAAAGTGAAGCAGAGCAGCCAGACTTTAAATTAGCCAAGACACTGGTGCCCTAGGTAGTCAGTCATTGTACCCAAATGCCTTCTTCAAACTGTATAACCTTTCCCACTCATTGCTTTCCACTGCTCACAGATACATAAGGCAGGTACAAACAGACTTTAAAATAAAGGCATAATTCAATGAACAAAATGTAGCTTAAGAAAACCAATTAAAATGATGAAAATCTTTAATTTTATTTAAGTATAATTGTACGGACACGTGTATATACAAATACAGATCTTATGGGGCAAGGGGTTGGGTTTTTGGGTTTTTTTTTTTTTTTTTTTTTTTTACATTTTAAGTTCATATAATGTAAGCATTTCAAAAACAGCACTCAATGAATAAGTGCAAAGAAACTGCAAAGCAGGGCAGTACAAGCACAGGACCACACTGAGCTGGACTTTCATACCCAGATGCACACACAATGAGTGGCTTCAATGGGGTGTCAAGAGTAAGCACGGAAAGCGGATTTCGCAGACTCATGGGTAACCTCCAACATGCCAGCATCTATTAAACTGTACAGACAATGGCAACAAGCCTATTGTAGGGAGATTTGTCTCACACCCGAGAAGCTCGGGGGCGAATGCATGGGAAAAACTCAGTGATGCCAGACCAGAAACAGATCTGCCCATTCACAGCTCCAAATAAAAAAAATAAAAAAATTAAAAGAAAGAAGGGGRAGAGGAGGAAGGGCAGGAAGAGGAGAGAGAAGTGTGGAGAGTTGTATAATAAAACTAGTGAGTACAAAATCCAAGCGTAATGAAAGGAGGGGAGGAGTTAATGCTCTTTTCTAAGTCTCTGAAAGTGACTGAACCATTGCTCTSACAAGGCAATGGATAAAGTTCAGTTTTAAGGGCTAGGGGTGAGAATCAACAGGTAMAAATACAACCCTTTTCTTTCCATACTTACACTGGAAAAGAAATAATCTACGTTTGATCCCTCCTGAAGTTGTCTCTAGTTGTTTTGGAATCAAGTATGCACACATATCACACATGACACTGGCAAGATCCTTTCTGTAAAAACTACTCATGGAAACAAAAATCAGAAGGAAAAGAGGGAAAAAAAAGGTTTAAAAAGAAAAAAGAGAGAAACAAAAGAATAGAAGAGTTGTTAGGTCCCCAAAGCCTTTTTAGAAACAAACATGATAAAAAAAGAACAAAAAACTAACACAGAAACCACAGGGCTCCAACATCAGACCTTTAAACACTGAGGACAAAACATTGATCATCAAAAGTCATGTTCCAGGTCTTGACATTGTGAAGTCTTGCAATAGATGAACGATTTTCACAGATGAGTCCTGTATGCTGTGGTGTCATGGCCACTTGTCACTCAGTTCTCAGCCATGATCACACTTGATGCTTCAAAGCTCTGTCTTGTAATCAATGCGTGATTTTAATATCCTGAAAGTCTATTGTTCTCACTTACAAAAGACATAAGAATCAAATTAATACTTTATTATCAAACACTATATACAACAGAGGTTGCTAATAATACAGAATTTAAAGAACATAGCTTTAAGTCTTAATCGTCTTTCCTTTGCCATCCAAGAAAGTACAGTACAAAACAATATTCTAAACTAACACGAAATGTTACCTTGTCTATTAAAGGATACACAGTATCCACTAAACTGACTGATCCATATTTCCCTGCTTCACGTTGCAATGCCCTTGGCAACCAGGAGTGCAGGTCACAGGGGTGAACTACCTAGACTGAGAGAGAGCCAGTCCCTCAGACTTCAGATGGGGTAAAGGGGAGGGGAGCAGAAATCTGCTTATGAGCCACATCAACATCCTTCAAAGAATCCAGAAGATTTCCAACTCAACATAAAATCCATCAACATTTATTTACTTGGTATGAGTGGGATTGCCTGATGCCATCAAGTATCAAACTGATGTCTAGTAATCTTGTTGTCATTCCGTAATGCAGGGATCTGCCTGTTGGCTGCTATTGCTCATCTAATTAGCACAGCTATATGATGAAGCGCAGGGCTGAATTTCACCATGAGTAACAGTAGCGGAGAAAACTTGCTGCGAATAAATGTACATCTCAAAGTCCAACATCATTTAGAGACTAAGGATGAAAAATAAGGTCACCATATCTAAATGAAATTGTCACTGTTAGTATGACTGTCTACAATTGCTACGAATTATTTTAATATGGATACCTATCTGTACTTTGATTAATAACCCATTCGATAAGGTGCATTTTGATCCTCAAGCTCACCTCTTCCAAAACTCTTTAATTCCCACCCAGAAGTAGTAGTAGCACATGCAACAAGCACATATACATCATTGACAGAAGAGTTCCAACTAGACTGCAATGAGATGACGACTTCCATCTGTGTTTGGATAGCCTCTCTTCATTGCATGTGCTTGATACTAGAGGAAATTTCCTGGATTCCTACCATAGGTGCAGGCCCTGCATTACTTGCCATACTGTACGGTATCAGGCAAGCCCAGATTTTAGTTTAATATGCATACAACCTCCCTTTGCATCTTAACATCTTAGCCCCTTTCCTCCTTCCTTGAATAACAGGCTGCTTACAAGTTCAGGAAAGCTTTTCTTTGTTTAAAAACAGTAACAACAAAAATCACAAAACGCTGTCCATAAATGGCATCACTCAATTTTGTGATGCCAGACGTTTTCTTCAGAATTAATACAGAAAATCCTTGTTTTGTTTGGATGTGTTCCGTATTTTGTTTCGCATTTAACATAATTATCACAGTTTCTGCTAGAAAAGCTTTGTTTCAGTGTTGGTCTGATATTTCCCTGATTACGCTTTGCAGTTCAAATTTCATGGCAGCCTTGCCAAAAAAATACCCCAAGGCTTGCATTTCCTGGCAGGTGATTTTTTCACGTTCTACCTTAGCCAAGGTTCGGATTCCTTAAACAGGGTCCCTCTCAATTCCATCAAACAAGACAGTCCCATATCCTAATTGCATCAAGGGCTACCACTTCTCTCACAAGTTTAAATAGGACAAGCATATATACTCACTCTCAGCATAAAGTATATCTAAATAACGTATTTTCTATTCTAGTGGATTTTTAAAAAAATATTTTGTTAAGTCTTTGGGAGCCCATCTAGTTTATCTCCTGCTGATAAACACGTTTCCTCTACTCTTCAAATTGTGCTGGAATGGGGAAAAGATATAAAATCAACACTTGAATTCATATTCCACACTTCTTTTCTTTCCCCCACCAAACAATGCTACTAGACTGTCCTGGCGTCTTCTACTTGTGTTTTATTCCCATGACTGAGGAACTTGCAGGGGAGACAAATCAAGAGCACACTGAAGATCCTGTGTCCCAAACAGGCTTCCTCTGGCCACTGATGTCCTCTCTTAGCATGTATTATCACACCCAGAGCAGCATCCAAGGCTATCAGCTACTAAAGTCAGTGCTGGGGAAGGTCACTTTATTCTCAAAAATGCCTCTTTGCATTTCAAGAAAAAAAAATTGTAGCACCATGGTGATCTGTTTTGAAATAAAATAATCTGGTGTGCACTATCCACTTAAACAGAAATAACAGAGGCACTCACACCCCCAGTGAAGTTTTCTAAATCTGACCTTGCCTGCTGTGTCCTAGCATTCCTAAATATTAACTTCTTCCTCTCACCAAAGACAGCATTTCTACTGCTAAGCACAAATTTTACTGTCAAAGATGTTTCAAGGCAGTCCTATAAGAAACATTGTCTTTTTTCCTTTTAGAAGCTTGTTCATTTAGAAACTTCTAGAGGAAATGGTGTAATATTATATCTATGGTTAATATCTCCCCCTCCAGTCCTGACATGGTGACACGATGCCTTGCATGATCATCTTACAGCGCTGAATGAGAAGGCATAAATATTCTATCGGAGAGTAAATCTTTCTCAGGCTTTCATTGAATTTCCTTATCCTTCACTGACTGCATCTGCCACTATTCTTCCTTGTCCACAAACAGATGACACAGTGAGCTAACAGAGGTGACTTCTTAAAGGAGAACGCAGAGGAAAATAAGAATCACTAGTGTCACTATTATAATTTGGCATTTTCATTTGGAGTCCTTTTATTTGTTTGGAGGGGTTAAGAAAGTCACAGGGTAGGGATGGGTGCTGAAACTAGTTATTCCCCTCAAATTCTTGCTCAGAGTTCAAGCTGAAAGGGGAAAAAAGGGAAAAGAAAAAATAACAATTTGACATCTGCAAAACCAATATAAAGTCCCTTTCTTGGGATGAGAAGTTAGGTGGATCTTTGATGTTCCAAGACCCTGATATTTTCTGCGACAGGTTGCTGGAGCATACTGTGCTATAATATCAAAAGCATTGCCAGGAGGAACAAAAGAGTTGCCAAAAGCCGACTGGGTATCCTCGGTGTCTGTGCCGCGTTCTCACCACGGGATGGCTCGGCTGACTCATGTACGGTATCATCTGTTCAAACAGAAAGCATACATTCCAATGAGATTTTGCATCCTTAATAAACTCTCACTGAGCCGACAACTGTAAGTAGATTTCGGTGCCTTTATGAAATAGGGCAATGAACCTTGTGCTGTCATTGACTTTCACAACCGTGTAATATCTCATTATGTAACCAACTTGGGGCCAAGTCCTGCATTTCTTAYTGGCAAAACTCCCACTGAAGACCAGAGGAGCAGAAAGTAAGTCCGATTTCAACAGACTGAGGAATGAAAGATTCCTCCTGTTATAAAATACTGTAGCTCTAGCTTTGGACGGCTCATTAGCAAGCAAAGTCAATAGCTAGCCAGCTAAATAAAAATACCTGATTTTCAAAAGAGCTTGAGGAGCAGCTGAACATGCTCAGAATTCATTTCAAAGTTAATCCCCTTACCGAGTTACAGATTTTGACTCCTAAATTTGAAATGATAGTCCATAAGCCTGTGCATACAGTCTACTTCCACACATAAAATTTCCACTGAAGTATACTGCATTTTGGGATACCCAGGGGATATGACACCAGCCTCTCTTTCTTGAAACATAATTTTTAAGGCTAACACATACAATCTGATTTTAGAGAATACATATACAATCTGAAAAAAAATCTCATAGGTAACAGCTTACTTTTTATGTTACAGAAAACAAATTCACATATACGCTGCTAAAACTAATGAAAAAAAGAACCAGCTTTGTTGGAAAAACATGCTTATGTTAGTGGCAGAAAAGAATACAGTAGAAAATATCCCACTAAATTTCTGATACTATATAAAGCTGTTTAGTTTTCTAAATTAAATTTATATATATATATATATATATAAAAAAATATATATATATATATATATATATATATTAGCATTAGAGCCATACTTTGTTTCATAAAAAACATAGGTAAGTCAAATACAACTCCAGTGTTGTTAAAGGTGCAGTATTTTTCTTTATAAAATCCTCCACATCCACACTTATCCAATTTGGCTATTTCACCTGTTATCTGTCCGAAGCCTGCCATAAAAAGTCAGCTCCGGGTTTGAATCTTCTTCATATTAAATGAATGAAATCAGCTCTACCTTTCTAGGGAGAGTGAAGTGGCTTCAAATTGTATTCCTAAGTTTTTTTCGAGTGCCTAAGTTTTCAGGAGAATTAACATTATCTCCTACTTAATGTACTAAGCCTCTCCATTCCATGAGAGGTGTCTACATACCTACGATACGTCTGCCTCGCAGTTCCCATCTCAACAAATTACATTAGCAGGATTACTCCGGGCGGGAGCTGTGCAATTCCAATTAAAGGCACCAAGAGAAGCAGGAGTCACAGGACTAAGAACACCGCACAGCTTTTGAAATGGAGCCTTTTAAGTTACTTAGTGTTAAGTTAGAAACAAGCCCCCCCCCTTAATGCCTACGACACCTAGCAGGTAGAGCACTCCGGATAATTTAGGCTAATTGGCTCTTCAGCGTCAGTCTGGTATCACTGGAAAGTGCACGGTAAATTGGCTTAGCAATCTACCCCATGCTTGGCAGCGTTAATTGATGCTACAGTTGTATCAGACTTATCAACCATGCCTTCAGAATGGTACRAGGTAGCTGCACGAAGAGCAAGCAGTGATCGGTTGCAAATCTTTTTACCTTCGTAAGAAAGGGACAAAATTATTCGCCAGATGAAAGACTCACTAAAAGCAGGGGGACAGACTGACTGGAATTCCTACAGTTACAGTTCCTTGCAAATGCACGGCAGGGAGAATCTCCCCAAGACTTAAGCCCTGAATAAGGCCGCAGTGTCTTTCCTTCAGAGCGATTCCAAAGGGCCCTAAAACTTTCAGTTAATTCTAGATGTTTAAAATCGTGCTAGCTCCAGCGCTTGTCAGAACCAAAAGCTGTATCGTATTTCACTTGCTAGTTACACACTTGTACCTGCGTGACCCTACAATCAGAACACAGTATTTTGCAAGAGCGGCTTCCCAATTAAATCACAGTGATATTTTTCTGCTGGAAATTCCTAGACTGTTTTAACTCTCAGTCCTACCTTCTTCAATAAATAAGGTGTGTTCAGACTGGAAACACTTACTCACTACTGATGAACCAAAACTAAAGGAGGGGAAATGATGAGAGTTATCTTCCACCTCTTGCATCATCAGTGGAATTGCAGGTGAGTGTGAATTATTGGCCTCTCTCTAATTTGCAACATTGAACGTCAACAGTTCTGTCCCAATACATGCATGAGTCAGCACTGAAACATAGTGGGTCAGAAACGGTATAGAGCAGTGATAAATTCTACTCCTCTCTGAATCCTGGCTACTGCTAAAAAAGACTGAACCGAAAAGACCTCTAAATTAAGAGGACTACTTTTTAAATAAAAAATATGGAGATCATCTACGATGCCATTTTTATAAAGTCATTCTTCACAGCAGAATTCATTTTCATGTAACTTTAAGGGATTCTTTTCAAGGAACCATCTGGGTTTTCTGTCAAAGCAGTCCCAAGGTCTCTTTGCAATTGTATATTAGAGCACACTTTTCATGTGTAGTCCTCAAAATCACTTTACAAATATGAATTTCCTTAGAGACGCACAGTTATAACACTGTGCAATCTTAAACACTTAGGAGGAAGTTTTTGGCTTATTTTAACACTGAAGGTAAGTGATGAAGAGGACAAAATTCACTAGTAAAATCTGGAAGGTCACTGCTAAATACAGGGAATGCTAGTAATAATTAGAAAAGATTATTTTGACAGCCATGAATTTTCCAGATCACATAGCTTTACATCATATGCTTCAAGTATAATTTTTCCAGATATGCACAGCTACAATTTTTATTTTAGGGACTTTTTTATTAAGTAGGAAGAGAAGGGGAGGACAGGAAAAGGGCTATTTACTTTCATGACTTCTGAAATAAGAGCAATTTCTACAGATCGGCTTCCTACAATTCCCCTGAACAAAAAAWGTGAAATTACGGAAGTTCAAAAATCACGCAAAGGGCAATTTTTAGAAGACCTGCTATAGCAAGTGATCTGCAGAACGTGCCCCTGCTGCCTCCCAAATCTTCTGTCCACCAGCAGGGAAGGTAGTGGCAGGCGAGGCGGGAGCGCACACACAGAAGACACATGCCAGAGACAGGTGAATTAGTACACAGCACAGACCACATGCAACAGGAGTCACTGGGGCAGCTGGAAGTCTAACAGCCTAATAACAGGAAAGCGTGACAGCAGCTGGCAGGTCTGGGCACGACTGATTACTGGACAGAGACTGGTTCAAATAATAACGCAAATACACGCTGCTCTCAGGAACGGGAACGTTCTGCTGTCTTATTAAGGGTATTGCTTCCCCTGCACGTGCTGCCTCATCTCAGTTTGCAGAATGTTCTTTGTAGGATTTCGGTTCCCTCTTCTGCCTGATGCTTTCTAACGATAATTTTGTGACCATGCTAACTAGGTATTGCCATCTGATCGGGAAGTGATCGGCAGTGTTGGGAAAAACAAACAAACAAAACAAAAACGCTCAGTAAGTTCCTTAAGATCCTGTGTTCATTACTCAGATGAGGCTTTCTCTTGCAGGCCAATAACAGGAGGGATATACATTATTTAGCCCATATTCACCAAATCACAAAATGCAAAAGAGCACATTGAGTGCTAGACTCATAGGTTACCTAGAGGTAGGGAACGACTGTCTCAAATTCCTGCTCTAGAAGGATACTACTACTAATAAAAGCACAAATGTATCTCTACTATAAACATGTTTTGCTTACATTTAGATTTGCTTAGAGAACATCCTATTCTCAACAACAAAATATTTAGGAAAGTTCAAAATCCTCTTCAAGAAAAATAATGAAACCTACTGTACATTTATAAGTAAATCATTCTAACTGGATAACTTGTTAAAGTCTTATTTAAATTCTTACTTAAATAAATAATGATTCTTATTTAAAGGATCAGCAAGTATAATCCAGGGTAACAAAGAGCAAGAAGAMATAACACATTGCTTCATTCCAAAGGGAAAATTCCCTTTCAAATAACCTAAAAGGGAAAAAGATCTTGGTAATCTGTTCTTCAGGGTATGAACTTACCGGTATATATGTGTAATTTTTTCTAGTATAACTTGTTTATTTAACTTCATACTATTTTTGAGGCTTGAATGAATAGTGTGTAGGTACATATACAGCAAACACATAAATACTAATGCAAATACTTTCCCTACATACTCACTTAATTTCAATGTCAAGAGCCATACCATTGAAGTTGGTGGGATTACTCACACCCCTGGAATTAAGCATGTTCCTATCTGTCACAGAGCTGAGTCATACACACATATACATGCAGTCTCCTAAGTTAGCCTAAGTTTGCTCCAGTAAAATACRGATGGGAACTTGTATATACAAGTATGTGGGTCTGTGTGTGCATATGTAAGTAAAATACAATACTCGGTCTAATCAAATACACACAAAATATTTACTATTTTAAAGGACTCATGTTCTTAAACGCTGACTCTATCACTCACATGCCCGCATCATGCACTAACGTGGAACAAGCAGAGGTTCTGTTGGTTTTGAAAGTCTTTGGCTAGCACATGACCAACAGTACACCCACTGACTCGATGTCTAACACTTTGGGTCCTGTTAGTAAACAGGGTGCTTGGCCAGCATGCTGGGTGTTTGCCATGGAAGGGCCAGTGACTTCAGGAGACCGGTGGAAWTTTTACACTGGCACATACCGCGTTTTATTAAACCACATCACCCAAAAAGACAAATAAAGCAGCATTTTTCCTCCCCTGCATTAAACAAGGATACAGGAAATATACCATAAGTGATATTAGCACTGCTAGAAATGCGCAGAAGCAGAGCAGTTATACCATGCAAAGCATGCAGAGAGGAGAGGAAAAAAAGTACTGAAGCCCAGAGGGATAGACGCATTTGTTAAAAGAGATTCTCTAAGCATACTAACCTGCTGGTTCTAATGAATTTTCTACTTTGTCGTTAACATCGAAAACACGATCATGAACACCTATAGTTTTCATACAGCTGTCTATAACAAAAATAGAGATAACAGCCAAATATGTTAGTGAGACACCCTTAAACTCCCCACTTTCCTTTTTTTCTCTCTATCTTTTTTTCTCTCTATTTATTAAATAAAAATAGGTATATTTATATTTTAAAGTCTGCGGCACTTGTCCAAATGCCAGTAGTCTTCCATTTGTACAACAGTTTAAGAAACAACAAGTTAGCAATTGCCATGTAATTAAAACAAAGCTTTATGAAGAATGATAAGAAAATATGATGAAAATCATAACACAAATGTTGCTATACAGAACAGATACACAAGATTTAACAGTAAAAAAAAGTTTCATTGCTGTTTACCAGACCACACAGTAAAGCATGCGCTATAAAGCCACCCTCAAAAGCTTAATCTGAAGAACTTACTTGCCGGTCGCACAAAGACTTTAAGCTTTAGACAGGATCTCCTTCCATTATCTGGGATCGCAGAGGCTGCAAATGGGGAAGAATAAGAGAGAAGAGGAAGAGAGAGAAAACGCATATTAACCTTTGTCCTATGAGAAAATATCCTTCATTTTCCCTTCATCTGAAGGGATGAACACATTTCAGCCTCTGCATGTATGGATTTCAAGTATGCAAAGTAGCTTGATCACAGTAAAGCAGGGAAAGAAAGAACTTCAGATCTGATCTTGCTCTAATCCTTTTYTTGATTATTTTACAAGAAACAAGTAAAGCACGTGATATTCACAAAAGTTTAATCATCTCCTTTTACCYTTCCACACCTTTTTCTCAAGAGACTGTTTATACGGTTTCTGCTGTAATGCAGAACTCTGTAAAACTCTGTAACTCTGAAAAATTACACTTTACAGTAATTAGGAATACTTTTAGAAAAGCTAGTTTTAAAATGTTAGGC
>NW_028186329.1:122043-136663 GCF_003343005.1 Rhea americana
GCAGAAAAAATCACAGTAATTGCTAAAAATTTAAATACGTATCTACTTCCAAGAAAGTAGAAATAAGTACAATTAAATCCTACAGAAAAAAGTCAGCATCCATATTCCACAATCTATCTGCTTTTGTTGCAAAAATACTTATCTTGCTTCAGCAAAAAGGTGATTCCCCATGTTATATAACTAACAGACTAAACCCAGCTGATTTCTTCTGTCTGCCCTCCCCTGGCATTTGCCATTCAGTGCATTTCATTTTAAGAGTACTTACTGTCCAAGCAGAAAATGAAGAAGGGGGAAATGACACATCTAGCACTGTACCCAAGATAACACATAGACCACTATGGTCAGCATATCCTTATTTCTCCAGGAAAAAATGCTGCTATGAACACTTGCTTCCTTTGAGCAACTGTTCTTGCCTCAAAATGTGCAATTACAGTGAAATACCCCTGCCAGTCACCACAGACTGGATTTTCTGCCAGTCTGAAGTCACCTTGGCAACTTCCATCAATGTTTGCAATTTTTAAATTGTACATTTGTCTGAAGTTAAACATGCATGCTGGCAACTGAGGTACTCAATTTGGGCATACAAATTTTCCCTTGTGAAAGATCATCTCTGTATATATTTTTTTTGTACTTGTAAGAAATCTCAGAGGCTATAGCTGAAAATATTGCCTGAAGCACTGCAAAGTCATTTTATTTCATTGCAGTCTCCTCCATCACCAAAAAAGCTATATACTAAGGCAGAGTAAGAGACATTTTCTTGAAAATGACAGCTACTGGAAGCTGTCTGGATTTACAAAAAGATSATTGGGCTGGCAGGAAGTCTGCTTTGCTTATCATCAGCTTTTATTAATTCTGTCCCCATTTGTGATAATTAATGAAAATAGTCTATGTACAGACATATGAATTCATGCTCTCTGTCTGTATGCTGAGCTCACACTTGAAGGAATCCTCAACTCGCTCCAGGTGAATTCCCTTCACTCTTGGATGATGCATTTCCATGGCAAGCATCTGCTTTTTCCTAGGAAGGCCTAGCAATTCCAGTATACACACAGAAAAAGGAACAACGTCAGAGTCTAACAGAGCCAACGCTGCGGTTCTGCACCTGTTGGGAAGTACTTAAAAGATTGCTTCTTTCTTTTGATTAAAGGACAAAAASTGTGCAGAAATGATGCTCCCCCCTTCACAACGGCAAGCAGTTAAGAAGTGCTAACAGCTGGCTTTGCTGTAGGCCCTTACTAAATCAAAGTCAGAAAAACTCCCTCTACTGACATTTACAGTAACTGGTGTGTTATTTAGGGCACAATATTTGCACTCCATGGTTATATCCAGGAAATTGTGTCCTTTCTGTGGCCCTGACTGAATACATGCAACCGGCTAACTGCTTAACTCCGACTGAACAGGCAGTTGTGGATTGCTCTGAAGATCGGACTCCTACACTTACTACCACATTATTAACTCAAAGGTGGAAATAACATTTCCAACACTAGCCAAAATAGAGACCATACTGTAATCCTCTCACTGAAGGATTTTTCCTGCTCAGAAATTATTTCAGAAGTGCATGAAGAYACATGCTTATTCAAAGGCCAGATTCAGCTTCGATGATTACACACTGCTGTTTGCACCCATAAAATAAGCGTCTTTGGGTTCACCGCTGTTTATGAGAACACTTTTAGTCAACGCCAGTTCCATGATAGCTAGGAATGGCTAATATTTTGTTTGGAAAAAAACAGAAAATGAATGCTTTAAACACRTAAAGTTTATATGTATATACAAACTACAGCTTGTAGTTTTCTATATTCTTTGRGAGACCTCCTTTTCCTACCAGCCCTTACAAGACTTTGCATATTATATGTTGTATCATGACCTGAGGAAATCTAACAGGTACATTTAATTCATTGCCCTAAGAACTGACACAGTGCAAGTATGGAGAAGTGCTTTTTCCCTTTCCAAGGAAATTATGCACTCTCATGCCTGCAGTAAAATTAGGAGGATTCCTCTTTCACCACAGTGTTTTAGCTCTTCAGGAAGGAATCATAATAATAACCATAAAAAAGTGAAGTGAGTTACTGTTCTGCCTTCACATCTGGTCAACCACCAAGAATAAGGTGATGAAGGGAAACACTGCAACCTCRCTGGCCTTCCTGAGAAATTAAGAACTTGTTTGCCAAGCTGGAAGACTGCAATCAATTTTTATTTCTTCCCCTTTTCTCCTCCCTCCCACCCCCTTTTCCTTTTCATCTTAAAGGAAAGACATTGACTAGCTGTAGTGTTCACTTTAAGTCCAGATGCATCACCCGAAGGGCACAATCAGGATGGCCCATATCATCTGTCCTCCTCTCACACACACTGCAGCAAGTTTGCCAGTACTGTTCTGCAGTTTTCCCTCTCCTCTCTATTCTGCAGTGCTTTCACCATCATTCTGCAAAAACCTTGACTTTTGGATTGAGATGTCCAGGATAAGATGGCAACAACTGTAAATACTTTTTCTCCCCTCTTTCACTGATAACCCCAAGATCTCTTTTCTCTGAACRCTCAACACTAGGAATATTAGACTTGCTTTTGACTAGGTAAAGTTAACATTGTTCATGAAATCTGTTTTTTGCGTAAGCCAATCCCTTCAAGCTTGAACTCTAGCGGAAGGTTGAAATTCTCTTCTATAGGAAAGCAGCCTTAATGACAAGTTTTTGTTACAGAGCACAGAACTCTGTATCACGGTGACCTATAAGAGGGCTTTTTGAGTAATAACTGCAAAGAAACACTAAGTGACCAAAACCATAGAAGGAAAGGACAAGCTGCACATATTACTGGCAATAAATGTTAAATGTGYTTTTTCTGGAGGGAAAATAATGCATCAATTGGGACTCATCAAAAGCAGAGGTTCACATGAAAAATCCTGGGATCAGCTTGGTTTTTGGAACTGAAAACCTCCTATCAAATCGATAGTGTCTGAAAAAATTAAAATCTTGACTTCTACACTTACAGATGGGAAAGAGCAAGGAAAGAGCAACCACAGAAAGATTAGTGGTTTTAAGTTCTTTTACTTTCCAAGAAAGGCGAGATTTCAGTGCAGCAGAGTTTAACAAACTCCCTGAGAATCTGTTCRATGCTTGTCAGACAGCAACGTTTCTAAATCCTGGAAAGAAGAGAGAGAAATGGCTTCTACCTGATTTGTTAAAGTTCCTTCYCAACTAAACTATTGCTGTTGTTGCTATATTCTACTGAAATTAGCTCTACTATAAAAAGAGATGTCCTTCCTAGGCAGTACAAAGAGAAACTTCATTCTCCTGTCTGCACAAAACCAAGTTAGCCTCTAAGGCTTTAGTATACGGCTTTTCTATTTGCTCCTTTTAAAGGTGATATTAGCTATAAAATAGAAGCCAGTTCTGAGAGCAGGAAGCCTCTGATGCTAATAGAACCTGTCCCAAGCAACATTTTCCTTTTCAAAAGGAAAAATTCCCAGGGAAAAAAAGGGTGATGGAAACCTTGTTGCACAACAAAAAGAATCCTTTGATAAAAGATCTCTTGTAAGGAACAAAAGAGGTTATACCCTCTTTTTTCCATGACTGATAAGAGAACAGAAAAGAATCAGTCAGCAAGATTCACAATGAAAAACAGAAGGGGAACTTCACAATGTTGCCAATTGCTATGATTTTATTACAGTTCTGATGATATTCCCACCGCCTCCCCTGCCCCACCATCAACCTCATGAGAATCTCCTGGGTCTGTCTGTTTTAAAGAGCATTTTTTAGGTTTCACAGCTACATAAAGACTTGGAGCTAGAAGAAAACACACATTAAACCCCTCTGAAATCACAAGATATATGAAAACAACTCAATGATAATAAAAATAATTGTTGCAGTTTCTTCTTGTTTTTTAATAGAAAATTCCATGATTTAGGAGAAATTCATGCCATGATTTCTGTATTCTTGAAGTGAAAATTCTGTCTTCATTCAGCTGAACCAGAAAAAAGCACAGGCAAAAAAACCTACTTCTGTTCATAGGACTAGATCCAAGTTGGATCCCAAAATGGTACATAAAGACAAATTAGATGACAAAATTTCTCTTCTCTAAACTACTTCTGGCTACCATATTTATACCCTGTAAGGAAAGGAAATAGAATAAAGAAAATTATTCTCTCCTCATCTAGAGCCAAACCATAAATGTTTCAGTATTTGCGAGCTATATTTAAATAGAGAAATAAAAGTGCTGCTCTCTCCATCCCACTCTCAAGCAGTTCTCTGCTAGAAAACGCGCTGGATATTATTAATATATTAGATATAACAGCTTAAGCCCTTTATCAGACAGAATAAGGCTTAGCAGAGTTCTTCAATAACTACTAGGGAGCCACAGATAGAAAACAAAATGTAACGTACACAGAAATAGTTTTTCCCTCCCAAGAGGTATGTAGTTGAATTATTACATTAAATCCAAAATCTCCTTAAAGGAGTTGTCAAGATACGGCCCAATCAAATTAGGAAATGGGCTAATTAAAACATAAACGTAAAATGCAGGAAAAAAAAAGGTATGAGAATTTCAAAAGTTGGTTATCAAGACCTACTYGCCATGTGACAGGAGCTGCAATTAAACATTTTCCTGAGATGGGCAGCAGTTTGGCTGGCTTGAGGCTCAGCTTCTAACCAAAGAGCATCTTATTCCGAGGCTGCTTATAGAAAGCATCTCAACCATCCTATCTGCCGATATTCACATGTAGWAGGCGGTTTACTCTGCTTGCCTCCTAATTCATTCTTAGCCTTCTGATTGTAACATTGAACCCTTTACTAGAATGAAAGTCAGGGCACAGATTGATGGGGGGGGGAATCACGAATGCAATGCGAATACTCATTGAGCATTACAAATATATTTAATACTCAAGCCACAATCCACTATGGGCCCTATTAGACAGCGAAACTGAAACCGTTCAGTATTCAAAGTGTCCCATTTTTCCAAGTCGTTCGAATAGCACCTTCTTTCTAGAGCAAGGAGACGCTGACAAAGGACCTTCCTTTCCTTAAGCAGAATAAAACTCCTCCTGTGTGTCTTCACAGCCCTGATATAACACACAGCAGACACATACCGAATGATAATTTCTCTTACTATTTCATATTTCAAGCTTCTATTACCAGTCCACTTGGAATATTCTTTGAAAAATTATMAACTAGTGCCTATGATACAAGTCTATAGAGACAAGTCCGTTTATTTCTCACTATGTTTTTTGGGAACTGTGATTTCTCTCACTTACCCTTTGCATGAATGCTTTCTTCTGTGCTCTGCTAATATGGCCAAACAGGATTTTATTATTATTATTATTATTATTATTATTATTATGAACCCAGATCTCACCTCAGTTCATTGCAGAGATACTACCAGCAGCATCCTCTGCTACTAATAGCTGCTTCCAAACCACAAACACTGACCAGAAGTATTGGTTCATACTGGGAAGTCTATAGAGATTTATTTTTGAACTTCTCCCCCACCTYTCTAAGGAGATAAGCCATATACATGAAGCTGGAGTAAACACTTACTATCCAATCCAAAGGATTGCACTACAGTAATCACCTGCAGAAACGTCAAGAAAAAGGAACCTGCAGCAACCAAATACAGAGGATGATGTGTGCTGTAAATCAGAAACTCATATTTAGGCAATCCCTTCCACCCTCTTAGTCTGGCAAGTTACACACAATCTCTCCAGGAAAGAAATATTTAGAGCTCTGATTTGCCTCTGGCCGTTTCATGCACAATACTGCTCTCATTAGTCAAATCCAATATCTAGGGAACCTCATACAACCTGCAAAACCTAATTCCACCAAGTAGAAGTGTTTTAGTATCCAATACCTTGCGTCAGCTACAAAGCTTTTGAAAGTTTTATTTTTAAGAACAGTCATCCGCTCCTTTCTTTATAAAGAAATGAGTATGTGTGAGAGCATTAAAAATGCAGTTTTCCATTATGTTTGCCACAGGCAATATTTCTCAATTTGTGCAAGTCAAAAGAAAAAATAGCCTATTAGTTGTTAGAAGAGTTGAGCCTTTCCCCTGTAGGTTTTCATGTGATTTACCATACAACACAAATGTATGCAAATTAGCCAGGTAAATGCAGAATTAGTTATTAATATTCTTCTCACAATGTAGATTGAAAAAAGTTACAAATTTGCATAAATGGTATAACTGAAAAAGTCAGCTAGAATTTAATGAATCAATAAAACACTCCTTTGTGTATATATATAAASTGAGGCCCATATCTAAGGACAACAAAAGAGTCTTTAAAATTATTAATTAAAAATAGACTCCCTGAAAGGATTTATAGACGATGATCTCCTTATAAGCATTAAAATCTAAAATTAAAAACAAGATAAATTCTGGTCCTACTGAAATCCCAACTTTCACCAATCAATTAAATTTGAGTTTAATTAAGGGAAAAAAAAAAAAAAAAGAAAGAAAAGGTCTATTCATGCCTGTTCTTCTATTCCAATATGCCAACAAAAGTTGAGTTTTGTTGCGGTAGTACAAATGTAACTCCATTCTGGAAAAATTAAAATACTGACTGCTCATGGCTTACTCACTATTCATAACTGATAATCAGGCACATTTTTTGAGTAAATTCTGACTGAACTTATCTGCCCCATTGCTATTGCCCATTTTACTATCCCTTTGTATTTAGTCAACACTAGCACAAGATCATATACAAAAATCACATGGCAAATTAAAGACTGAGAAATCTCAAGCCATCAGACAGACAGAGAGAACCTCTGCTGGAAAAGAACCTGATTTAGGACAGCCAACAACACTTAAACTGTGAACAATTACTTAAAGAGGAAAAATACATATATACATCCATAATATTGCCTATGGTTGAACACAGGCAATGGTACTTATAGGTACAACTGGTATTTCCAAGTGAAATTTTTAAATAAAAAGTATTAAAGGGGTGTCCAAACCAAATGCACGCTTTGCTTTACTCCTGCATTCTCAACTATATACACATATGAAGTGAATGTAAAAGCAACCTTATCATATTTCTCTACTCGTATCTCTGTGTGTGTACATACACACACGCATGGAGTAGTATTCTGCAGCTTATACAAAACAAATCACTATACAACGTGCACAACAATGGAGAAAAAGACTTGTTAAAAAGTCATGCGCGCAACAAATAAAATATGAAGTACTGCTTTTATTTCCTAACATCTTATACGTAATTTGCACTTGTTTTGCACTGGTGTAAAAACACTGGATTATTATGGCCTACATTGTAATTGACTATATTTCTCAGACCTGCTAAAAATAGTGTCGGAAATGGAAATGACTTGCCAGACACATGCAAGAACAAATGCTATTTTAGTGAGAGTTCTTGGAAGAAAGTAATACACAGTTACTCTTTGTGCATTAGCACTTAGTGTTGACTCAACTGTCCCATTTCAACTGCTTGGCCAGAAAGGATATAAATTTTTTTGCAGTTCCTAATCCACTGCACCTCATATGTCTGGTTGAAGGCTGCACGGATTGAAATTAGGTTTCATACTAAAAGTCATTTCAAATAAATAAAATTCTGTAGGGTAAGAGAYGTAAACCATGAATTTACAAGTCTGATGAAGCCATTTGCCCAGTATTTCCTCTGTTAGGGGATTCAGTGTGGTCTAGCCCCATATCCACCTTTCTCAGGACGGTCCCTTATCTGCTTTAGAGGACAATTTAATGGCAAGACTTCTCTGTYGCTAGATTACTGCATGGCTGGTCTACTGTGGTCAGGCTTTTTCCAGTGCAGAACATAAAAGCATCCAGAAGCCCAGTCCATCACTGCTGGGCACCTCCCGAGCTGACCAAAARCTGTGGGCTCCCAGGAGGCAGACAGCACCACAGCTGGATCAAGTCCACAGATTTATAGTCATATTGCTATCATCCATCCTCCCAAGTTGAGCCCAAGATGACACAAAATCACCCTGATGCAGGGCAGCCTGTATCCTTCAAACCTTCCGGCAAACAACGCAGACATTTCAGCTGCAGAAGACACCACACACTGAGCTGTTCCAGCGAAACAAGCCCACCTATGTGACAACCTAGCTCAGCTGTGCTTTACAAAGACTTTTTTCTGTAAGAGCAAGAACAGTTATGTTTGTTTACGAACTAGGACAAAGCTGTCATCCGACTGCAGCCTGAGCTTCCCAGCAAATCTGTCCTGCCTCTGCAGCGCTTCTTCTCATTAAAAAACAAACAAAGCTCAGCTGGAAATAAATGAAAGACATACTCTGCTTTGAATGGACTTTTAGCTGCATGTAAGCTCCTGTGAAATATAAGGAGGTAGAGATGAAGAACAGGTCGTATGTTTGCCCCCACATGAAATATATGCGGGCCTCTTTCTCATATGGGTTTCTCTTTCATAAATGCAAACTATATTACGTTCCACAAAGTAAGGGCCAACRTTACTACGCTAGCAGAATATAAATGACTGATGTCACACATCTCTTGTATCAAACTAACAGTATTATTAACTAGAATGAAACAAAAGCCACAGATCTCATTACTGTTTTTAGTGGCATTAACAGAAACAAATACAGTTATTGTACAACATTAAGACTGTATTAGAGTAAATTGCTAATAAAACAAGTTAATACTATCAAACAGAGCACTTAGGGAAAAATATATCCTCTTCATACTTTTCATAAGCACTTTTATACTTTGATTTTCCCTTGGTATCACTAGAAATAACATGTTTTCTTCAAGCAGGCTAYCCATTTTGCAAACTTCCATCTCTAAGAACTAGACATAAGTAAATCCTTTGAAGAGACATTATAGTCTTGTTAGTAATGACCTTCTCTTTTTGATCTTTAAAGCAACATGTTCACCCGCATGGAATTTGTGGGTACTGTATCATGTTACTAAACCTCATATACTTTAATGGACTTCATATTACCCATGTCTGGCTTTACCACTGCTGACACTATAATTAAAACCAAGAGGAGCATTCCACTCCGCTCTCTTTTCATGTGCTTGCTTCTTTCTTTAAAATATCTGGAAACATTTCTAGCTTCCTATGCAACACATGTAAGTTTTATCAGTTCCTAAAAATAAAAAAGTAATTGTAAATGCTGTATCATGTTGGAAGTGTGACAAACACCCAGACATGAGAAGTCAYCCAATCAAAGCAGCAAGATCTTATGTTTACATCTCTCTCAAGGAAAATGCAGTAGAGGCAGGAAGGGGTCTACAAGAAGCCACCTTAGGAACAGAGGAAATTTAGAAAACAACAGAAACTGGGAGGTGTATGTGGTTGTTGTTTAACATAAAGGCAAATGGTGAGAACAATGCAAGCTTGAATGCGTTCGAGTGCATGTGCATGTCCAAAAGGATGCAAATGCATTGCTTCAGGAGAATCCACCACCCAAAAGACTTCAGAAAGGTCTTTTCTTTCAGGAAACCAGCAACTCAGCACAGTTATTACAAAAAACACCTTTATGCACGTAGCTAGCTTCTCTACAAATAAATCCAAGTGGGCAGGATGAAAATCAGATAAGAAATAGAAAGGATAAAGTCCATAAAATGCACAATAGTCCTCTGTAATTCAAGCTGTTTCTGACAAGTAAGGGAAGATTCTCATAGCAGAAACCTTCTGTTTCATTACACCAACTGTAATGGGGTCCCAGCCAATGATTAAGTACGGTACGAATTAAATAACAGATGCCAGCACTGTATTAATAACAGGACGTCTTTATCAGGTGAATTCCCAGTTTGYTCAAGTCCTGGAGAGGGACTATTGAACCTTCAATCACTCTGCCATATGAGCCAGAAATTTTTCTTCTAGTCTTTAAAAGAAAGAATTTCCTTAACCCTTCAACTTGTCACCCTTCCCGTGAAAAATTCTGGAGCATGTTAAGCTGAAGTCTTCTCTCTAACTGAAATTTGTCCAGTGCATCAGGCCACAGCAGTTTTCTTTAAGCTTCTCAGCTCCCTGCYTCTTTATTTCACCTGTCTAGTTTGTGTGCAGCACTGCAGGCCACACTCACTCTTCRAAAGCCATATTTGAAAAAAAGCCAGTCTACATGAGTGTTATTTCATCACTGCAGCCTCTTCAAGGAGAACTGCTGCCTTGTTGGGAATGCGACATGCCTCACCTATACCAGAAAAGAACCGTAGACTATCATAACTATGACTGTGGGAAAGCCTGAAACACCCATGGGACAGCTAACATTTCATCTTAGCTCTGCCACAAATTACTTCCTCCCACGCAGTTTTTTTTTTTAATTAATGTATAGCACAGGATATTCATCCCTATTTCCAGTGATCACTCCCAGCTGAACTCAAAAATAGATATATATGTGTGTACATTCTCGCACAAGCAGGACTCAAAATCCCTGGGGGTTTGAAAACATTTCTCAAAAACAAAGAATACCTCATTAGACTGCTGAGCCACATAGGTATCACCCAATCTTTTCCACAAATCCAGCAGAAAAGCCAAATGCTGTAACAATGCCTCCTTCTCTCAAAATAGGAGTATCTTCCCACTATTCTTCCAGAAAAGCCACTATTTGACACAGTTTTCTCAAGTTTTCTCTGATTCTCTTTCACACCCAATGCTTTCTGATCTAAGCAAGCATCTCCCCACTGCAAGCTAGCACTTCTGTCCTTTACCTGCTAAGCAGTTAGGGAAYTGAGACAGGTTGCCTCAACCACACGGTATCCATCACTGCCATACGTAAGCCTCTTTCTCGTAGTGTGGTYTCTCCAGTCTTCTTTGGGTAAAGACCTAAGGGCCAGCCACGTTAAAAGCAACCCTGCTAGTGAACTATAGAGTTCGTGCCCTGCACTGTGTGATCTTCAAGATCTGCTTACATTTGAATCTCTGCTTCTGGCTAATTCATCTCAATCACATCAGCACTTTATATAGTTCTGGTAGCTGTCGAGTGCTGCGTGCCAGTGTGCATCAGATACATCCTTCTCTTCATACTCCTAAGCAGCTTCAGTGCCCCAGCTTTGCCCCAAAGAAACCTGGACATACTCCCATTTAATAAACCGAAGTCATGTGAAAAGTACGTATTTTCTCCTTGAACTATTATAGAAAAACATACAGAATTCAAAAAAAAAAAAAAAAAAAAAGCAACCTTACTTTGGAAAAGTAAGCAACCTTACTTGGTGGAAAAAAACAACAAATAGGTAACTGTAAATCTGTATGCACTGCCTGATCTGAAGTTTTAAGTAAACAAATGTAGCAGACACTTGCATAAACATCTGTGACTCCTGGTGTTGCTGGCTGGAAAGCCACAACGAGCTCCTGAGGATGCCCACATGGGTACCGCAGCTGCACAGGCTAAAGGAGGCCCCACGGGGCTTCTGCTCCCTCCAGGAGCACGGAGACCCTCAGGGCTCAGTACACTCCACATGGGATTTCCAGCTAGGACAACAGCAAATCTGAGTCTCTTTTCTTAAGTCCTTTTCTTAAGACTTGCACAGCTAAAACCAATAACACAGAAGGTTCCTTTTAGTTCTGYGGTCCCATTTAATTTTTAATCTCTGAAAAGCCTTAAGTTCACCTTCTAGGGGTCGCTGCATAATCTGTTCTTTAACCAAGCAAGAGTATTTCTGTTACTCTTGTGTTCTTCTGTTCTCCCTTTGTGAAATGTCCCGTGGAGACAAGAATATTTTCTTGGATCAAGCTGGATATTTATTTTTTCTTTTTTTTGAAAGCCCACAAGGTGTATAATCAAAGCTGGCACTGGAGCATCCTAATTACAAAACCCAGCAAGGCACTTTTGCACACATTTTGTGCACTTCTGATTTCCCATTTGCAGAGTCCTCTTAGTGAGAAAGTAGAGATTGCACAAAAAGTTCAGGAAACAGAACCAAGTGTGGCAGTAAATCATTTTTCATTTCTGCCTTTAATACTGAGATCAAATAAAGAAAAATTGACCCTGTATATGTAGCATGTCATTCTATTTTTGTTTGAGACAAAATCCTGAACTCCTCAGAAGGAATAGTGACCGGAGGAGGGCAGGAGGAAAGGAAGAAGAGCTCAAGGCCTATGTTTTTATTTTATTTTTTTWAAGACATTTCAAAGAAACATGCACCTTGAAACTGAGTTGTGGGAAAACAGCAGGTCTGAAGTGCTATCCGTGCTGGCTGCTTTCTGCAGAGTTGAAGTGACCGTTTTCAGATCCTTTCATTCTGTGGTGAAAAGATCATTACCATGCTACTCCCGGGAAGTCAGTCCTCCCGCAAGTGAGCTCCTTTGTTATGAATATGGAACAGATGGAACCAAATCTATCTGCTCTGTAGGAACAAAAACACTTACAACCTAGCTCTCTCTATTAAAGACTCTACTTAGCTCCTTTATACCACTGGCTTTCTGTGCACTGCTGTGAGGTTTTGACTTTATAGAAAAAGGCACTTCATAAAAGCAATAGTTCTTACTCTTAAACCAAAGCGGCCTAAGAACTGCAGAAGATGAATGCAGAGTTTAACCCGCATGGCTCCTTGGAGATATGCAAATATTCAATTACTATTTTTTTAAGCTAGAAAAAGGATTTCTTTTTTTGAGGAGGAGGAGAAATAGCCATATGTTGCGAAGACTGTGTATCAATGGCAGTGAAGCATGTAGATGATAATATGCTACTCACTCTAATAAAGGTTGAATCTAACTACGTTATTGCAAAAAGGAACATGGATTTCATTTGTAGATATGTCAGCACGGATCAAGATGACACTCCTGCAAAGAAATCTATATCAGTCTTCCAAAAAATTGACTTCTTCGGTAGGAGACAAAAACCRCTTTGAAATTACATCCCCACCACAAATAYAAAGAAGATATAATGCATCAATTTWTTTCCAAATATGGCATCAAGCAGGGGCTACTCACTAAGAATGTAACAGAAACTACAACACTATTACAACAGTTAATTTTACAAACTGAAAATATGCATGAGCTGTAGCTGAAACCAACAGACATACTTACTGACTCTGCTCATTTGCAATGTAGTCACAGCGGACACATGTAGAGTGTCTATCACATCTCTTCCTACCAGAATAATTGTGAGTGTTCATTCCTAGCCACACACGCACAAATAGACGCAGATACTGTTTATATCAACTTCTCACAAAAGCCCATACAACAGAAGTCAGTGGCCCTTTACTCGCTATTTAATATGTTAATACATTTACCGTCTGGCTGCCTTTTCAGAAGTAATTGAAAAAAGGATTTCTGTGGCAGGATGCTTTGATTCTGACTAAATCAAGTCTTCAGGCAAATTTTCCCCTGCCAGCGAAGGCACAGCTTGCCTGAAGTCGTAACCTTTGCTGGCGGAAGGGAACTGGCCTTGAAACAGATCATGAAACAGATGTTTTATGCCAAATCAGAGTCTAGGGATACACAGGCTACTGCAAATAAAACTCTTCTCCTGTCTGTTCAATCATCTCAATTCCCTGCAGTGTGAAATATGAACTTGCCAACAAATGGCCAGTGTGCTATGCGGCACAGCAGGGAGAGCAAGTGCCACAGCTGCACCAAGGACTGGAAAACTCTAGACATTCACAACATTTTCATTAGGCTTGCGTTTCAGACCCAGCCTAAGCAATTACGTGCTGTGGGCACCATCTCCAAGAGAAGGTGACAGTTTGTAAAGATAAGCTTCTGCCAGCTTGAGCTACAGAAATTGCGTTTGCATGGCAAGGAAGGGAGTGCGATTCACATGACAGTATCCACAGCTTATGTTCATTAATGGCACATTACTGCAACACAGACCCTGGATTTTTCTTTTTTCTTTTTTAATAGGATTACTTTCCTGTAAGACTTTCCGACCTCCACATGACTCCTAATAAAATACCCAGCCATCAACTCCCAAATCAAGCTTAACGGCAGGGCTATGACAAAAGCCCCAGAGAGTCCCCTGTTGATTTCTACCATGGGCAGGGCTCCCCGTCACCTGAGAGCAAGGTGGCACGAGTCACCTGAGAGCAAGGTGGCACGGGTCTCGGGGGACCTGAGCGCAGGCAATGCTCCAGCTCCTCCCCTTGTATACACCAGCTTCACCTCATTAAAGCCTTAACCGCCTAGAGATGCGCACTTGCTCAAGATAGAGCTTTAAAGCACTAGTTAAACGTAGCAGAAGCCTTGTACTCTGAAGCTGATTTCCAACAACATCAACACTACAATCACTCTTTTATGTATTCCTAAGCTAACAGTTGCACTTCGTGTTAAAAGAACAGCTAACAGTACCACGCTAACTTATCCCTTCCTTATGGGAGAGCAGAGACGGGGTTCAAGTTGACAAGAGTATTGTATTTGAACACAAAGAAAAAAAAAAACCCAAAAAATAGTAAAACACAAACATGCTATTCAAAACAAACTACTGAGCAGCTTTCAAGATGTTTACAACTCACGTCAGAGATCACCTTTTCAGAAGAACTCAGTGCTTCATGTGCAAACCATTTCAGATGTCTGGTCAACTTATCTGGATACCTAAGTGACAGCTAAGTACTTCTGAAATSATGATGCTAATTGAGAATGCTAAGCACTTTTGACATATGGCCTGCAATACACAAGCTATTTATTCTATCTCCTTTTGGACAGGGGCCAAGGAAGAACAGGCTTGAAGAAGCATCTTAAAATTTACGCACACTGTAATTTACATTGCATCTA
>NW_028186329.1:136800-145942 GCF_003343005.1 Rhea americana
AAAAAAAAAAAAAAAAGAGGCAAAAAAAGCACAATAATCTGTGTAATTTGTGTGCATAGTCATAAGAATTTTTTTTTTCAGCAGCACAGCTAAGGGCATGTCTTTAAGAGAAGGTTAGGTAACTGTCGAAGTTGCAAAGAAGCAAGTTTACCACTTCTCACCWACAGCTACTGAATTTGGTCCTCTGTTTTGACATTCATTTTGACAAACACATTCCAGAAGAAAATTCATGTGAATCATTTTTAGCCTTCAACATGCATACACACTCTCTACCTACTTTTMAAATCTGAAACAAAACCATCACTTGAATATTTATGCCTATAAATAAAAAATCCTGTTCCTTCATGAAATGGCATGAAAAAAAAAATTACTGCTACTTTTACTATCATTCTTTTCCCCTCACAGAACCTAATTATTTCTTGTAAGGGTCTTCTTCCCTCAGTCTAAAATATAGTTGCTGAAGAGCTAAAGCAACTTCATGGAATTTCTGTTGCCATTTTATTTGTGTGTGGCTTTCTTTGCTGACCTTTTTGTAGACTCGGCACATGCTTGTAATTTACCTCTATTTATACGGGTGGGAGGCAGACTTGCATGTTCCTATTACCATATCCTGCTCTCAAGCACTTTGTAGCCCGAAATGACATATGTCCTCGTGAAAATCATCCAGTTGTACTCACAGAAGCACCAAAAGCACATTTTTAATTGACCCTCCTAAAGAACAATCTTCCTTATCCTTATAATCCACACAGTTCTGAAAATTTTCTTTTCCTTTTCTCCTGGTCACTTAAGTTTGGCATCACATTCCCCAGAGATTTATTTCTGGCTTAAGACTATTTTGCACTCAACATATTCTTTAGTTTATTAAAGCAAAAWAGTCCTGGGCAGAAATCTCTGTTCCGAGATAGACTAACATGTTAAGGAATATTTTCTTTGGACGCTAGTTCATAAGGGCTTTTCCCAAGACAGCTCTAATGTACATCCTCCAGACCTGTGTAAAACCGAGAAGAGAAGCCATTTGGATGAAAACAATCCTATGAAAACAATCCTATTGTTGCCGATGAGAACAAGCAGCCGGAATGGTCAAGCACAAAGTGGCTTAAGGGTCTGTAAGTGCACATGGCCCTCAAATCACCCCTACAGCAAGTGCTGAGCAATGCACAGAATTAGGTCCCTGATCAACTGCAAAACTACTTGAAGAAGTATTTGCTCCTTCACTTTAGCAGGCAGAGATAACATGGAGCAACACATACGTTGGAAGACTCCAGTGGAAACCAACATTGTGTTTTGTGTCTCAAGGATTTTGGTGGCAAACCAAAATACTTCCTCATGCAAGCTAGAGCACGTTTATGGAGAACAGCTCTTTCTGCCATCATCTTCCGTAGGGGACGTTTCAGTGGGAATGCATCTCCTCTACGGCACAGTCATTACGATACGCATTTCCCAGGAAGCAGAGGAGGGAAACTGAGCACAGCAGGGAGAAAAAACTTAAGGGATTACGGCCACAGCTCTGCCCCATGCAGATCCCAACCAGCCCCCTATCTGAAGGAGGGCAGTACTGATCTTTAACCTCATCTTCCCATGGCCAGCGGCAGCGATGCCTAGTGACAGCAGCGTGCTTATATTGTAACAGGGAAAAGAACAAACATCTGGGCAGCTCAGCCCATAGAGGGGAATGATAATCTAGGAGAGCATAATACAATGCCCAGCAGGTACTTCTTTGCTGTTTTATAATACAAACATTTTATTTTTCAGTGCAGTTAAAATTATGTACATTTTTGCCCGGATTTTTTTTTTTAATAACAGTAGCTAAACCCTGTAACATCTTAATGATTATTTTTAAAACAGAAGTGTAACTAATACTTGACATTTTCATATTATCTCTATATATGCACATACAAGCCCATGCAATTCATATGCATACAGTTGCTAAACAAGTACTTGAGAAATATAGGAAAAGCCAAGAAGCAAATATCTCTACAAATATTTTGTTTTTTTAAAAAGAACATTACTTCTAACCCAAAACTATGCCTTAGGAAAAAAAAAATAAGTTTCTTCACTGTAAACTTCATGCATGCTTATACAAAGCCACAAATCTCATCAAGTTCTCAAATCTCTCTTTTACTGAATTCAACAACTGCCCAGTACTAATTAAGGGGGATCGAGAGGGGCTGCTAAACCCCTCATAAGAGTCCCCAAACCGCTCTGAAACAGAATCCTCCCCACTGAAATCTTTTAAGTTTTATGCTCAACAGAAGCCTTCTCTATTACAGTTTGACTATTAGACATAGTAGGTCTCTCTCGTGCGAATAACACTACCTCTACTGATTTTATCGTGCCCTTTTCTTGTGAAATATTTCACTGAAAATAATTGGAACTTAATGATGCTTCAGAGGAGTCTCTACATGAGAAAAAGAAATAATAGGAAGAAATGTTGTGTTTGAGACTAACTTTCTTTTCACAGGGTCCTTAGACATCCAATGGGAACTATCAGAGCCACCGATCAATTAATTTTCTAATCTCTTTATAATGAGCTTTTTTCTCCTCCAACCCTTGTTTGTCTCCTTTGTAGCAAACAGCTGATTTTTCATGTGTTTTGATTTTCTTCACTTTCTACCACTTTAAAACACAAAAATGAAGGAAAAAAATGATGCTAGCCATCACAGAATAAAATACAGCATGCCTGTTAATTTGTTGGAACATAAGCTCAAAAAGTAGTATGGGAGGAAATTGATTTTGCCTGTACAAAACATGTGAAAGTGTGAAGGTCATACTGACAGTCTACCCTGCGTTGCTCCGAAACCCTGTACTACTCATTTTCTTATTCTTATCATTCTGGTCAGTTCTTCACACACTGTCCTGAGTTTGCGGAGGGCTCCTACAGTATTGCACACATCACTTGCAGATGCAGAGACTATTAAGTAGTGACTTAGACTATTCTTTTTTTTTCCTGGAGATCTACACAGTGCACATAAAATCATCTTAAGGAGAAAAAAAAAAAAAAAAAAAAAAAANAAAAAAAAAAAAAAAAAAAAAAAAAAAAAAAAAAGGAATGATATGGGTGAAGAAGGAAACCATGAAGCATGAGGACAAAATGAACCAAAATGTGCTAAAACAGCAGTTAGACAGACATCTCACTGCTGCTATTGGAAACTTGGACTTGCCAAAAAATTAAGAAATGTAGGTCTGGTTTGATTTTTAACCTCAGTCCGCTTTGTTGATTAACCTATTTCTGCTCTTAAAATGAATTACACCATCTTGTGTCTTCACTGTATAATTTTATCAAAGAGGCGACAAATCATGCCAGCAGTGACGGTCTGTGCTGAAGTGGAATGTATAGTAAAATACGGTTTTCCTCAAATGAATTGCAGAAACCGTTAATCTTTATCTAAATGCCCATAATAACTGTTTTGTTCTCTGTGGCAGTTTGGAGAAAAAAATGCCTTCCAGAAAGCACTTTGGCAGCCAATCTGCTTGTTAATAAAACCTGGAGAAACATTTGTGATTAATATAAATTACTAATTCCACTTTTAATGCCTAAACGTGACAGTGACTAATTTATACGGTTCTGCTTGAGTTCTCACTGAGTATTTCAACTGGGACTGCGAACAAAATCCTACTGCACTGGTGTGTGCTCGTGAGCAAGGCTAGCACAGGTGGAACCCAACTTACGGCAGTAATTTCTAACCACGCTTCTCGTGGCTTATCACCCCGCTTAGGCTGGAGCAAAGGGTCAGTGAAAGCTGTCTAACACCCTCTTACACTAAGCTGGAAATGGCACGTTTTGTACCAGCGTGGGAGGTGGTTACAACGAACTGCAAGGCTGCAAGGCAGCTGCCGCTTCTGCTGCCTTGTTGGCAGCAYTTCTGCATGCTACAACGGGAGATCGCTAAAACGCTCCCCCGCTTCAAGCGCGCAAGCCAGTACTACTGCATCGAGACGGGGGCTGGACGTGGGCACCCGACAGCATACCGCCCAACCGCTGCCAAGCACGCGCTTCACTCTTCCCAGGTGATCTGGGGATCCACAGGCCACATCAGTTAGACCCAGCTAAGAGATGAAACAGCAACAAGCATCAAAAATAAACGATATCCCATGTCTCAAGGCTTCAAACGACGAGTTCAACACCAAATAGTTCTTTTGGTTATAACTGTACTTTAAAGGTATTCTTATACATGATTATTCATTTCAAATTCCAGTAGAATTGTAATTTTGCCCATATATATTCAACTGCTAAGATAACAATTTTAAAAGTCTCATGAAATGTAAAAAAAAAAAAAAAATGAGGAAAGAAATTGCTAAACAATCGCCTACTCATGGCAGTTGTTCATGTCTGAACTACACAGTACTCATCATCCCCACTGGAACATATCTTCATTGCTGAATAAAGATATGCTTTGCTTCTGCACTCTTCTCTGAGGAAGAGATGCATTTTTCTACCTTGCTGATGCCCCTATGGAGCTTTGGCTATACTATTCCTCCCTTTAACCTCTTTGTGGTATTTACAGAAGAGACCAAAGAAGTTAGGTACCCAGCTCCAGTGCACCAGCGGGAACTGCAAACCTGACTCATGCACCTGAGAGAGATGGGTGGTGGTAGGGAGGAATATCATGACTCTTCTGTGCATCAGCAGCCAGAAGAAGAGAGATGTTAACATTAAATCCTCTTCAAGAAAAAAGGCTGCACTCTTTTACAGTCCCCCAGATGCTAAGACATGCAAAAAGATGTATTTTTTCAGCCTGAGGCTACTGTCTTTCTTTTTAAGACTTCTCAGAAAGAAATACATGCACGTGTGCACACAGAGCAAGCCGTACTCCAGTTACCGCTACGGATTAGTCCTAATAAAAGGCTGTGTTACAAGGGAGATCATTCTTTCCACACTTCAGCTGAGCAAGTCCTGCAAAAACTCAAAATATTTAAGCAAAGTCCACATGAAGTTTTTAACGACACAGGTATCAAGATATAAGAAGATCCAATGTTACTAAAAGTAGGTGTGCCAAAAACTGCAAGAAAAAAATCAAGCTCCCATCTTCAAAATATCCTCATCTAGAACTCTTAAAACATACTGTAAGTTAARTCATTCCTGTGTATTTTTCCCTGAATACCTTTTGAACGCCACTATGAGTGAATTGTCAGGGCTCTTTTAATTGATTAATACACTGCCATTATGATTATCCTTCAAATAATTAAGATCATTTCACCCCCAGAAGATCAGCAACAGCAACGTTATTCCCCCTATCCATCATCAGGAGCCTGGTTACTTTTGTGCATAGAGATATGGCACGAGTGAGATTCTGATACACCTTCAAGCCATTCTTAATTCCCTAAAGCACTGCTGTAGCTAGCTGGCTATACCACTTGGTACTTTAAATATTAAATATCCATGATGCGAAAAGAAATCCAGGGAGATTTTAGAGGGAGTAAAAATCTCATTTGGCCAATAAAGTGGATTTGAGGATGACCTACCACTCTCCTGTGGGAAAGTGGGAACACTGGGAAGCCTAGAGAGACTTTTCTGTGATTTTTCAGAATAAAGCTCTTTTATGCATTTCTGAAYACTCTGCCTGAACAATCTTATTTTGTGTGATTTATATTGGCTTGTGAAGAATCTTGGGAGATAACAGTATTAACTGCATATGGCCCATTTCAAGCCCAGAATCTTGGCCACTTYGTCAGAAAAGTCTGCATTATTGAGGAAGAAAATTTACTTGAGAATTCTGTAACAGTCTCCTCTTTAGAGCAACTTGCAATGTCAGAGGGATAGGTAGCTTAAAGCAAGCTTGCTTCTTTTAAATCTGAATATTTATGAAAATATTGARTTCAGTGTTGGATATTAATTTACAAAACAGTAAGACCATCATCCGGTTGTTCATAAYGCTGAAGATTTTGTTCACTGAAAGGATCTGGTTTTGATCTATTGGCTGCAGGCATGCATACATCCCATTTGGATCATGRCATGCAGACGGTATCAGCAGAGAGAGCACTGCCTTGGTAACTCGGCCTGAGCAACAGGGAGACTAACATGCTGATGACATGGAGGCAATGAAGTACAACACTGTTATTCCAAATGTCACTGGTACGTTATTTCCATTTCTGCTGGCATCTGCTCCATGTTACAAAACGAATACTTCCAATACAACAGCTCATTAAACAGGTTTCAGTTTGCTCAGAAATCAAATTACAACAATGTTACAGAGTTATAAGTCCTCAGATAATTATTAATAATACTCTCCACTTCTGTGAGTTCTTTCATCCAGGGAATCTACGTGCTACACCTTATTAATCTTATAACATCCTGGTGAAGTACTACCCCAAAAGAGCCTCACCCACCACTGACGTGCAGCCATCTCTGAGATGGTAAGTAGTAGCTGTTGAATACCAAAACTGATTTAAAGCAAGCAACGACGAATGATCCATCTGTACAAAGGATCTAAAGGGCTGCATGCAATTCATTCAGTTGTATTCCCAGCAGTACACTGGAATTCACATGCTAACTTCTAAGAAAGTTACAACTAGATTATTACAAAAAAATGCAAATGTTGAAGACCACAATAATCCATAGCCACCAGTCTAGAACATTTAGTTACCACTCCCTCTAAGGCCTATGGACTTATCAGGCTGCTAATACTCCTTGGTAGTTTTTATCCAAGCTGTAATCTGTCTACCTTCTTAACTCCTGCAATTTGATAGAATCATATAAAAACATTCAACATGTAACTTTATTCACCTGCAGAATGAACTGGTCTTCTTTCAGCACATTGGAGAAGGAGGGAAAAAAATGACAGAGGGTAAAAAAACCTGTTCCTCACACTTTCTCTCTGTGGGCACTCTCTCATTCTAACTTCCAATACCAGTAGAAAGCAACACAAGTTGGTGGTCTTTCTACAGAGGTTAAGACTTTATACAATATGCTCATGAAACTGTTTTCAAAGTTACAGATGTGCAGCATATCCTCCTCTCTTTTATATTTCTGTTGCTATCAGGATCTTAATGGCACTTGAATTTTTGAAGTACATGAATCCAAATCACCATCTTTCAACTTGTTATCTAAAAGACATTCTCTCTGAAAAGCTTAAACAATAGGGACCAACACTTCTGTGGGTTCTCTCTTCATTTTTTATATGGATTTCTCCCTAGTCCCAAATTATTCAACAGCTTTTAACACTCCCTTTCAGTATTTTAAGAGCACCACCAACATCAACATCTATTAGCCTCTGGTGATTGTCTCTGCTTTCTTTTTAGCAGGGCCAGTACTTAATTCTTCTGATGCTTTCTAATAGAAACTAGTCCTTTAATCTATACACATGGTTAAGCATGAATTCCCTTTTAAAGGTCACCTTCCTTGTCTGTCTACTGTTATCACAAAAAAATATTTTTTAAAGCACACATTTATCAAACCATTCCAATTGCTTTGATTTTCATTCAGAGCGTCGAGTGATTCAGGTAGACCAGCTATCAAAGCAGGATTCGTACCAGAGCGGCATGTCTGAGCCCTGCTGTCAAAGTACCATCAATGTTTATGCTGATCAGACTTTGACTGAAAGATTAATGGGRGACCTGGTAATAAACAATGTTCCCCCAAAGAAAAATGCAATTAACCCATTAAAAACATTTGAGATTCCCTCAGCATCCCTAATAAATGTTCTTTAGTTAACCKTCATTCTTTTAGCTCTTTGTGCAAGTCAAAATGCCTGCAGAGTTCGAGAAGGGATCTTTTAGCTTCTTGTCTTCCAAAAGAAACAAGAAAACACAAACACAAGCAGTATTCTGCTTTAACTAACACTTGTGGAACTGCAGACAGATGGCCTTTTTTCGCTCACTGGAAGACAAATCCAGTCTTCATTTTGCAAGCAAGATATCTGCTACTAAGGTTAATCATTCCCACTGGTAGAAATTAATTTTAACGAATCTTTAGCCTACAGAGTAACTATAGTGACTCAGCTGTCCCCAATATAAGCTTAGTATRGCATGCCACAGACTTGTACCAGTTTTACTCCATTCATTTCTCTAGCGCTCAACAAGTCAGYACTTTCTGAAAGCTAAAGGCCAAACTTTGCCCCAAGCCAAACATTAGACTTTGAATCTCAGGACTGACAGGATCAAGGGGAAAAAATATCCCAAATCACACCTTTTCGCAATCCCAGAATTTATTGACAGAAGAAAAAACAATTAGGGACTTTATTGAAAGTTCTGCTCATACAGTTGCAGATTGTGGTCAGTGGAGAAAGAAAATAATTCGTTTTCATGTACAGATAGTCTAGTTTTGTACTACAGAAAGAGTACTGCGGATGTACGTGGTCAAGGACACTGCAAGCAGCTCCAGCAGTCTGCAGATGCCCAACTTCCCTAACAAAGAGATATACAAGGTCTATAGTAGGTGTTTATAAGAGGTAACTGATTTTATCATAATGACAAACAGGAGGGCAGAAATACCCAGAAATATCGAGTATAACCATCAAAACGGAAATTAATTTCTCCTCTACTACCTCAACGCCAGTCTGAAGTAGGATCAGTATTAGTTCCATCAGTGAGCAAAAAGGAGCAATTTTTCTTTACATAAAAGCAACTTTGCATCAGGCTGCCKGGATAAAGAAACATTCATATGCTTGGAAATGTAGATAAAGTTTGTTCCTATGTTTCCTTTGAATTTCCAGAATGGTAATAATTTATGCCAATGTCAATAGCTTTGCTAAAAGATTTAGCTTTAYTGGAATAACAGTAACAGCTCACAGAAAAGCCATATATTCCAAGTGTTGGATGCAAAGAATGTTTTTCAAGAATATTACTAGTTAATTATTACTGTACTACTCATACTGAAATATGATAATATCAGTATCAATATCCGTAACAGTCAACTTCCTCAGAAAAGGTAAGTTATATGATTATTATGCAAAGGAAGTAACTTAATCATCTACCATAATCTTTGGTTGAGGCTAACGTTCTCCAAGATGCAACAGAGTTTGCACTGGTTTCTTTAAAATATCTCATTTTCCAGCAGAAACTTCCTCATATGAATCAGACTCAGATCTTGAGAAATTCTGCTCTCATGACCTCAGACAGTGGATATCAGCATATCAGTGGACTTACAGTCAGGGGTATGACGAGCAGTGTTTCCTGGTCCACATGAGGACAAAACGCTTTTTTT
>NW_028186329.1:146137-278700 GCF_003343005.1 Rhea americana
TCCTTCTGTTTTGTGCTCCTATTACCTCAGCCTAAATCTCTGGCAGAACAGGAAGAGATCTCTAAATCAAGCAAGTCTCTCAGYGAGTTGTGCCTCCTCATGCAAAACACTGGTTACTACTACTACTAAACCGGTGCTTTAGCAAGAGTGGTAAGCTCTGTGTGCCTGTTCAGTATCGTTCCTTGAACACATGTAAGATACTGAGAAATCTTGTTAATATACTATAGTCTATAGGACTTTTATTTATTTTTCTCCTGCACAGCGTTAGAGGCTATTCAACTTTGTCTCTACAAAGTCCCCAAATCCTTCCTATACTCAAACCAATCCTAAAAAATAACAGCCAAGCTGACAATTTGTGAGGCTATTCCAGGTTCTTAATCACGGGGAACTTATTTTCTTAATTATGTGCTAATTTTCAAAGWAGTGGCCAATGCCCTTCCTACGCCGCCGATTTGTGCAGGGATGCATATGATTCCTCCCCTTGACCTAACAGCCCTAGTTCTGTCAATAATTCTTTACTAATAAATAAAAATCCCTACTGTCACCATCAAGCCATGGTAGCTTCATGTTCTCTTCTACCTCCAGCAATTCTGTGGCCAACCAGKTATTTCAGCTCAGATTCTATCACAAAGATCTCCAGTAAAAAGAAGGAAATAGGAACTAGACAATTTTACAATATGGATTTTAAGGTATATTTACAGTGTTGAGACGGAAAGCAAGTAAACTCTCCCCAAAATACCACCCCGCAATCAAAAAACATGGTATTGCAGAAGACAGAGAAACCAAGCGGATCACAGGAGAGACTAAAGGAAAAGTAACAGGGCAAACAAACACTGAACACCTAAATGTAAGAACGCAAAATATAGCGAAGAGTGAGTACAGCTAAACTGGCATCAAAAAGAGTTCTGACTCTTTCCTGACTCTTTGAGTCAGAGTTGTGACTGGYTCAAAAAAGTTCAGCTACAGACCTATTAATAAGGTAAAGATTAACTAACTAGTAGAAAAGGTTTATGATATCTCTGTTTATTAATAACAGAGATATCATAAACCTTTTCTACTCTTGCTTTTTCCTTAAGATTTTTTTTTTCTTTTTTGAGTCACAGGAGCCTCCAGAGGCGCGCAGATGGTTGCAATGAGGGCAGTGCAACCATGCTGGCAGCTGTTAAGAGAAGAACGACGGCAGTATTCAAACAGTCCCCCAAGTTCTTGGAACAACGTGAGGACAATTTCCTGGCCCAGCCATGGAATGAGTTAATAGAAGAGAGAGAACTTTATTAGACTCTGAAAATCACAAATTCTCTTCTAGAGAAGCAGTTCAGAATGAAATCTGAATAAAAGTCATCAGGAGGTAAGAGTCAGAAGTTTCAGAAAAGATGGAGTTAGTACACAGAAAACAGATAATCAGGAATAAAGACAAATTAAAAAAAAAAGATCAAGGGAACAGGTAGCACTGGGTCCCCTGAGGGTATATTGTAAGAGGAAAAGGCATAGAGGAAAGCAGGAAGCTATTATGAAGAACTGTACATAAAATTAAGCACAACTTTACAACCTGCATTTTTTAATTCGATCACTTTTTTTTATTAACAAAAATGAACGAATTATTATTTAAAACCATAACTGAATCCAAATCATTAAGTGCACAATATCCTGAGGTGGTCAGCAGCAATATGGTTGCACCAAAAGCTTCCTGAATCAACGATCAGAAGCTTCGTACAAAGAAACGGTGACAAGGGCACACCATTAGAGATGATACAAAGAAACGACATAAGCATCTTGAAATACAATCAGAAAGACACACACACAAGCTAAAACTAGAAACAAGTATTAATTAAAAAGGTTACACAAATAAGCCATAGGTAAGACAACGCAGTTTTTAAACTACAAAAGGAATTCCTTTCCCTATAAGAAAAGAGAAAGAAYCACTTAAGTTATAATTAGATAAGTTACATATAAAAGCCTGTTAACCTCCAGCAAATGTCTTCAAGACCTTGGGAGAGCAGGAGGGCAGCAGAGGGCTGGGAAGAAGAGCAAAGCTATCTGGTCTCTTCAGAAAAGGGGAGARAGCATGTACAGAAGTCTGCAGTCAAAAAAAATGCTGAAATGATTAAGCAAACAACATGTGTACATTCTTAGGAGGATAAGATGATGATGTAAAAACAACATGGATCTGTTAAGAATAAATTATATCAAGCATTAGGTCTTTGACAGGATAGCTGGCTTAGAGGAAAGCAGTACATCTGATACAGCTTAATACGAGTGAAACTTCTGATACTACGTTCCATGATATCCTCAAAATATGAGGATGGGATCTAGCTTTAATCGACACAGGAGGYTGGCTGAAAAACCGCTCTTGGGATCCTGCCGTAATCTGTCCCAAGTCAGTTTCTAGTGGTGTTGTCTTACTGGTTTTTCTTTCCTTCCTCACCCCCCATCGACTCGGATTTTATATTTGCTTGCCAAGTTATTATTGGTATTTTACTCATTACCTTAATAAATCACTTCTCATTTAGGGTGTCAAAGAAYTGAAAAGGACACCTTCATTCTGAATTATGCAAAAATCCCGTATTTTATGATTTGTTTTGTGTGTTTGTCATCCTTTGTGCGGTACCCTATCTTAACCTGCAAGCCCAAACGTTTTCTCCCTTCCAAAAGATTAAAACTGCAATTATCCCATGAAGTATTTAAATTCTACTTTTTCTATATTCCACTTGCTTCCATTTCAGTAGTAATATTATTTCACCTGTGACTGAAGTATATTAACCCTAGGTGAGAGCCTGCTAAGAACTAAGTAAAAATCGAATCTTCTGGTCATATTTATCATTTACTCTCCCTGCCCCCCTACTATGTGCTCCCTAATTAAAACCACCTTTTTAAAGCTAATTTCTCTGTAAATATTTAATAACCTTTTCTGCTTTAAACTCTATTAGTACTTGTTGACTTCATGTCTGCAATACTGAATTCGTTTCTTCAAGGTAGATTTGATACCAGAAAGTTAATTTTTCCTATATTTTCCTAGAATGAACATGCAAAGAAAAGAGATCCAGCCTCATCTGGGCAACGCAGGAAGGCATGACAAACAGCAGCGGCAATTTTAAAAACGAATGGTTTGGGAGAAAAAAAAGAGATTGGGATGGTTGTCAAATCATTGCACTTKWCAAAAATAACRGAAGCAGGAGGGGCAAGTAACCCCMGTAAAAGGCAAAGCAAGGAGATCTGCMAACAACAGATCTTTTCCAAACAGCACCAAGCAGACAGTAACTAACTTAAATAGCTAACCAGCCACTTCGTCCCGCCGTCTTCCCTGAGGTCTACACTCAGCCCCACGCTTTGCGCCCCCTCCTCAAGCGGGCTCCGGCCGCCACAGCCAGCCGCAGCGAGGTACCGCGGCCGTCCCGGCGGCCGGCGCCAGGGCGCCCGCCGAGGAAGCGCGGCACGGCGTTTCACCGCCTTCCTCCTTCGGCACAAGCTGGCAGAAAAACACACCGGGACGGACAGCTCTCCCCGGAGAGAGTTTGCGTGTAGCTGTTGCCAGAGCGTACCGTGCTCCTCTGCAACTGCCACCTTGTTCACCTTGTTACCGGCCTCAGCAGAGTTAAAAATGAAGGGGAAGAAATATTTCAGCCACAGAAAAGGAAGAAAAATGTTTTGTCTCTCTAAAACATGTCTAAAAATTTAGTTTTACTGAATACCAGGCCAATAAGCTGCTAGCAAATGAATAGCTCTTTGCTGCTTTTTTTTTTTTTTTTTTTTTTTTTGCTATTTTACCTTTCATTAAAAAAAAATAACTCCATCTAAACTCAGCTGAACATCATAAAGCTCTTCGTATTTTAAAGCACTTTGGAACAACTATTTTGAAGGAAGCCCTTGACAGCTAAATGACTCTGTTAAATGAATGTTATAGGAGATACATAATGATTTTAATGAAATACTGAATTTAACCACAAATGAGGAAAGCCAGCCATAAGCACCCTAGGTGTATATCAATAGTAATGTCTTGCCTGAGAGTTCAATGGACTTTGTATGTTTTAACAATGAAGCTATTACCTAGATAGACCAAGCTGAGATTTCTCATTCTTTACTTCCTTGTTTGGTTTTCACCTTTAATAAATGTTTCTGTCTTTTTTTTTAAATCTAGAAAACCGATAAGAAAGTTTCTTTATGTTTGCAGCTACTGATGTCATACCTGTACTGCATTTTATTGCAACCACATGATGCGAAGGAGACTGCACTGCCTAGCTTAAGTATTCCTGCTTGTTATACTGACGATGCTTAGGAACTGAGGTAGTCAAAAACAAAATCCAGTGTCCACAGACTGCCCAATACTGTCGTTTTCAGACAAACAGAACTCCTGTTCAATTTAATGGGAAGCTTTTGAGAGCAAGGTGACTTGGATTAAGCAAACAAGGTACACAGTGCATTTATCCTGCAACACTCTTCTTATCACCCTGATTTCTTATTTGCTAAGTGACCCTGAAATGGCAGTAGAGTTTTACAGGACTTCTCAGCACCATACTAAAAACAATTTTGAAATAATATTACAGTTCAATTATCCTTTTTCTGATTATTATTATTATGCTCCAGCACAAGAACAAGGCACTGTTCTTCTGATGCTGAAATGCCACTCATTACAGATTTTTTTTTTTTGCTGGAAGAAAAAGAAATGAATTGAAAACAATCCACCAGGACTGTATTTCTCTGTATATTTAAAGCAGGAAAAGAAAAATCTTAATACTGAGGAAATGAGGCTGAAAAATAGGGATCATACACACTCAGTTTCTGTGGTGAAATGAGGTGGAATGACTGTTTCACAGTAGAAAGGCCAACTACAGACATGAAGACAGTATTTCTTGGGATCTACATTCTATCTAAAGCTTTTAACTCTCTAGTCTAACACTGAAAAACACACAAAAAGTTGTAGTTGCAACAATCAAAACTTGCTGGGAAGTGGAAGATTCAGGTACAAAACAGATTGATGAAATAAGATCCTTGTTGGAGGATTAACCAAACCAGACAGCTGAAGCAGCAACAGCTACGTGGTGCGTCTGTTAGAATCAGGTAGCTCAACCCATCGGTTTTTAACCTCCTGATGTTTTTATTTCTTTAGCCCCAGATGTTACTCTGTGTCTCCTCTTCCTTCCAGCCCATTTGTGGTGCCCAGAGCAGCACGGATGCAGGGCTCCTTGGAGAAGGGCTCCGAGCCCACAGCGTTCCCCATCATTTACCAAGGCAGGTGTGAGAGCTCATTCATACTAATTTGCTCGGAATCTGCTCCCACTGCATTCCACATCCCCCTACGCTTACAGGAACAGCTGCTCTAAGTGGGAGTGGGGGGGGGAAAGAAAAAGCAATAAAGAGCCCCTTGGCTTGATGCTAGTATATTTATCCTCAGAAATTACAACTTTAACTATTGCTGGACTATTGATATTAGCAGCTACAGCACTTACAAACYGAACAGCCTTCACTCTCCCTGGATGACAAATATTGTAATGACAAAAATATTTAATTTGAGCACGTAATTACTTCTTTTGGATGTGAAATCCCTGGATTTTGTTATTTTTCCTTGTATTTAGGGAGAACTTCCAGCCATCCCTTCTTCCTCCCTCCCCCACTTCAGACTGTTAGAATAAATATAATAGCGTGTTTTCCTTTAAAAGTCAGCCGCGGTTCAGTGAATAGGCTGACATGTTATTTCATGTGAGAAAAGAAGCTGTGCTTTTAATCTCATTTTCACTCTAGATTCCTAGCTAATGTATCTGGGGATAGTTAAGTCTGCATTCACTGTCAGACATCTGCATCACACACAGTTTGGCCCTCTGCACATCCACAGAGCAGAGGTGAAAAATTAGCTGYACTTCTTGCATCTGCTATGCAAAAATGGTAAATCTCTGTATACTCACAGATGTAGAAATATTCCCGGCCTGGCCTGAACTCAAATCCTAGTGAGAAGGGAGTGAAGAGCTGGAATTTTTCTGAAAACTTCAATGGTCCATTTGGGGAATGCGGCCGATTACACTCCCACCTCTTGAATCCTTTGGAGGTGTGATCGCAGGAGCTGTAACCATCAAAGTTCACCATGTAAAGAACATAGCGTTCGGTCTTATCTTCTGGCACCGAATCTTCATAGTGAGGGCAGAACACATCCAGATAGTCRTTGATGCACACATCGATGTGGTAGTCACCCCTCTGGAATCTAAAATGAAAGAAAGAATTCAGACAAAAGCAGAGTTAACTCAGGATAACTTTCTTGTAGGATAATGTCTTCATTAAAAGGGCATCATTAATGGCAATCTATTTCACTCCAGCCATGCACCTTCACTCTTAAAAATAACCCTCACAATTCACCAGAGTTATCAGAGTCTGCTYATACAGGACTATGGTCATATGATCTTCTGGAAATAGGTTTTGTTCTTTTGTCCTGTAGAACGAGTCTTTTGCTAACGCATACCAAGTTACAGACTACCTTTCCCTGTGGCGTACTGAAAAACAAAGAAAGTGTCTGCTTTACTCCTTTCATTTTTTTCACTGGAGAAAAAAAAGCAAGGACCAAAACTGYATCAGCCTCCCCAAACCGCTGTCTATACAAACATCTACAAACGCACAAACACTAAACAAACTAAACCCATCCCCTTCTCTGAATCAGGCAGTAATCAGCCCTTTGTTGAAAGCCGACTTGGCTGTAAATGTTTATACATACTAGAGCAGCACAAACAGGTTTACTCTTTCCTCATCATTAGCAGCGCTGTGTCAGGTCGCAAGCAAAGCCTCTACCGCTTTTTAAAGGTATCTGAAAAGCRGCGTAACTCCTCTGCCAGGCTATACAGCTGAGACATTGCTCTGTTCAGATAAAAGGATCCCGGGATACGAATTATCAGCACTCAGGCTAACGTGGCAGGTCTGAACGAGTGCCAGCCRCGAAATGCTGCACGGGGCATCAGCCCAAATGCCCTGCGCTATTACCACTGAAGACTCTGTAGACTTCTTCAGGATGGTGAGTGGGAGGGGGGCACCCTGTTTTATTCCCTCCAAGGGCCACTTCCACTGCTTTTCTAATGCCTGGCACAGTGTCTGGAAGAAACTATGGGAAGGAGTTCCCTGCCTCCATGGGAGCCTACACCATGATGGATTTAATGATTCCATAAAGCAGGTCTGTACGTCTATCAGCCTCCCCGGGGCAGCCGATGAAACCAGCCACTGACCTACTCCACTTCAGACCGACTGGGCTCCTTGTAGCTTCTCTCTTTCACGGCTGCAGTTGTCAAGTGTATCACAGAGCAATAAAAAGGCCATGACAGATTTAACTATAATACTTCTTTTTAGCTGAGGGGCATATTTTAAACACCTGATGGGCTTGAAATCTGCCATCTGGATCCTTCTATCTAATTTCAGAGAAAAAGCAATGATCTGCTGGCCCTCCAAGGATAAATTCAGAGCAAACTATACCTTTTCATATCCCTACAATAATTTAGCTTCAATAAAATAGCTTTTTAAAGGGAAAAAACTGAACACGCATCAAAGCATGATATATCTGTATAATTTCAGCCAGTGCATAGCCTCATGGTTCCATTCTGTAACATAGAAAAGTCTTTCTGAACCACAGCCATTTCAGCAGAACTCACATTTATCTAAATCATTACCTAGAAATATACTTCTGTACTCCAGTGCTTACAAAACCTGTCACCTGAACAGCTACTGTCTTAAAACATTCGCAAAGCTGCATTGTTTTCAAATTGGTCTCCTTTTTCCGTATCAGTTAACAGCATGCCATTTCTTACAGGTAATGAAAAGAAGTATCTTTTAAGTTCTGAACAGGAAAGTCTAATTCTGGAAGTGATATCTCTATTTTTTCCACAAAACTATATTTTTAGTAAGTAAAAATGACTACATATATATGCTTTTAAAAAATAAATAAATAAAAAAAACCCCACCCTGTAAGTGACGGACAATGCAAAGCTTTTTGCCCTGTTATTCTCAAGGAATCCTATGGTACCATGCTGTGCCCYCACAATAATGCCCAGCTGTGGTTTTGTGACGGAAACTATATGCTTTCTGAACTAGACTTAAATAATTGTAGACGTTCAGGGTATCAGCCTGGTCTCCTTAACTTTAGACCTTTACCGTACAAACAACCTTATGTGAACTACTTCTCTGGATTTCCTTTAAGTCAACGAAGAGGAATAGGAACTTCTAGAGTCCAATTCATCTGACCTGTTTAGGCCCAAGGTGTACCGGGATGAGATGAATCGCACTCCAGGAGCAGCTATTTCTCTCCTTTAACTGAAAGGAGAGTCTAGACAGATATTTCACAGATAGATTCTCCACTGTAAATGGCTAAATTTGAAGGGATGAATCCTACCACGCAGTCTGTGATAATGGAGATTATAAATACAAAGAGACAGACAACTTAATCAATTTGTGATCACACCTTAAATCCACTTTAGCAATGAAATCAAATTTGTAATCTGCACTACTGAGCTCTTCCACCCAATACTGCAAACAAAGAGCTCATTTTAACTCTGTTCTAGCAGAGTCCTCTACTGTATTCCTTTTAAACAAGTGAAAACTCAACCCATTTTTCCTCTTTGATTACTGTTATTTTAGCAGATTCCCTCTTATTTCTGCTTCTGTAAGTGCTGAACCAGTTGACTATGTTCCTTCTTTCCAGTATATGCACAGCTAGACATGGTGAGCAGAGGAAGCAAGTACTAACTGCAAAACCAATCTGAGGATAAAGTATACAACTAAGTCATTTTCATCTTATTTTCTTTCTCTCCCTCTTCCCCTTTCCCCTGCACTGCCTGTACATTCATTCCACAGCCATTTGCTGTAGCCAAAATGCATTTACATTTAAGTGTCTAAAAAGGAAAGATGGTGCATATTTAAAGCGATCTGGACTGGCCTTTTGCTGATACTGCTGCCACAGCAGCGAACCTGCTCCAGGGGAAACACGTACCAAGGCATTTTATCACATAGCTGTGAGTGAAGTCTCTTCACTCCATAAATACAGTAACAGCAATACTGAAAAGACACATAGTGGTTATTAGCCAGCTACGAAGCAGAAAGCAAGTATTTATTTCCCCTCCTGTAATGCTTAAAAAAAAATTCAGGAATCACACCCTTAGTCTGCATACTAAAGAGAGATACAGAACAATTTTTGTTTTTCCAGAATTTCCAGTCTTCCCTTGCAGTGAACTGTGAGACCACCCTGGTCTCTCCAGTTACAAGGCAGTTTGTTGTGCTTTCCTACAGTCTCTAGCAATACCACTGATACTCTTTTACTTCCTCACTTAGGCCTTAAACTCTATAATGGGAGACGCTCACCTGGACCCCTGTGCCCTTCTACAGCCACACAGTGGTTAGGATCTTTACAAATCCCCTTATGAGGAAGAAATAAGTCATACCTATCTTTTGCAAAACAGACTATAGCAGTGCAATAGAAACCAACCACAAAAGGTTCCCCAAAATTCAGGCAGGATCTTCTTGCAACTAATGCCATTTGTCTCACTGCACTCTGGTTTACGCAGAGCAAAACACAGCTATTCTTCAAACATAATTAACCTTTGTTTTCTGTCAGGTGGCATTCAGGCAGGGCCTCGGAAACCTGYGTACTATAAGGCTAGCTATTAGGCAGCAGACCTACGAAAGCCCCTACGAAGGCAGAGACAGATATTTAAGCAGCTACTAAACCCAAACATTTCCGTAACCAATGCACACCAGCTTGCTACACAGAACTTGCACATTGCTTCCAGCAATGACAATCAYACAGACATTTCTCTGCTTAAATGCCACTGCGCAACCATCCGTTCAGGACACAGCAAAAAAACTTCACGGCAATTTTGAGCAGAGAAACATAAGACTATTTTCAAAGTAATTTTGTCCTCTGTATTCTGTTTATCCATTAATGTAAGCACAAGTACACAGCCTGTGTGCATGCATCTCTTCATAATTGTAATTTCTGAAGCATATGCGACTCATCTTGAATTTAATAACTTTGCTGGTCACTGAAATAAGTGATGATTTATTTAAATAGATACTTAGAATGCAACAAGTTTTACTTGTTTCTTCCTTCCCTTCATGAAATACACTATAAAAAATCCAGTTTAAAAACAGCACAAATAACACTAATTGCCTATTATCATTCAGATAGATAAAAAATTGCCACAGCTTCTGCTTGTTGCTTCCCATACAAATCTTATTAGTTATATTCCATCGCCTTTTCTGTAAAAGAGACATGCCAGCTGTTCTACTTCAAGATTAAGTGTGCTAGAAAATTTTCCTCTTACTCTGTCAACCTTTCTTTATTTGGAGTCTGTTCTGTCAAATGTATAGGGTACAGCTTCAATGTGAGCCACAAAAGGCATCAAATAACTGCTTTAACTATGAATTATGACATTCTGATCTTCATTCTCACATCAAAAGTCATCAGATGCAAATGGCCCCGAATCTGCTGCCCTGGAGCTTGCACAGCCAGTAACACCAGCGCACAGAGGACACTATTAAAGGTGAATGCCTTATAAACACCAGTTGCTTGCAAAATAATACCCTGCCTGCAAAAGATAATCTAAAATGCAAGGCAACACCAAAAAAAAGAAAAAAAAAATCAGTGAATAGATTTATTCTTAGAGTAAATAAAACTGTAGCTMCACAGCTCTTCACAAACAGCATAGCAGAAAGACGCTTGCTCCATTCCCTAAGGAAGCAGGCTTCTGTGAGCAGCGAGTGTACATACCCCGTAACTGCTGCCCACTCAGCCCCTCCGTCCAACTTTTGAGGTAACTAAGCCAGTTTCAGCTAAATTTGATGGAGACAGAGAGATCTCAGAGATAAATCCATTCCTACAAGTATCGTGAAAGTAAGCAGCCAGGCGTGAAGATCTTGCAGGTGTCCCAGGAAGGGCTGAACCACCAGGAGATTAGATGTTAACAGACACCAGAAAGATCTCTTACAAATGCTCTAGCCCACAGGAAAAGCTTCAGCTGGAAAAACACAGAAAAGGGTAGGAAAGTAGTTTTCCTTCTGTTAGTTAGGTTGGTTATGAAACCATTTGGTTAATTCAAACTGGAAAAAGGAATATAAAGTATTTTGTATATGTGGGTATACCATACTAAGCAAACACACATTTTCTGGAAAACGCTAACATCTGTAACAAGGAAAGCACTTTGATTGCCTTTAGGATGTGACGATGTCGCCCATTTACCCTTCCCCACCGCCGAGCCCGCTCCCAGCCGTCGCTTCCCACGTTCGCCCTTCCCGAGCTGGGCTCACGCGCTGCCCCGGCAGCGCAGCGGGGCAGCTTGTGCCTCATTAGTCTCTGCTCTTGTAGACAGTCCAAGCCTCTCGCTTCATCCAGCTTAGAGCTGCTATGTGCGATGGGGGAAATCGTGCGCTTGTTAATTATCTGAGGGGTTGTGGGATTAAGCACATCATCTTACTGCAGATAATTTTAAAGATGCTATTTTTGCGGTTCCTCAAAATAACCCSTTTAATGCTTTTCTGCTCTTTTTACTGGCTTTGTCACAACATTTAATAAACTCTGTTCCCATAGCTCTGCTGACATCACCACCGACTCTGATGCACAAACAATGAAGTAATCAAAGAGCTATTTTAAATTTAGCTCTATTCAAACCAAAAGAAAATTCCAACATTTTCCAGATGCTAAGTGAAGTGGGTTTGCTAAGAGTAGCAAACCAGTGACATTTTAGAACCCTTAACAGGATATTACTACCCTGAGCAAGCAAACAAGAAAAAAAAAAGTAATATAAAGGAGTTGTCTGCGACCTTTTAGCCCTATAGGCTACAGTTTCACAAGTTAAGACAAGTTCAAAATATCATGAGAAAAGACCGTGTAGGAAGCAAAACGCTGACTGACAAAACAAAGAGAAAAACCTGTAATCATGACGGTTGTTCAAAAAAGAAAAGCGTTCAAAAATTATGTCTCGACAAGAATGCAAGTACACAACGCAGAATGAAAGTTATTCTCTTGTCATTAAGCCCTCTATTCAATTATCATATTGGGGTAATTAAACTCTGGGAAAGGATGCCAGGCTAATTGTTAGATTATGCTAATTACAAGCCTTTGCTGTGCTATAGCTGATCAAAATACGATGTGGTCACACACAYGCTGCTAAAGCTTCCCTGCAATCGCCGGGCTTCCTTGGGAAACCAAGGCCACTTATTCCTAGTTCATTAGGAATCAGGCAGAGCAGCTTATTATTTGCAAGCCCTGGTTTTACTTTCCCACCCGCTCCGCCGGAACAAGCCTGCCGGAAGGCTGCGCCCAGGTCCCCCTGCCCTTGCCTGGCTCACTTCCACCGCAATGCACAGCCGAGCAGGATCGGGCTCCCGCACTTGACAGAGTCCGTCAGACTTCAAATTACTCTTTCACAACCGGCAGCGAGAGCCCMTCGCGTTTCCCGAGCGCGCCAAGCGATCCCTCTGCCTCTCGCTTCGTCTCCGGGCGCCGCAGCTCTACCTTCCCCTTTTTATTCCCGGTCGCATCCCTCCGCCAGCTGAGAGGTTTGCCCCACTACTTGGATTAGACCAAGAACGCCAAAACAAAGCAAACAAATATGAAAAAGAATCAYGTTAAGCTGGGTTTCGTGAGAAAAGCATCAGTTTTACATGGCTGGTCTTCCCTCAGAAACTCATCCCTTTCCCCCTTCTCATCAGGCAGCAGAACAGGAGAGACATTGTGCTTTACGTGGAGGGTTGGTTTTCCTCCTTGTTGAATAACAGCATTCGGATCAGTTGCCATCTTATCTGGTGCTTCGTACTACCTGTTTAAACCAGACAAACAAATGTTCTACTACTGGGAATAGAACACGGGAKGAAAGATGAAACGAATCATTCTGAACTAACATTTAGGTTTTTCAAGAAAAGAATTCAGTAAGYACTGGGTAGCTCTGAAAATTTAAAGGATGTCCAGCCAGAAGAGAAGAAATTCATCAAGAAATACTGAGCTTTTGATAATTGTTTTTATTCTGCGCTGATACAAAAACTAGACCTTTTCAAATGTCACAAGCAACCACCCCTGCATAGCCAATTGATTTGGAAACTGTCCTTGGAGGAGGCAGGTCAAGCTATAAGACATTGGTAAGGTAAGTGCTTGAGCCTCATCTTCTTGAGCTTAATTTCTCCCATGCTAGCAAGGTCTACAGCTATTCTTAGCTGACCACTTCGAATCAGCTTCATTCTCTTAACTCCCAGAAGCCAAAAAAACCTTCAATTAGTCTGGTAAAAGTCAGTAAGTTTCTAGGAAGGAATTAAAAAAAAAAGAAAAAAAAAAGAAAAACCACAGAGCCAGGTACCCACAAATTTGCATTTTTTAAAAATAAAACCTGATTGTTGAAAATTTCCCAGTGTGCTTTGACTGAAACACATCCTCTGCAAAACAAAAAACAAAAAAACAAAAAACAAAAAAAACTTCATCCACAAGGAGATGGTTTCTATTAGTAGAACCATGGCAAAAGGCTGCAAAACACAGGAGGAAAGGAATAGGTTTGAATGGAAAAGGGATATGTCCTATTTTAAATGTAACAGTTCTTTGATGCCATATAAGGTATTAATTCTATTAACCTGAAATAGACCTGAAATAACTCGGTTCGCTGATTCTACTGCTCAACAAGAAGTTCAGCTGTATTACAACAGTTCCCAATGGCATMTAATTTAAAAGCACATAACATCTTTTATTTATTTTTATTCTTTAAAAGCTCTTTCAGAAATAAATTGTGCAAAAATGTGTTTACTCCACTTACTGTTAATAAACATAGCTGTGAGTGTGAGGAGAAAATTATTTGTACAGTTGGGTCTTATATTGACTTTTTATAGTCAACAGTGCCAAAGGATGTATGTTCAACGATAATGCAATCATTAAGAAATAGAAACTAATTGCTCTTCCCTGGGTACATAATRAAGGGAGGAGGAAAATAAACACGTCAACATTTATTTCCCACCTATAAATCTGAGGTATGTCAGAGATTTGCAAGTACTGCAACACCCTCACCCACTCAGCTTCCCATCACTCYGCACCTCCTAATCGATAAGCTGGGCATTTTTCATTGTTTATTAAACCTCCTTCCTCAGACTCTGTGTTTATAAAAGGACTTTGGTTCAAAGCTGGCACACACGACTTTCCCCTAATCCCTAAGAACTTCTTCTTTTGCTGCAACTTCTGAAGCGAAGCTCTTATTGCATCTTTGGGGTTCAGTGGCACAGCTGTGCCAAGGATGATAAAGCACGAGGGTGATACGGGGCAAAATATGTCACAGCATTGATCCCAAAGAGGTCAGGCTGTCATCCGCAGCCTGTCCCAGCTCCGATAGCTTTTATCCTCTCTACTGCAGCTTCCACCTGGCTATTGATTTGCTATTGCTGTGGGCATTTAACTCACTGAGATGGACAGAGAGAAAAGGAGGGAGGAAAGGTAAAGGAAGAGTTATTACTCTGTCAAAGGCATCACAGGCTGAGCTTCAGCGTTGAAGACCACAATCCAAAAGGTACCACATCCAAGTGGATACTAAAAGCAGGCTGGGATTTCTATTTGGAGTCTCTATCCAAACCGAGTCCGCAAGGTGGGGCAGTGCCAGTCTCTGTTAATTTGATTTACGGACGCAAGCTCATCATTTGTGCTCACGTTAGTTCTACCCAGTAACAGCATTCTGGTTTTCACTCGTAACATTCATCCCACTTTATCCGAGGTGAAATGAGGAGAGCTGGTAATTACTACTCATATATTTCTAAACATGGTCATCAATACTGTCCACACTACCAGTAGTAGATTCATCCATCTACTTTAGACACTAACACCACACAAGATGTCAGCTTCTTTCAAGCAACGTGCTATTGCTTGAAAATACAAAACGTACTTCAGCTACCTCTGCCCTATGCCAGAAAATGTGTAGTTTGCTGATTCATTAGCAAATCAGCTTTTCTAAATAAGCCAAAAAGTCTCTCCTGATTTCTACYGCACTGAATGAGACTTGCAAAGTCTGTGTTAGACTTCGAATTCTTAAAAAGAAGGGGAAGAAAAAAGAAACCAGGTATAATGATAAATTACTACTGAAGAGCCCAGAACAGAGCTAGTAACACGTGCTGACCAYATGTCTAACCCAGAAGACACCGTCCATCAGACCCGATGGAAGGCAGTTCTGGCAGTGGTATTAGCCCCCCTGCCCGCGGCACCCTGACATCTGTTCCCGGATACAGAGAGCAGCGCCCTGGCTGCAGAAAGGTCTTGCTGCTCACACTCGCACAACCACAGCGCCTGCCCAATGCACGCGCTGACCTGCGCACTGAGCGACGTAGATCAGCTGCAGCCTGCTTCCACGACGAAGGGTGCGTAGCACAAACCGTCTTTGCAAATTTGTTTTCTCACTATTAAAAGCAGATTGCAGAGTGACAGCTAACACATACAAACTGAAGTCTCCATCTCTTGAATACTGCTCGAGAAAAACGCTGTGTCAATTTGCACCAGTGAGTACACGGTGAGTACYTGAGAGGAGACATACATTTAGATTAACGTGCGTATCCGTTGCATATACAGCTATGACTGCTGTTGCATAAGAAATCCTTTCCTTAAATATTAAGCTATACCTGCTTAAAATTAATCCCTCAGTCTCTCAATTTGCTTTATTTCAAAGGCTTCGTGATCAGCTTAGAATTTTAAGAATCTGTAACTGGTAAAATGAAGCTCTTAATTTCCCAGTATGTAAATGTACAAAATGCCTAAGATCCTCAAGATGTTTCATAGTATCTGTGTGTTTAATAAACTCTGTGAGTATGGTCACAATTCCATATCTTTCAGCTAAAGGGAATGAACACAGATGTAATATAAAGTAATGAGAGTAAGATGTCAGGGGGAGAAAAAAAAAATCCCACCTAACATCAAAAACAGACCTAGAAACATAGCAAGAAATTCCAGTATCAAACCAACCATTTGCTATGAGAAGTTCACGAATAACCTACTTATTCAAATATATCCTACAAAAGCTACTTGAACATGTTCTAGTAAAAAGAACAAAAACAAAACAAAAAACACACCCAAAGTCAGAATAGCTAAAAGAATAGTTAAAGTAAAGTCAGACTAACTAACAAATACATAAATATACTTGCAGACAATCCGTTATCAGGAAAGTCTGCTTCAATCAATGAATGTATTTCTTGCTACACAATGGCCTCATGTTTATTTAAGAGACCCAGAGGAAAAATATTTCCTTTATTGACACTGAAACAGCATTTYAGAGAAAGTTTTATGGAGAAATTTAGTAATTTAGCCTTCTTCCTTTTTCCTTTCTATATTAGTCTCTCTCTTGTGCTAGGCAAACTGAACTTTAAAAGAAAAACAAACACCTAGAGTTTTAGATTACAGATTGCAGCAGCACCAAGTAGCACCGTTTTTATTAATGTTAGAAATATTTTCTTTTCAATCCTGTGKTTTTTTTCCGAAGACCTACAGCACATAGACTAAGAAATTTTCCTTCAGGCTGAATGTTGGTGCGCATGGTCTCTAAACAATAGCACTTAAAATGTATTTTCCCCCAGAGACCTTTATCTTAAGCTTTCTGTTTGTTTGAACAAAATACGTAGTGATCCAAAAGGGCTTCTATACTTATGATTTGAATAGCTTTGCACTATTCAACTGCCAATGAGTCTGTAAAGCTGTTAAGACACCACAAAGATTACATACAATCTGATGGGTAATAATTTTTTTTTTTTTTTAACAGAATGACATTAATAAGTGATGTAATTCAGTATAGCCTTTATACTACTTATAATTTTTTCACCTTTCCAAATTAAGTTTCCATTACAGGTTTTGCAACTGTTATTTTTGCAAGAATAACAGAAATATAAATTCAAGCTGTGTGTATACATACTGAAAGACTAAAAGGTGCAAAACCTGATCACTCCGTTTTATATGCATGTGTAAAATATTCATGCAGCAGAAAAAAAAGTAGTGAAGATAAAATGCATTGCTCTCAGATCAATCAGAMCTTCTTAAGAGGTAAAACTGAAGCTACTCTCTTAATTTCTCTATTGCATCTTTCCTAAAAGTGTTTCCAAATTGATCTTAAATGAATTCCAATCTCCAACCTGTAGTGAGATCGCTTCATTCACAACTGAATGATGGCCTTGTCTGCATAAAACATAGCCACTACTCTAATGGCACAGACACTAAGGTTTAAGAAGCAGACAATATCACAGACAAATTAAACCAAAGGTTTCTTCCCCTGCCCTTCTTTCTTCTTTCTACTTATTATAAAGTTGGCAYAAGGCAGGTATCACGGAAGGGACTGTTCAAGTCTGACAAGAAGCATTACTGTGGTTCTACAAATGTTAAAATGAACTATTGAACATATAAACCACTTCTTCCTTCTATTATTATTATTCAATATTAGCCTACCATTAAGAAMACAAAATGCATTGAAATAAAAGAAAAAAGAAGAAAATAAAAGTTTATTATAAAATAGACCTCGCCTATCTGTAACATATTTTTTTCCAGGGCTAGAATATCCCTTTCTGTTACTACATGCCTGTTTTTGATTCTGGTTTTCTGGTACATCTGAATACAAATCAATTCAAGACTCAAATCTTCTGTCCTTATTTCAGTGGATGCCTCTCTGTATTCTTCAGCAGTATTTTATTTTTCCACTTGCACCTGATCTAATAACAATCCTGTATCCTTCCTGCTGCCTATAAAAATATGTAACAGGCTCTGCCACTGTAGTCTGCTGCTCACTTTAAACTCCTGCAATGTAAAGTGCCTTGCAGCGTGCCTTGTGCAAAGCCTCTCCTTGAAATCCAAAATTCAAGAACGAAGCGTTTGTAAGCTTAAACACATAGTCGAGGCTTAGGTAGACAAYCTGAGGTTAGAGAGAGAGCACACGCAACTCAGACCAGTTCTGCAGGAAGGCGCCCAGAGCTACCGGGCGTTAGCGTGCAAGGCCGCGAGCGCAGCCGTCCTGCGCCAGTCGTTCCAGCACGGCCCTTCCGCGGTGCGCAGTCGTACAGGATAGCTATCGTATGGAAAAGTACGTGCTCCTTTCCGTTTGTCGAGCCTGACAATTTCTGCTACAAATGTAATTTATACTGCGAATTTCATAGTTAAGAAAGTACCTTATAATCTTTGATGCTGYATTATTAAGAAAGAACAGTAAGAAGTGCTACAGCCGGTTAGAGAAGCAACTAACCAAACCGCTCAAAAGTTTAATCAACATGTGAACAGAGTATTTCCACCTTTGCTACCTGTAATAGCTGGGGGTAAGAGTATATCTTGTCCCTCAGTGRTGAGATTTTGCAATAATTTTTGCTTTAGGAAATAAATTCTTCTTTGGGAATTCACTTTTCAGGAAAAACAATAAATCTTGATTTCCATAATCTCAGTTTGTACCTTCACTTAAAACAAACATTTATCTAAAAGAACATATTGAAAACTAGGTTTAAATGGATATCACTAGCTCTCTAAGGAGGCTGCCACATAAACAAGCCTAGACAAATGGAGGCTTCCAAGTTTTCTGACTGCAATACAAGTTTGGCTAAAAACTGACTAGAACAGAATACAGACCTCCAGATTTGTCTTTAAAAAAAAAAAAAGAAAGAAAAGAAAAAAAAAAGTTCTGACTTGTAACAGCAGCAATACACCAGAAAAGACCTTTATTACACTTTAAACAGTTTAGACTATTACACTGCTGAGCTTATTCTGCACTTGTAGGAATGCACATTTCATAATCAGGTGGCCAACTCTTTAGGAACATTCTTCTAACGCTTAAACTTGCTCTCCACGTTTCTAAGGTTTTTGAGAGGTTACCTATGCCMAAAGAGGTATTGCAAGAATTTTTACAGTGAAGCAAGCATAATCAAACCTGCTTTTTCACACCTGCTCTTTCCTACCACAAAAACACAAGGCAAGAAACAGTTGCAGAGCCCTCCACTTCCACCCCCTGAATGACAAATCTTCTGCTTTTCCAAATTCATTTGGAAGATACTTATGCCTTCCAAGCTCCCAAGAGCAAAAGGTAATTTAAGGCTTTAGCATTCACCAAACTTGCAGACAATATGCTCAACAGCTGGAGGTCATTTGCTTTGTTTCCCTAACTTTTCCCTTCATCACTGAAGTGAAGAAATTTAATTATTATGCACATGAGATACATCAACTGAAAGACAAACTATGTGCCTTAAATACATTATCAGTAAATCTGGATTTATTTAGATAGTAATTTAAGTGTAATGACAGCATACAATATAACTCCACCTTAGTTCTTACATCAAAGAAACAAAGCAGATTGCCTTCCAAATCATTTAGGAAAGGTTAACAATTCTTTGGATTACAGAAAAAAGTGTCCAATAGAAAATTACTGCCTTTAGCTAAGGTATTAGATTGTTTCTGGAGTTGCTGAATTAAGCTATTTAACTGCTTTTTCTATTTTGTCCGTTATTCCACTTTTCTTATGAATCAGTTCTGTTRATAAGCAAGCACCTTCTGTTTTTACTGTGTTTTCTACTTTACTCACTCTTTAACATGTTTTAACTCACACCATTTAAATGCACTTAAATCTATGTTAAGGGACATCTTGTTAGATTAAAGACTGGTCTCAGTCTGCATGAATATTCATTCTCTGTTTAAATCCACAGTTATAACTGATGTGAAAAAAATACATTTTGACACATTAGCTCTGAAGTTCCTAAAAGGTTAGAGATATGTGACTATTAAGGTCCTCTGCTCTGATAAGTGGCTCTGTTCAAGACAGCAATTAAGCTGATATTTAACATTAAGCACATACTTAAGCCAAAGGATTTACGTAAATGGATAAATGCTTTCCTGAACTGGGGCCTAACTGTGCAGAAAGCATTCAATAAAGCATTAAAACACTGAACCTACATGGACTATAACTTCTAAAATTATTCATTATTATGCTGATGTCAGAGGAAAAGCACCTCAGCCAAAGAAGAATGTGTGAACACAGCATTTTATGATGTGAAACGCAGTAACAGGTAACTTCATACGGAGAATCATTCATTATCAATATTATTACAGTAAATCCTCTTACGCCTTTCATTTAATTATTCCATCTCTGGGAAACTGAACTACAGGTATCTTAGTGCTCAATACTTGACTCTTGGTCTGCAAAGAGAAAGGGTTAAAAAGCTTTTTACTATAATGAGAAGACACAAAAGAAAACAAAAAGTCCTCTCAGGATTAACATTTTAAATATAGTTCTTTGGTCTGCTAAAAGGTCATGACATCACCACCCTTGCCCCCATGCTGCGGAAGAGTAAAAATAATAATAATAATAAAAATAAAAATCACCACCACCCACCAACTCAACCCTGAGACTTCATCAATATGCCACCACCGATCTCACCAGCAATCTGAATGTAGGTGGCAGTGCAATGCCTATGTGCTCAAACATGAAAGCTTAATTCACTTCACCCATGTAATTCTCGCTTTTATGTGCAGAGATGATGCTCTTGATTAAGTGCCCAGACAGCAAGGTGCTAAACTGGCTGCATTGGTTAGCAACACTTCAGTAGGTGTGTGTTGCATAAAAGCATTCAAACGCACAGGCTTGTAACGCATGAGATACGGACGACCTATTTTCTTCAACGTATTACAAACGGCTGGACTTACTTTAAGGCTAATTGAAATCTGTTCTTCCCTTCACAAAATCAATTATTTTAAACTTCTCAACCCAAAACTCAAAAATCATTTTCCACCGCGGCACAGTACAGAAGATGACTTCTTCACACTCTGGGGTTGATTGGCTAAACATCGTTTCACTCATTCTTATGTCTTTAAAATTGGACTWCTTTTATCTGCTGAACAGAATATTGACATTGTTATTTAAATTCTTCAAGGTAGCTAAAATCCAGGAATCTCTATATTGTTATCTAACACAATAGAAACCAGATCTTCTTCACAAACTTTCAATCACAATAGTAACAAGACCACATAGCTAAAAAGACAGCAAGCTTAGCAAGCTGAATTTTTCCATCAACAAGGACAGAAAAAGAATCATTTTGACAGGGATAATTACTTCTAAGAACGGATTAAACACGGTGTGAAACTCCCAGATTGTCCTAATAAGCAATTCTTATATTCAGTAATAACTGAAGAAGTCCCTATTCTGAAGTCCTGAAACTTTTTCATAACTCAGTACCAATTTCTTATGCCACAGGCATACTGTAGTACCTAATAGTACCAATAAGCTGCAGAGAGGCAGCAGCAGTAGCAGGGAAAGCTTCCTGATTTGCTTCGAAGTTCAACCATGTTCTGTGCCTTCTTTTTTTTCACCTGTCTCACATACAAGGTGCATATCTCTTTCATATTTTACATGCATCGGGCTTGTGGTTTATGAATACTAAAAAATGAAACATGCTATACAAAGGAGACTGGACACTGGGGGAGGCATTACTGAGTCAATTAAGGATCTTACACAGTAGAGAGAGGGAGCGACTAAGTTATCATGACAGCTTGTGATTTACTTCAGTTACAATCTGGGCAAAAGAGTCCATCCCATAAATACTATCGGATCCAGTTTCACCTTCTGTTACACTGGGGTAAAACAGGAGCAATTTCCTGGTTTCAGCACATAAATATATGCGTCTACTAACTATAATATTTAGTTCATTTAAATATCAAGTAGACCACTTGGGTAGATAAAATCCTACTAAGCCGAACAGCATCTGCTGTGTGCAAAAATAATAGTGGGAAAACCAGAAGRACTGAAGCAGACTGCTGGCAGCAGGCGCACGTTGCCATCCACAAACACAAAGGTTCCCTGCACGACACACCCAAGCCGCATATTCGATTACATATCTGGCTGCTTAAATATATGTATTTATGTATGAAAATAAATATTATTGATAAAATACAGAATTAGATACTTGCAYGCACAGTATCTCAATGTCTACAATTTTATACGATGCACTAGCTCAAACTCTGCAGCTATTGTCTAGCCTGGCAAGCTTTCTCATTTGAAGTATCCGGATGCCTTCTGGTATCAAGGTAATTTAAATAAGCATGCACAAAACAAGGCAGTTCAGTAGAAGAAAAGAGAGTCTTAATGACAACAGGTGGAGCAAAACAGGTATTACCGAAATACTTGTTGATAGGACTGAAGAGCGCTCAAGGCCACCTGATGCTAAGGGCCACAGGAGAAATCAGCAGAGACCTAACCCAGCTAATTGTCTCCCTTGATTGGGATGGCTCTGATTAGAAGAATAATCAGCTCACAGCAGCCCGTAGGCAAAAAAACCAACCAAGGGTTTTTTTTTTTTTTCTTTTTTTCTTTCTTTGTTTGATGATGATGCACAGCAAATGAATGCCAGATCACATCATTATCCCACTCTTCCAAACATTAAAGGAGGTCCTACAGGAACAAAGCCAATAAAGCCCGTCATAATTAGCTCAAACATCCTCCTCCTGCCATTTTGAGATTCCTTTCACATACGCTAAAGCCATCTCCAGGTTTGCCTGGGCTTGGAGAGCCCATCACRCTTTGCCACCGAAAAACAAGAGCTAGGAAATTCCAGATGCTCCCTGAATCAGCAAAGGTTATCTAATGTTAAACCAATGCATGTAATCCAACGTTAAATTAAATTAAGAGCTAACTGCATACAACACAATTTACTTTGAATTCTTTTTAGCGCTGTTCTGACTGATTTTATCTAAATTTATCTACTGCGGCCCTCCACAGTAAGATGTCCATTTTCCTTTCTGTCATTAACTAYATCATCTCTCCCAATTTTTTTCAGTACTGGATTTACGTTCCCAGCCACCCAGGAAAACAGCAAGCCAGAGATATTCAAAACAGATTTCACATCATGTTTGCTCTGTACTGCTCTTCTGTATTCTGCCGCTTTTGGTTTCTGACTACAATAATTTCATCCTTCCATTAGCTGTTTGCTACTGGAAAAAGCGTTGAATATTCCTTTGAAAGCACAGTAATATGCATTGACAATTACGTTTCCAGGCTAGTAATTTTAAGCAGCGCATTTTGCACTGCTTCTGCACCATGGCAGATTAGTTTATAGAATGTCTTCCAAAACTGAAAGCTGATCACACACAAAGAGCTTAAAAGCAAGAGGACAAAGGAGCTCAAAACAGTTATTCTTGCCATTATCTAGCTATCATATACATAGAAGGAAAGGCTTAAGAGTAGCTCTCAGTGCTTAAGCCATACCAGGAAATCTATGGATACGCCCACGTGGCTGACTGAAAAAAAAACAGACCAAAAGCATGACTTTGAAAGATTCATCTAGAGTGGGATACCAGTCATTTCATGACAGAAAATGAAGTCTCAAAACAACTGATCTTCTAAAGTCCTCCTTTTAAAAATGTCCACATTAATAAAATTAAATACTTGCCACACTGACAACAAGGTATAAATGTCTGAACAGCATTTAAAAAAAAGTCACTGAGCACACTTGACACCTGAAGGTAATTGCACATATGAGAATCCTGGCAAAAGATTTCTTCTTCATCCATTTGCAGCAATTTGTCTTTCAGAAAGTTCACTGGAAGAATGTGTCAAACCATCTATTAAAGGGACAACCAGAATATGCAATAAGTGCATCCATATTTTAGCCTCTGACCCTTGAAAGCTGGCACATTTTTTAGATTTTTCTTGTCAGGAGAAGCAAGAATCAGCTGTGTGCGCCTGCGCCCAACAGGGATCTGGGGGGACCCCCACACTCACAGCTGTCAAGGGTGCTGCTGGCAACCATCTAACCAAGGAAAGAACGAGTAAATGTGTGGAAGAGATTATGTGCAGACACATTATGCGTCAGGAGATCATATGCCTTTGCCAAATAGAGATTTTCTTGACACAAAAACTGTCTCTTTCCCTCAGAATGCTGTGCAAATACTTAAAACAACAACAACAACAAAAGGGACTTATTTTCATCCCCTTCTCCCTCCATTCAAACAATTCTGGACTGAAAAACTCAGCTKCGTCTCCCCAACTTTGCAGTTAGGGCTCACAGCATTCTAGAAATAGAAGCTTTTTCAGAGGGCTCAGTGTGAGCTGTGAGCTGCTCTTCTCACCAACAGTGCTAATGAACTGTAAAACCAACATTTTGGTTCAGTTAACATCAGCATCACAACCACCAGAGCAGACGACCACACTGACTTAGTGAAGCAGAATGTCTGATTTTGAAAGTCTACAGTGTACAAATTTCACCTGCATCATTTTATTCACCTGCATCATATAAATAAAAGCTGCACGTGTACATACCTTACGTATATACCGTACCTTGGTAAATGTGTATATAGGTATAGTGCAAGAATTCACTCTTTCATACAAAATCGAGTAAGGCACTCAACAACACTCTACAGAACCAATATATAATTAAATCAACTTTTGATTACACTGCCTTTTCCATTTATTAATTTTGTTGATGCCTACTGGTATACGCTGATATGATTGATAGTGGTAATCAAAGGCACTGTGTGCCCTCCTAAAAAACCCAGCCATAGCTAAAATTGAGTCAGCTCAGGGTCTGCTCCTCTGTTTATCACCTGGTTACCTACTTCCATAAAGATGCCTGTGAAACTCTCAYGTAAGTGTGTTTGTGAACACTTTCTCATCTCCAAAAATTTCTCTCTGGGCTAAAGGTTTGCCTGCTCCTGCACTGTTGCAATGGCTTGGCTAATACAAGAGCACCACAGCACTACAGACAGAGGAGCCAGCTGGTCTCCAAACCCCACGCAGCCAGCAAAGGCTTGTTTGAACATACAGAGCACAAGGTTGCAGTATTTTCAAAATTTGTAAAGGCAGTATCATGCAACGACTGCTTCAGCCAAAAGACATATCCCAGATCTTTTAGTACCTATCAACACTGCAGAAAATTTAAGCTTCTTCTTGAAACAAACAGTACAAATCTCAGGGTAAACAATAAATATTCACATGAGCTTAACTAGCTCATCATTAGCCACTGATGACCCATAAGTTGGCTCATACCAGGGTCAGTGCTGAAGGGTTCCCTCACAACTCCAGGAAGTTGCAACTCTTTTGCTCTGGAAACCTCCCTTGCCAATGAGCCTAGGATTTACATCAGCGATACACGTTCTACAGATATGGGGGTTGTTTTATTAAGCAGGTAAGGTTATGGCCAGCATCTACAGAACTGCTTTCATTTTTGTTTCAGGTCTACTCCAAAGGGTTTTGTAGGTCAAACATTGTATTTGATGCTCCATCAGCAGAATACCTGTGTGTACAATCTACCTATTTTACATACTTGCAGACAGGGGGCTGTAAGTCTGTCACCGTACTAGGATGGGAACAATAGTTTCAGACTGTTCTGTTTTGATCTCCTAGGCTCTGACATCTCAAGTCAGAGTGCTCTGTTTTCTAGCCAGCTTGCATTCTCCAGAGCAGCACTCATTTGACTCAAATATAGAGTTCCCACACTGGAAAAAGCTAGTGACAAAAACCAGCTTTTACGACTCAGCCCCTCTAACCTACCAAGAGAAGCCTTCCCCCATGTGTTCAGATTCCTTATCAGGCACCTGAGCACACTAAGGAACACACCTCCCTGCAGCTTAGCATGGGACCACACATTGCTCTGCGTCCCACCAGCTGGGGAGCCCCGAGGGCACCACAGTGCTGTGACTAGGCTGCATCGCAGGAACTCTTCGCTGCTGCGTGTCCTTGCCCTTGCAAAGGGGGGAATTTCTGCACATTAACCTACAGAAGGAGAAGCTCATCAGAGCCTCTTGAGACACTGGAACAGAGGGGCGCATTAGTAAATGCATAAACTTCGACACGACTATGACCATCCACATTATTTCCTTACTGCTAATCTTTTTTGTCTATTATGCTCTGCCACAAGCAGGTGGGTAGATAGTCTCCAAGAGCTAAACAAGGCACAGAGAAATAGGGCAGGACCTGAACAATGCAGTTCAGTGTTGGCCTAGTAACAGATTTCCTGTTTCCTGCCCTACCTCAGGTTTTCCTTGGTAAAAACAGCAGTATTTCACTGCTGTGGGAAAATAGCTCACTGATGGCTGAGGCACTTGGATTCTATGAGACCACATAAATATCTAACTAGGACGAATAGATGAGCAGTACTGCCAACTTTCAGATTTATGTGCTACTCCTGTTAATTTAATATCCCAGATTTGTCTTCTATGGTGAACTTGGAGCAGTTGTTCAGAGGGGAGACCTACAAACACCAGGAGTAGCCTCTGCCACTCAACCTTCACCCAAACCTCTCATATTTATATAGCTATATCTCTATCTAGTACTATATACTCAGAAAATACAGGGGCATCCATGAGACTATTTTCTTCCTAAAGCAGTCACAACAGGAATCAGTTGGAAAGAGCCAGCTGTAGCATGTGGAATGGATAAACACGTAAGCATTACTGCTGTGCAAGTAACTCATAGTTTGGGACAAAGGGATCTAAACTCCTTTCCTGTAATTTAATTAGCATTAGATTTCTTTTTCAACACTGAAATGAATTAGTTCACCTTTTGCAACTCTTTCTCCTAAAACCATTCAATGAATTGAACATGAATCTATGAAAAGTTTTAGTCAACCTGCATCTGAATTTTTAATGACTATTTTCATGCAAAGGGGAAAGAAAAACATCAGCTGAGAAACAGAACTCATCTCTATGACACACACAATTTGCTTTTCTTCCTCTCTCAACAAATTCAAAACAGATGCTTCAGGAACCAAACACAGCAAGTCAGTTCCGTTCAGAACAGGCAGAACTCCCCTCATACAAGTGGAGAATATGGCTGGGAATTTAATACAAGAATTAAATAATTCACAGCCTAGTGGATGATCGTAATACATAAAGGGAGCCCCGAGAAGCTGGAGCTTAAAGACCAAAGTGAGGASAGGCTGCTGTTGGAGAGACCAGCGCTGCAGCTGGACGAGGGCTCGATGGCTGAGAGGAGGCTGAAGCAACCTCCCCCTGCTCTCCTGCCGCCACCTCCCCTTCCTCCCTGCGCCTCCTGCACCTCGCCTCGCCGCCCGCAGCCGTGCCCGGGGCTAACCTCCCCTGCAGCTGCCTTCCTGCTCCCCGGCCAGGGCCCTGCCTACGCGGCGGCAGCACACCTCCCTGCTCTCCTTCCTCCTCGCCGCCGCTTGATGACGATGGCTGGGATCCAGCGGGGAGAACGGCGCTGCTCGGTGGGAAGGATGAATCGCAGGGGAATCCTCGCTGCCTCCCTGCAGACCGCAGCACGGCTCCAGGACACGCTTGCCAAACGCGTGTCACCAGGGATACGTGACACTTGGCAGTTCTGCTCAGAAACCTGGCTGAAAGAGTTTCTCTCCCTTTAACCTGTTTTTTTTCTTTTTTCTGCTTTGTTTTTAATAACTGACTAATGTTTTGCTTAGGCACTTTACAACCCTGCTGCAACACTGTAAAGTCTCAAGTGCGCACAGTGATGAAATGCCTCAGGGAGCTAGTTTGTGGGGCCTGAGGTAACATAAGCTTTATAATTTAATTGCAAGTGCACTTAGCACAGCTGAGAATTAGAAATAAAAATCAAAGTAAGTTTCAGATAGCAAGTTATCAGGCAGTGGGAGAAGAAGAAACGTTTTTTTAGTGGAACCGAGCGAAGTCCACTGCAGAGAGGGAATGCCTTAGCTCTAAGCACTAGGGAGGTGGATGACAACTGGCAGTGAAGGACGATACTGGAATTTACACTCAGTGATTACATTTATTGCACTAGCTGCCAAAGGCCAATGAGCGATCCCATATATTTTACAAGGAAAGCAAACAAGGGACAAGCCAGTGAGGAACAATAATTGCACTATGCATAATTGCTTTCAGATAACTGTACAAGTTGTTTCAACTTCCTCTTGCATTTTATTTCCCCTCCCTTTCAGCTTGCCATCTTACTTTCATCTTGCAAAAAAAAATTTCTGCGGTAAGGGAATAGGATAGAACAGTAAGAATAAAATTAGAGTGCAAACATTCTCAGATACCCCGTTCCAAGCACATACAAATTACCAGCAAGTTAACACTTGCTAGAACTCATTTTTTCCTTATTTACTAAGCGTGTAACAACATACTCACTTGCTGCTCCCTGATTCATGCCATTATGAACTGCATCTCAGCAACACAAGAGAGACCCYGCACTTTGGTTTACAGTGGCTTGGGCTCTGGCAAGGCTGGCCTGCCAAGTCCATGTCTTTGAATAGAATTGCATCCAATAAGCAATTACATCCAGGCATGGCCCTTTTCTGCCAATCAGACAATATAGAGACCTTTCCCTACCCTCATTTAACTTTCTGCCCGCTACAATGTAAAAGGATTGATTTGTAAAGAGCTAGGAGTGTATCTGCTTTTTGACTTAGCTTCTGCTTTGTACATATTGATGAGGAAGGGAAAAAATGGAAAAAAAAGTGGATGAAAGAAGGACCTACCACCACAAAGAAGTGTTGTGGACTCCATCCATTTTTGCTCTGTGTCACTATTACCAGCTGCCCATTTCTGCTCATAAGAGATTGTGAGCCATCATCCATAAGCGCAAAATGGATACAACACAAATTGGTTCAGTAACATCACACAGACACATATGAATAATGAAGCTTAGTTGCAGCCTGTCACAACAGGCACAAAGCATATCAGCATAACTGATTTACTGAAAACTTGCGTAACAAACGTCAAAAGAAAAATATAAGAAGTATCTACTCTTGATTTAATTTTCCTTCACATTTTTAAGAATGAGCTTGCTGGGAAAAAAAAAGATATTTGAAATTTCTCTGGGTCATATTCCCCTTACAGTTAACCCTGATAAGTCCCGAATGAAAAACTGAGATCATCTTGCTCACCTTACTCTTTGTTACCTGCTAAATTCAAGTTCTACTGAAAGAGTATCTTCATTGGTGTAAAACACTCCAGAAAAAGCAAGTAGGTCCACCTGAAAATCTTCACTCTTTAATTTCCAATTATCTGTAGATAATTCGTTCACAGCTATTTCTAAACTTAGAGAAAGTCATCTCTTAAAAGGAGAGCAACTTTATTGATCAATTCAAAGGTTATGCACATTGGACCCCAATTTATTYGCAGTCAGTAATAGTAATAGTCAAGGACAGCATTTTCTTCTAGCCATTTCAGATGTTCAATACAACTGGATAACTATTATCTACCCTGAATTATCTAAAGTAAGAGGGAAGTGAATATTCCGATACATAAAAACCTGGGTAAGATATCACAGGAAATTCTACTTCAATATACTCAGTTGGGTTCATGAATTCCTGCTAGGTATACACGAGCACAGCCTTGCCAGCCCTGCACTGGCTCCAGAGGTACTTGGCTGTCATTGTATCAGTCTCTTGGGGCTTACACATCAGAGATACTTCAATACAATGGCTTTATGCTACTTGCTTCCTCAGAAATGCAGTCCCTTCTGCAGCTTGTGCCTGCAAATACCGCCCAGCCGCTCTCCCTCCCTGCTCGGGAAGGAAAACCCCATCCCAGCGGAGTCAGGGCCCAGCCGGGTAAGCAGCCTGAACATAACCCCCAGGCTTGAGCTCAAGGAAGCRGCTGCCCCCAATCAGCCCCTGCACCAGCCAGCGCCTTGCAGAAAGGTCGGGAAACRCCAGAGGCCGTGAACTACCTGGATCTTGTCAGCTCTTTGTCCCTCAGTTTGGTGGCCACACGTGGGCCAAGGCAATCGGCACCAACCTCTCACTCATCATCCTGTCTTATTAGCTGTCACTTCAGCTGAACGTTAGGCATACGCAACCCCCATAAAAGCGGAAATGGGACCAAGACTGTCTTTTGACATAGCAGACACAAACAGCAATCAATTTTCAAGTACAATAGACCTTAAACACCAACCCACTAAGCTGATAAATTTATTTAATTAAGTTGATTAGTTAAAAAAAAGTTAATTATTCAATACAAGCAATGTCTTTTTAAAAAAGCATCTGTAACTGATGTGGCATCTCCTAGGATATCTCAGACTCAAAAGAAAGTTAAACAAACTTCTAAGATTCTCAACAAATACTTCTTGGGGTTTTCAAAAAGGCTTGAAAGGAGGAAGAAACTTTCCGCTTCAGGCTACACAAATTCCAATGTGCCCTACATACTGTAACCTCTTGATCAATTATTTCTTGCAACTTTTGAAAACATTCTTTGTTTGCCTGAATATGCCTTGGGATGCAATAGGTGATCAATGAAACTACAATAATTGTACTTTATGCTGAAGACCTTACTGCATGCAGTTATTTGTCAGATTGCAACACAGCATTTTATACGCACAAAATAAGCTTTTGGCCAAAGTACCAGGACTTGCACTGAAAAACGTAACAAATAAAGAGAAAATAAAACATCTGCTCCACTGCTGAGTTGGTGTTAGTACTTTCAATTCAATTGCAAACTTTGTTCCAGGCAAGCCACCCACAATGCCGAATAAGAGACAACAATTTAATATAGAAGATCTGAACCTGTTCCCATTAATGTCACTGGGAATTCTACCACTACCCTAAATAAGATTACACAAAACCTCTGCTTTTTGGCCGCAGATGAAAATAAGGAAGGAAGAAAATCAGCACCTGGGTGGCTAGAACTTTACTTAGAATTTTTTGATGAGTCTCATATGTGCCTTTAGAGTTCTCTTTCTCGAATGCTTAGTGGCCTCTGGTCACTTTGGAAGTGGAAAAAACTGTAAGGCATCAGAAAACCAACAAAAACCAAGTTTGTTCAAAACAGCTGGTCACTAGCACTGTCTACTTAAAAAAAAAAAGTATTTTTTTATAACAAATACACGGAAGTATATACGCTGAATTGCTTCCCTTAAGGAGCGATGCTCTTTTTTTTTCACTTCATGAGACTGTTGCTTTTAACTTCATGACCTTCCTCTGAACAATCCTAGCAGCTTCTTCCTAGCCAAAAATTACAGGAACATATTGAATACCTCTTAATTCACTATATAGAAAGGAAATAGATTAAGCTAAAAATACACTTTCTAAACAAGCATACCGAAGTAAAAATACTTGGGCTTAATATTGCAGAGTAAGACAACAGTACTAGTATAAAATGTAATGGTAACCAATGGAAATACTAGATCAAGGGTACTTGTTTGAAAAAAAACTCTTGCCAGAACCGATCTCTGAATGTTATGTTGGACATGTTTCTCCACACAGCAGCTGAATATTGTTTTTTATACAGTTTCAAATAAACCCACAAACCTTCCTACATCCTATGTTCTCTTTTCTTTTGAGCAAGAGGGAGGGAAGGAACACGGAGGAGGAAAGGGAGGGAGATATTCTTTCATCCCAAATAGCTACGATTTTACGTGACTCATGATCTGTTTCAAAGGTATAAGGATGCCATTATTGAGCTATATATCTGGGAATGAAGCATTTAGCTGGCAGGGCCTCTTCTAAGCACAGCAGTAATTTTCTTATGCAGGGCCCACTTTCAGTAAGGTTGGAAGCAGGAGAGGTTTTAAGCGTGAAGGAAAGTTATTCAAAGCAATACATAAAATTTAAAGAGCACCGAAGAACTTAAAGTACGAAAAGCTTTTAAGATACAGTAAAAGTAATTACTTGCTGATACAGCATCAGTAAGAAATTTATTACAGGTAATTTCGCTGAGACACAAATAACAGGCACTCTTCCACTGGAGCAAGTTACCACAAAGTATTTTGGCCCTAGATTCTTCCCTAAAACATTCTAGTCAGCCATCCCCACCCCTACCCAGCACATAATCCCATTTCCTGGCTGAGACTGTTACAAGGAGCCATTACAACACAGCCTTTTACTGCCCTCTGAGCTGTCCTGAACTCCAGGAGACAGAGATGYTGCAGATGACATCCCCTGAACAACCACCAAACTAAACTCTCTCATCAGCTGAAATAATGGTCCATCCCCAACCACCCAACTATTCCTTGCTACAGCAGAACCTGGGATTCAATCAAATATGGCATATGGCGGGTAATTATTTCATGCACAAAAGAGAAAATGAAAAAAAAAAATGAGAGAGAGAAACCTCTGGAGAACAGCAGACCGCTCCCCACTCCAAGTGCCTTGTTTACCAGGGACAGGAAAGCATTTTGAGGTGGCCTGCGTGCTCCTGACTGAGGGAGGCATATGCCGGGAATGTAGAAACTGTTTTGTCCTYGGTGCCATTCATAGATCTGTGGCCAAAGAGCTCCTTAAAGGTTCGCACCTGTGACCCAAATTTTTCATTACTGTGTACGAGTATTTCATGCCATTAGAGAAAGYGCGAGCTTTTGCCTTGTGCTCTTTCTGTTGTAACTCAAGATGAAATTCTCATATGTTGCCCTGAACATAATCCTCCTATACTGTCTTCAGTGACCATTCAACAAATCCTTTCTTTCCTCCAGGCTGGTGTTTTCATGGGATGAGCAGGTGACCACATGTGTCCCTGAACACATGAATATTGCTGAGCCTGTTTTTCAGAAAGACAGCGCTCCCTGCTCTTGAATACACAGCTCCCATAGGCAAGCACAGTCTTCCTTGGCTTAAGGATTACACAGAGCACAGCGAGCRCTTTCCTCTATCCCTTTCTCCCTTMCTTTGAAACRTTGTTCTGCAGCTTCTTTCTCCACTTTAAAATGGGACAGAAACAGCAACATATGAAAGGATCTCTTACAATATAGTCTTGAAGCTAAAACAAAACCTCTGGCAAAGGAAAAATCACTGATGTATTCTTTCCACAAACTTGGCTTAGCACATTGGCCAAGCCATTTTGTTAACTGTCATGTCATAAAAACTACAGGAAGAATTTAGACCAGTCCAACAGAAAACTTAAGAAGCAGATAATCTAAATAATTATTAGGCTTTACTCCTAAGCAAATTCATCATAGGTTGCAGAAAAAAATTCACTGAACACTTAATCATGTAAAGTTCTCATCAATTTCTATTCCTAGTTTTCTAAGGGGATTTCCACTTAACAAAATGAGTTTGTCCAAACAAATCAGCCTCACAGCTTGGGGACAGCAAAGAATGTGGAGGAAAACCAGACCAAGGTCATAGCAAAACAGTCCTCCCAGATTCCCGGGCAGGGAACGCAGAAGCAATGTTCTTCACACTTCTTGCCTCCTACACACCCCTCGCCTCCTACGCCATGAGCTGCAAAAAGTCATAGGGGTCACGTGGTGTGTCTCACCACTGCAATTATGCTTATGAAACTGCGACTAGTGCCCAGAAAAGCAAAACTTGAAAAAAAGTGAGCACATGTATGTGTGTACACATGCATGCTATGGCAGAAAAATCTCACGTTGGACCTCCTCTAGCTGGTAACACAGGCATATTGTCAGGGGCCAGGGAACAAAGTAAAACTCACCATTCCTGTTCAGATCTGCTAATTCAAACATGGAAAGTCAAAATATGCACACATTGATATCCATTTTTTTTTTTTTATTGTGAGGATTACTTTCCATTTATATGGTTAGGATATATCAGGATATATGGGTTAGGATATATACACACACACACACACACAGAGAATATCCATCTAGCACTTGCTGTGACAATCACCTGCACAATTTTGAAGCCAATACAAATCATAATTTGCATGGATGTTAAAAAAGAGTGTTCCGGCAGATGCAACAGTACAGCACAAATCACAGAGAATTAGGAGGAAAAGAAATAAATGCTTGTTGTATAGCAACATATCTTTTTTCTAGACTCAACAAAATCCAGTAAAAAAAGAAAAGAAAAAAGAGCCATATTACTAGAGGACTGAAGCTAGGAAAATCTATGATGCCCATTACTTAAATTCTTATTTCATATTTCATGTGGTTAGAATCTACTACTTAGCTTCTTTTGCATATATTTTGGAAGAGATGGGATTGCTAGATTGTTGATTTGGGATTATTTGCTTTGCCTCGGTTTTTTTTGAGGAGAAGGGAAGATGGGCTTCGCTTTTTCTCTTTGGTCTCTGCAGCATTTGGCTTGAAATGAAAAACTAATATGCATGTCAGGTGCACAGCCAGTATAGATTAGATGCAACAAATATATCTACATAAAATCAGTCCTGAATGCTATTTAAAGCAATGTTAAATCACAGATGCTTATTTATTTATTTAAATAGACAACTCTTGAAAATCTTTTTTTTCCTCTCAAAGCTTGAAAGTTGCAAGCAAGTTTATCACCAAATAAGGAGGAACTACATTACAGATTTAAATAGACAAGACCCATATCATCAAGAATATGCATGTTTCATTTTAAACAATCTTCCTTAGGCAGAGAAAACAATCACTTTTAACGATAGTATTTTTAGCTTGTACTTACAAGGCAAAGAGGGAAGGGAGAGGAAGGTGTTTATGAGAAATAAAACTAATGAATCTCAGAGCAGAAAATGAATCCTATAGTTTCTCACTTGTCAGCAAACAAGTTGATAAGAAATCAGCTTGTGCTAGAAGCAATCCTTTCACAGGCATTCCTGAATCATAATTGTGCCAATCAACATGATTTAGAGGAGTGGGCTCCCTTTCCAAAGGTGTTTTTGAAATACTCCAGTTTACAGCTATCATACTCCTACAATACAAGGCGTTCCCTTGGGTCCTACAATAAAACGTCTCCTCCTCCTTTCCTTTACACACTACAATGCACAGACATAGACACACACACACGCGCACACACACACACACGTTGTTTTTAAGAACAAACTTTGAATCAGCAGCTCTGACAGATCTTAAGAACTAAAATTACACGTAAAAACCCATTGTTGTACTCCAACAAAAGTGAGCACAGCTGCACTGTGCTTTCGCCATGTAGTGTAAATTGATCTAAAGGGAATTGCTGAAATATAACTGAACGCTACYGTACCTTATACAGTACTAGCTCCAGACAGCTGTTGGACAAACACTTTCTTGGATGAAGAAATACCATCAYAGTAAGACGTTTACTGATCTCCAGTTGAAAAGGGGAGGAAGTGAACAGAAGCAGCAATAGCTTAAGACAAGGGACTYCTGCCCCCTGCTCCCTTATCCCTTTCTTTCTCCCTTCTCCCCTGTCCTAGAAAGCTCTGCTCTGCTTGCACTTTTCCCATCTGAGAGCTTCCTAGTAAAAAAACTCTAAAGTAGCAGCACAACAATACGTTCCAGTTTAGAGATCTTTCTGGCCAATATGTACAGCAACCTGAAGAGGAAAGGAGGTGTCTTCTAGTAAAGAAATTTCTTATTAATCTTTCTTAACACTTACCTTCTCAGTCTCTTACTGGCTTCTGTCACTCAAGAGATAAAGACCAAAGCTATATTTTTGAAAGACCTTTCTTCTGAAATAGCTAATAGAACAGTGAAACATCTGGAAAGCTGTCACCCATTTATATTGGGTGCTAGTTAAACACAAATCCTCCATCCTAGTCGGAACAAAAAMATAGCAAGGCACTGAATTCAGTGAACTGCATGAGAGCATCCAGAATATGCTACTCAACCTTCATCTGTATCAGTTTTCTGTCTTCTGTACTTAAAAAGTGGACCATGTTTAATATATATTCTTTCGGAGCACAGCTACTTATATACAGATTTTTATACCGCCCCTCCTTTTTCCTTCTTTGTGCTCTTTCTCACTAGGCAAAACAGTACCATAAACATGTGAAAGCCATTGCTAAAGTTCTTGAGATCTTCTTTCTACTTTGAAATGCTTTAATCACTGAAGACAGCAATCCTTCAATACCTTCAGGGCAAGTATTTGCTTGTTTTGATAAACTAGAGAGACTTGATGACCAATCCCCTATGCCTCTCCAGTATCTCTGAATGCAAACATTGCTGCTCAGTGGACAGTCAAATCCATGCCTAAGGGTTGTYTTCACAGAGAATTTGAGTGTGCTACAAAGGAATGAGCTGCTGTCATCTGGAAGGGGAAAACTGCGGACCACCGTTGTTAGGCTGACCTTGCCACAGTGGTATCCTTCTGTCCTTGCTAACGTGTCTTAAGYACAATGCTGAATGTACAAATGAGGTAAAGAAAACTACTGCCCTTCTCTTGCAGGGAACACTGCTATAGTCTTTTCTACTATGTAGGACTTCCTGTTTCTCTACGGCAAACAATTTTGTCAGCACAGTTTAGCATCTAAAGGAAGCCTGAGTACCTCAAAAGACAACAGAAATAGATTTTGAGGAAATAAAGGTAAATATTTAAGTTCTACCTTCCAAGCTAAAGATGCAGTTTTTCCTTATTCAGTGGCTTCAAATGTTCTTCCAATTTAACAGCCTTCTCTGGCAATGAAATATGGAGAGGTGGTGATTTCCTCCAAATCAGGAGGACATTAACAATTAAGTGTTAATGTGAACACTGTTACAGTAATGCAATTATAACTGTATTCCATGAAGAGCAATAGGAAATAATTACTCTTACTCTCAAGTGATTGCTCTGAGAGAATGAGATTCCCAATCTTAAATTCATTAGATGGGCAGCTCTCATTTCCTAGCCTAAGACAGAACCAGTCTTTCTTTATAGAAGTGGTATCTCCTATCTTTCATTATTGAAATATGCATTCACCTTCACTTTTATTCAATAAAATCAAGCAGTGAACTAAAAATAACATTTTGAGGATATCCATCAAGCTCCAGGTGCAATATCCTCCTCACATACACTGTTCACCTCTTCCAGAGGCCTCTAAACACAAAGTTCATCCCAAATTAAGGGAAAGCTGATGTTCATTTAGCACATGGCATTCCCCAGCTGTGATGCAAGTACTCTCCAAATGCTGGGCGGTTGACCCAGGCTGTGTAAAGTCTTACGAGCAATGTGTGCAAGTGCATCATACATCATTATTTGAAGTCTGCACTACAAAGAAGTTGGCCCACTGCAATTTGCACGCCAGTGCTCAACTGGCTTTACCATCTAAACAGTCCAAGAAAGCATGAACATCACAGTCTCTCATATGGGTTATTAAGCTTCACTAAATTTCCGGGGGTGGGGGGGAGGAAGTGTGTCTCACTTGTGACTTTAAAGAAACAAACAAAAAAAGCCTGAACACAGTTTTGGAGCAAAGCAGAAACAGAAAAGCCTAAAAGCAGGCATAATGGCAGCACACGTATCTCTAACCACAAAAAAGAGACGGCAATTCTTGGGCCCTTGGAAGGCTGCATTCTTTGCTGACTTTTAAAAGCTATCACTCCACACTCTCCATATTACGCACAGAGGTACTGGTTGGCTGTAATAATTAAGAAAGCTTGCCAAAAAGATGTTAGCACAAGGAATGTGTCAGGCGACAGGACAGTGCCTCCATGGACACTGGGACCTGTCAACCTCTGTAACTATATCCTCCTGGCCTGTCACAGTAGAGTTAATTAGAAACATCTGTAGCAGGGAGATCAAGCAGAGGTAGTGGCRGGCAGCTTATTTGCACAAGAAAGGTACAAGTCATGTGGGAGGTAAAAGGGGTAGAATCACAAACAGATACAGATCAGTTACATGAGCCTGATGAGGTATGTGAGCTATACGCACTTCTGAAATAAAACTACTCAGGTAACACAGATGCAAAACTGAGGAAAAGAGTTAAATTGTAATGTTGGCAAACTGATTTACTGAAATCTTAACAGTGAGAACTGCTCCTGAAAAACATGCAAAATATCATTTATCTGTTTAGATATTACAGTTTAGGCCGTTCCACATGCTCCTTTGAAAAATCAACTATGTGGCTTTCACCTTATATTTTCATGAAAAGCTCTGTGACAAGCTAGAAATACTAATTTGTTTAATCACAGTTCATGTTCCTACAGCTTATAGCAAGCAAATCCTTTTAACCGAAAATTCCTCCCTCCCTCACAAAACAAAGTATATTTGGAAAAATCTGTTACAGGTGAAACTGGAATTTTTATTCCTCCTATTCCAAAAGCACAGATCTTTTTTTCAGTCTACTCAACACAGTATGCTACAATATAGGGCTGAATGACTGAATATACGTGCAACAGAATTGAAGAAATTCAAATGCAGAAAATAAGTTTATGGCTAGAAGAGAACTTGGTAGAGGTGTGCACGTGCACAAATACAACACTGAAGTATTCAGAGAACTCTGCATTCATGCAACTGTGTCCTCTTACATCCGTATTAGAAATCAAGGGCTTTCAGTAAATTAATTCAGGATAGCTGCAAATGTTTAGGCTGATCCTTCTTCTTTTCAACAGTACAGAGTGCTCGCATGCCTCGGCATATCAAACACTGCTCAGAGGAAAGGAACAAAATGAAAAATGAAGAATCATTTTTGTCTAATCTTTAAGAAATATGATTAAAGAGATACAAGATGCAGAGTTCTGCAACTGAACATGAAGAACTGACTAAGAAAATCACATGATCAAAATACAAATCTGTAAGCAATTTGTGGCAGACATTTTCTGAAGCACTCTTCTCCACTTTATTTTAATTGGATACATYGCTGACTCTTGGGCCCCAGCACATATTCCCCAAGCAAGCAGTTGCAGCTGGCTGTGCGACTGTCCCCCCTCGCAGCATACCTCAGTCCTTACAGGCTGCCTGTTGCCACCTGAGAGATGGCAGGGTACGCCTGAAGGGAAATATCTGCCTGTAAAACCACAGGCCCACATTTCGGTCCTGCCTGTCCATAATCTTAGCACAGACTTCACAGACTGTCTGAAAAGATATGCCACAGGCAGAGGGCAAGAGGCACAAGTTCCCTTCTGCCATCTCCATTGCTACAGCAACACTGGCAGCAAGTTGCAATGGTCGGCTACGAGCAGGAAGACCTAAAATCCTCACAGCTACATTTTTTTTTGAAGGTTAATTGTCAGAAATATTTTTTTTCTGCAGATTTTGCTGAGAAGAGCTTCACTTCAAAACTTGTAGAGGAGCTCCTATTTGCTGACCGTGGTCTTCCTCCTTCTCTCTCCCGCCCAGCAGTTCCACTCTGTACAGTCTTTTGTTTCCAAATCCAAAGATACTCCAGCTCCTACTTATGCTGCTTGTCCTTACCCCTCACACCGCTCTCTTTTCTTTCAATCCTGACCTCTTCTGTTCAACCACTTGGAGCTTTAGAAAGGTTTGTATTATCACACTGCCAAGGAACAATTTATAATCATGGCACTTAAACAACTAATTATCAGATTTTGACATGTATATATTTTACAGAAGAGCTTTTTTATGAAAGAAAAGCTCTCAGCACTTAGGAGCAATATTGAGAGCTGCAAGACATAACAGCTGGAAGCAACCATATTAGTGCTAGCAAAGCTAGGGAGCTAATAACTCAAGAGTGCAGAGATTTACCCACTTTGGTCACTGATAACTGCAAGTGCAGATGTTAGAGTTCTCTAGCACAGCCTGCAGCAACACAAGGCTTCCAAGCAGAGAAGCAGAATGTGAAGATTACCGCTTTCAACGTTTCATCGAAGAAACGCCATCAGTAGTCTGCACTGGTCAAATTTGGCTGTTTATGCAGATATGGAATATGTGGCCCTAAAATCCCTGGCAGGAAGCCAAGACAGACCTGAGTATTTGGACACTCCCCTAATGTTCTATTACATATAAGCTACGGCCCTGGAAGACATCCAATAACCTGTGCTGAAATGGAATAACACTTTTTTCCTTTTTGCTGATCTGGAACATCTGCATCATATACCAATGCAGGAATACATAAACCAGCAAAGATATTAGTATGTGACTTAATAAGGTACTTATACAAGACACTTGCTGATACATACACTTCTTAAAGCAAAGATATGCAAAAGTAGGAATAGACTTTTCGGAGTTTTTTTTTTTTGGGGGGGGGGTTAACTTCCTTTTGGCAAAAAAAAAAAAAAAAAGTGTTCCCTATGGAATTAAAATCTCTTTTCTTCCACATCACCACAAGCTGCTGGCTGTTTCAACTGCTTTCAAAAGCAAGTGCCTGTGCAACTGTGAAAGACGAACTGTTGTTAATGTGTTCACTCTTGAACAGTCATTAGAAAGTACGCATATATAACATTTTCAAAGCACGTAAGTACAGGATGTATTCCTGTCCAAAAGAGGAATTAAAAATCCGTCAGGTCTTCAATTACCCAGATCTCTAATCATGGAAACATTATCTAGATGTAGCCGTGTTGCCTAAATCTTTCCAAATCAATACTCTGTGTATCAAGTTATGGCTGTGTCCATGCAGCGTAGGCTGAGCTCCCCATGGCGTCCTAACTCAGTTTAACAAGCYATCAATCAAAGGCAGATATTTAGAGGAAGCAAAACTGATTGGTTGCAGAGGGATTTCTGGACATTTTAACTGATACCCACTGAAAATACATGAGAAGGATTTCAAACTCAGAAAAAATGGCCTGACAAAAGCTCTGACAGATATATAATGCCATGACAGAAATACTACACATTATGTCATATCTAATAACCCACTTGTGCCACATTACACAGCTGTTTTTGTTACACTGTGGTGCCAAACACAGTCCCCTCTCTCTTTCCCTCTCCCTCACTCTACTTTAACAAAGAACAAAACTACAGCAGCAGCTTTGCGGRCACCAGCTCTCTGCAGCACCCAGGTCTCGCCCTACACGCCAGTCACAGAGATGAGGGAAGCGGTCTCCTTGAGAGGGAAAGGAAACTTTGGAGTCGCTTGCCCAAACTCGTTAAGAAAGAGCCCAATTCCCCCAGGCCTACGTGGGATAATGAGCAGCGACCACGGGGGGAGCTTTCGGCGCGCAGGCCAGCCGGTGGGATCAGGCACAAAGGTTCTGCACRTTGCAGACGGTCTCTGCGCAGAGGTCTGAAAGAAAAATCAGCCACAGAATGGATGCAGCCAGCACCACTACGCCGTTCCGAATCTGTAAGGCTCCCACAGCCAATAAATTTTATGGAAAAAGTCATAAAAGTCAGATAGCAAAAAGAAATACATAGCATAAAAGTTGCAAACTTCTAGGCAGCTTGTAAAAAAAGTGGTAATGCAGAAGGGAAATGGTAAACACACTAACAAGAGTTCATCAGTCTTAATAAATAGGACAGGGTCACACAGGTTTGCTTCTGGAACCCATAAAGGTCCCCTAGTATCTAATTATTTCTGAAAAAAAGTCTGAGCTTTTATTCCCTTCTATTCCTTGACAGATTAGCTCATTCTTCATTAGATACCATTTCAAAATGAAATCTACTCCTTTCAAGAAGCTAAGGTTTGTTTCTTATTGACATGATGCAATACTACGTACCACACGTTCTTCCAAGGGAAGACTCCTAAGCAATATTAAACACCACACCCTAACGGAAGTTACACGAAGCATATTTCTTAGGAAAAGTACATAACAAAATCAGCCATGGCATTGGGCCATAAAGTAGCTCTAGATCTCGAAGAATGCGTCGGATTAAAATCAACAGCTTTCRCTTCTGAATTCCTACCTTACTGCAAACCACAAAAACATCTTTTCTATCACATTACCAGAGGAGAGAGACAGGATTGTACTGTCACCTTTGCAAGGAGGCAATCATCCTCCTCACTAGGCAGATTTTTAGTTCATTGGGCCTGACATAAAATTGTTAAGTGCTGCTCGTTCACGTCTTTGCGAACAATGATTTTGTAGTGTTGCTCAAGTTGGCAACTTCAAAAACCAGAAGTAACAAACGCTACCTTTGTGACCAGCAAAAACTACRAACAAAGCTCTGTAACTGCAGGATACTGAGGTAAGCAAATGCCTTGTAAGGGGTAATAAAAATAGCACTTTGTGCTGACTGCGGTGCTAATTAGAACCTGATTTRCCTACTTAGAAGTCATAATTGAGCAGCAACCCACGCCACCAAGACTTCCAGGCTGGATTCACTTTTCAGGAACTAATGCACTGACCTCAGCAGCTGAAAAAAGAAATGGTGAGCGGGGGTAGAAGGTCTGACTGCGTAGGGTGGCACGCTGACCATATTCCAGCCTGCGTTCAGTGAGGTGCCTCGATGCTGCGGGGCCACTGCAAAGGCAGGCTGGCCACCACGGCTGCCCCGGGCCCTACCTGGGAGCATCAGAAAGCACCGYGTAATTCAGTAATTCCTTCCCAGAGTGTCTTTTCCTCCTCCCTTCCTTTCCCTCCTTACTTTTTTCCCTTTCCAATCCCATGGTTTCCTTCTTCTAAGCTACGAAGCTACTGTTTGTTCTACAGCAGCGTCCCTTGTAAATTCAATCTGAAACACGGCAGGCGATTACCACCTAAGACATAACATTTGCAAAAGATTTATGTTCATTAAAAACATATCAAAACAAAATAAACCAGACAGACGGACATCTTTTCATAAGCAAAAATGTAAATACCAACAACTCCCAAGTTCTGCACTGGATACACAGCGCAGCACGTCACGTGTGTCCCRGAGAGGGCACCCATCATTACAAAACCCAGAGGGAAAAATCAAACCTCCTCCTCTCCTCACTTCAAGAAAGTAGCTGATGTAGCCTCAAATAAATGATGCATCTCTTATGTCCTTACTATGTTATCTCAGCTATACAGTCGGTGCCCCTCAGGTATTACTTAAACCCCCTTGGGCTGTTGTCTAAATTGAAATGTTGTATTTCAGTACTATTAAAAAAATACAACATGGAGTCATGACAGGATCTTGCGCTCCTCGTTTTTTTCTTAGGAAAAACTATTCTTGTACCTGTTTGGGAAGCCCCAAGCCCTACTCTCTTCTTTATTTGATATGAAAGTCCATGCAGGGTGCCCTATGGTCATATTCCACATACAACTATAAAAGGAGTAATTTGCATCATCRTATTTTTGTACATCAGCAAAATCCCGTGTAATTTGCCCAATATTAAAGAAATAGGACCRGGAATACTGCCTTACAAACATGACAATTCTGGACTACCGGACACATCTGATCACTTTTGAGGTATTTCAGGAGAAGAAATTTCTCAAACTAAATACAGTTTATCAAGTTATATCTATTGAATTATAATGACAAATAATTACAGTTCTCTGGCTTCCCCGAGGAAGGCCACTTCAGTACGTTAACAACCGCGTGTTCTGCAGGCCGGCTCGAACGTTTGGCGCATCACCCAAAAAGCGTGTCAAGAGACAGCCAACGAAAGAAACCCCAGAGCTGCAAAAGCCCTTCGGCTGCCACAYGCCTGCCGCGTGGCTCCCTGGGCTCCGCCGCCGCGGGCGGCRGGCGGCTCGTCAGCGCCACGCGGAGAACGAAGACGGTGTTTMTATGAGGGCATTAGAAGAAGGCCCTCCTGTGTCGGGCTTAAGATGACAAAATGTCAACTTCAATCATCCGACAGGCTTTGGTCTCCCTCTGTAACCTCTTTCTTTCTGGCTGCTCTTTTTTTTTTATATACACATATGACACTAACAGAAAAATAAATTGAAAAGAGCACTGAGGCAGAGTGTATTTCACGCACTGGTGCCAATGTTTCATATCTCATGAACCTCGGGAAAACAATTCGTCGAACTAATTAGTTTACAGTGTTTAAGCAGCTTGTTTCCCGTCTTTAATCTTCTTTATGTAATACTGCGAACAAAGCCATATTATCTTCTGATTTTTTCTTATACARTTTAACAAATATAATCTTTTTCTTCTAGAGATTACTTCATTTAGACATCAAACTACCCCACTCCCCTCATTTCTTTTTCTTGAGGAGAACGATATAAACAGCACCATTTCTTTAAGATCTCCAAGATTAACTTATTTTCTTCTTTTTTTTGTAAACCTAAAAACCAAACTATAATCAAAACCCAGTTTATTTAATTTCTATTTCTCATTTTTAGCTAGCTCGCAGAACGCAATGTTGTTTACCCTTCTCTGAAAAATAAAAGGACCACTTCTCTCCCTGCGGGGCCTTCGTAATCAAAGAACATCCTTTCACTTCCAGTATCTGTTCAACTTGTTACACTAAGTAACTGGAAAGGCTAATAATAACTAGTTAAAAATAAGCCAAACTAACATTCAAATCTGAAACAGGTTTATTTATTTATTGTTTTTTTACTCTCATCAGCAAACCGAACCACCCATGTTTGGAAGCCTGGCAGGGCTTAGCATCCTGCTTGCTTCAGAGCAGCATGGTGAGCACCTCCACAGCTGACTCAGTCTCAAGAGCTGAGCACCAGCGCAGCCTACTTTGCACTGGCCTCCAAAAGCACTAGCACCAGAGGTAAGTCCTTCAAAGAGCTTGATCCAGGAGGCACACTGTAAAACACCCTGAGGGAGGGCACGATGTTATGCTCTCCCCCGGTCCTTCTGCCTCTCCATCTTCCCATGCCATAAGCAAAACAGGCAGACCAGAACTGCGGGCATGCTGAAGCCGACCTGCRTCAAGGCAGGCAGCTAACTTCAACCAGCGCGGAAGGTGGGTTAAATGAATCTGTACGGAAAGAGATCAGATCTGTCCGGGCACCTTGCTAGAGTTTCAAACTGCAAGCTGGGGACAAGAGCTTTTTAGTGGACTCCAGCCAGGGTCACGGGAGGGTTGTCTTTTATTGCAACATGTACAGCCAAGATTGGGCTCTCCCCAGAACACAGTTGTAGCTACTTTTTTTAAAGCATGCGATGAGGCGAAAGAGCTTAATACTTGCTTTTCATACGCTAGTCTAGTGATATAATCACCAGGAATAATCCTTGTCTTCAGTATTATTTCTGGTTTTATCCAAAGGCTGTTTGATGTAAAATGCACAAATCGTTCTGGAAACACGGAACAGAACACAGGACTTTTTGTCCTCTGACCAGAATATCCTCACCACCAGGTACCAGGGGGGAAATCCCTTGTACCTATTCCGAGCTACTACTTCTAAGAAAGATATCAGGTGTCTCTCAGTGTTTAACTGAGCCTTTTCCTTGGTATCTCTCTCCTGATGAGGCTTCATTTGCCAATATTGATCAAGTACTCAACTTAGACATTTATTAGCCTATTTCATGCACATTGCTAAAGAAAGTCCATGCTGTCAGCATTATTTTCCTTTCTGATCCTTTGCTTGCTTTAGAACTGTTTACTGTCCCCACATGCTTATTTACATTGAAGTTCATTTTGTCCTTACTTGTCAAACAGATTCATCGTAACTCTCAATTAGTGCAGAATAGGTAGCACCGCTGTGACTTTGCGGCCCCAGAACACCGGCACGAGCTCTCTCCCGCGGTGCTCAGGGGACTTCTCCGTTCTCCCCCAAGGTCAGTGCCTGTAACTCCTCTGAGMGCTAGCAGGTACGCAGGCTGTTTAACTAAAGATGTCTGAAATCTTACAGCTACTCAGAAATTTAATAGCAACTGCAGACAGCTTGCATATTTCTGAATGCGTGAAAGGTTACACATAAAACTTTGTAAATGAGTGAAAAAGCATAAGAAATATTAGTACAGTATTAACTTTCATTAACCTTCAATTTACATCCTAAACCACCGGATTAAAACTTTACAGATTGAAGTTTGGCTTAAAAATACATTCTTTAAGAATACACGCAATCCCAGAGCTGTCTAATGTTAAACATACACATTTTTCTCTTCTATTTACAGACTTTTCTACTCAATAGACTTGTACTAGTAAACAGACCAGGAGAAATGGAAAACGAGAAGTGAAAAAGATACATAAATCTTTAATTTTTTATTCACAAGATAATTCTGCACACCCCTCAATTGCCGTCCTCTTCTTATGGATTTGTTTTAGACTGGTTTAATAAAGTTTGGAGAGGAATGAATGGAGAATGTCTGATTCTTCCCCATTTCCTTTCTCTCACAGAAGTCAAAAAGCATATATATTTTTCAACTTAATATTTGGTAATACTTCAAGTAGAACTACTTCTGTTCTTACTATAACCGTCAATATATTCCAACATTCTCCACAATGTTTTAACTATTAGTTCATGAGTAAACGGAAGAGTTTGCTCCCCATTGTAGTGCCTAAAGGATATGCATGTCCATCAGGTCTTATGAAACTTACACAGAACAGATGCATTATTTTTCTGTTGGATCCACATGCTAGTCTGTCTTCAGGGTGTTACACTATAGTAACTCATTTATTCCGTCTGCATGCAGTAGCAGGATGATCAGCACCATCTGATACTTAAAAGCGACCTTGGTAACAAAAGCATTTGTGACCGCTGGGAGCTGCTGCAACATGTGAGGTTTAGATGCTTGAAATACTTAACAGAATGAACTGCATCAGCTAAGACTGGAAGAGACCAGTTTGACAAGGTGGTTTTTTTTTCTGGTCAGCAGGAAAATTCATTTTCCAGCAGAAAAGCCATGTCTCCATAGGCTCATCTTCAGAGATGAGTTTTCTGGCTTTTTGCTTTGTGAATTTTCCTAACCTATTAGCATGATTGACGAAAAATTATGAAGTGCCACATTTAAATGCATTAATGGAGACAAAGTATTCTTACACAATATTTCATGTTTTGTTTTATTTCTCATCTTCATCTTGTCACATTCCTGAGAAGTTTTTTTACTCAAGAGTGAATAGGTACACAGTTTACAGTGGCTAGAAAACATGTATCCAAATGTGGAAGAGCTAGCATGTTCTTCCTTCTCCTCACCTAAAGACCAAGAACTTCTCACCAACTTGCCACGTGACAGAAGTCTATCAAATGTTTGTTCCTACTATGCAATGTTCCTAAATGCAACTCTTCATCTTACCTACCTTGTGAGCATCCCCAAAAACCTCAATCAATATCTGGCTCACTTCCACGCTTTTTTCCCTCTAGCCAAAGCCTGGCTAGATTCCAGGTGTGTGATCTCTCACTATCTTCTCTTGGAGTTTCTTTCCACCTTCTGATTTTTTTTTTTCAAAGCGAAAATTGTACACTTGATGACTACTTACTCTGGCTGCACTTGTATAATAGTTCATAAACTATAGTGCATGCACGTCACCTGCAATTCTCCCAGGCCAGCATTCATTAGATAAAGCAGTCACTGTTAACACTTTCTCACTTGCCTAATAGTGGTCTGGTTCAAGACTGATGCCAGTAAGAATTACTAACAGAAACCTGGTAATAAAAGCTAAGTCCAAAAATTATATTCCAAAACCAGGAGTTATTGTAAGAGATCTATCCACTCATGGCTGTTTTATTTACTCTTACCAATGCATAGTGTTGGGAAATACAACATAAATTGAATGATGTAGAGCACAACTACCAGCAGGAGAGACTTCAGCCGCTGTTACACTTGGAGAATCAGCTTTTTAAAATCAAAAATTTTCCAAAAAGTAAAAAAAAAAAAAAAAAAAAAAAAAAGACACCCTCACACAGCTCTGTGCTACAGATGTTGTGTAATAGCTGCTTTTTCCCAAGGGAATTCTCACTCTCGTTTCACACACCAGCATACAAACACCTCCGCCTGAAAGGGTGCGTGGTACAAGCACAGCTTGCCCTTCACTGGAGCAAGCCTCCCCCAGGCACCGTGGGAACACTGCACATCAGCAGGAGAGGCTCCTGCCAAGGATTTCAGGTCTCAATGAGTTCTTATATAACTGAAGTTTTATGCACATATCAGTAAATCCCAGGCGCCAGTTGCACAGGCAACTAAACCCAGATCCTCAGGTACCATTAAAAAAAAAAAAAAAGAAAAGAAAAAAAGAAAGAAAGAAAAGAAAAAGGAAGGAAAGCAAAATGAGTAATTGAGAAACAACTGAGAAAGACTGCAAGGAACTACTTCTTGTCCTCTCCTGTTGTAGCCTTATCACAAAGCAATACCACTGGAGTTTGCACTCTGCATTTATAGGCATCAGACTGTTTATTACTCATCAAGTTGGTTCACAACAAGCTGTAGTCAAAGATGTTTGTTGAACACTAACAAGAATCTCTTATGAGTAAGAGTCTTTGGCTTACTGCAATTTTGTGTGAAAGAAAAAAAAATGTAGCACACTTTCCTCAAAGAAATAGCAAAGTAAAAAGTGTGCAAGAAGTTATTTAATCCGAACTTTCAAATTAAACTTCCTGTCTACTGCTGTTTGTAACCTAGCTATTACAGCCACATTTCAGCTTTTTATTTCATGTTTGAAAACCATTTGCTTTTTATTAATAGCACTCCTACAATAAAGCTTGTTTCTTCACAGGTATATTTTCATCTTTTAAAACATTATCAAATCCACTCCATCTACATGTTCAATAAAGCACCTTTTCTTTTCTACTGAGTCCCTTTGTTGAAAAACATTATCACAGAAAAAAAAAATCAGGACTTTATTCACATGTATAAGGGTTTGTAGCTCCAAAGCTCACTTCAAGTTCACTTCTCCAAAGCAGACAGCCTAAAAGACAGTAAATTAGACTAATTATGCTGATGCGAATTGTATTTCTGGCTGAGTTGATGCTCTGAGATTTTACACACTATTCCAAGTAAATAATGTCTCATACTCTTCCTATCTTTGTAGAAAGAAATCTGTTAGTTCATAACCCCAGTGCTGGTTAATGTAGGATTTAATGCATGAACCTGACCACTTTTACCAACTCATGTAGTAATTACTGTAGCTAAAATGATACTGCATGTCTCCGGAATAGAGGAAACATAAGCTAAAATGTTAAGAGACATAAAGAAGATTTCTCTAAAAGGATACTAACCAATTACATGTCAAACAGCCTCAAATTTGTATTCATGTGAACAAGAACAGATGCAATGCAAACAGAGATTTAGCATTTTCTTTACTTGAAATGGCTGGTAGTATAAATTTAACAGGTCTATTGCAGTAACTTGGGAACATTTTGCCATAATTCCTTACTTAGCCAGTAAGTCACAAGAACACTTGTATACGTAATGACTGTTAGTTATGGCTTTGGTTAATGATACCAATGATCAGAAATAATATTTCTATCTTAATCTACGAAGTAAACCTCATATTAATGAAATACATATTTAGATTTGGATGCACTTCTAGTGCATCTTGTATTAAAACTCCTTTTCCTCATAAAAGTGAATGTCAAATATATTTTGTAAACTTAACTAGGTTAACTAAACTGAGTTATGAGAGCAGGCACCCTGAAAGGTGCTAATTCAGTATGTAAGTATTTAAACAGAAAATTTTTCAAGTAATCATTTTGCAAATTTATTTTATAATATGCAATCTGTACCAACTGCAGACTTTTCTCCATTTTTTTCCCCTTCTTTCTTGAGCGCAACCAAAACAACTCAACCAATCAACCTGAATCTCTTCATATATGATCCTGCTGCTTCCTTGTTAATATACATCCTTTTGATTTACTGGGGTATTCTAATCTTTCACCTTCTTTACCTCGCAGTATGAATTGGAGTAATTCAGCTCGACTCCCAATATTCCGTCTCTCTCAGCATTCTACGTGATTGAATCCGAACCATGTCTCATACATGGCAGAGCGCTGACAAAGAATTTCATTTTCCAAAAGCACCTAATACAGAATATTCTGCTTGGAAATGAAATTGGGTTCTACATGTTCTAACTTAGGATAAGTTACCTTTCCAATTATCTAGACTATCTGACTCAAAGATATTCTAAAAGTACCAAAAAATATTTTGGCTTAGTATGAGTCAGCTTTGCAAATTTCCAGTTTTTGCATTTTTGTGTGTTTTACTATATGTCTGAGCAGTATATATACTGAAAAGATATTTCTTTTAGAAGCCAGTCCTGTACGTAGAAGGGAAAAAGGTGATGTTACATCTCAGCCATCATCAGTAGCAAGAAATAACTGGGCAAGTGTAACTTTAGCCATCGAAACACCTGTGCATTTTTACCATTTTTGTTGTCAAAGCACAGGTGCATTTGACAGCAGAAACTGGCTCTGAAACAAATTTAAACAAATTTGTTAACTTTGATAAATGACAAAAAGAAATTCATCTCTTCTCCATTCTTGGGCTGTACTGGCAAACCTAACGGAGGGGAGAACAGAAGCCCTCCAGTGAACTGCAAGAGCAGAGGTGTTTTTCTTTCTAATTGCAGCTGCACTTCTTAAACAAGCACAACTTAAAAAGCTGTGTGGAGAGGCAACAAGAGAGATGAAAAATGGTACAGCAGCAGCCACTGCATGCAAAAACGGTGGGTGATAAGGCCCAGCTGGTCAGCTGGCTCTCAAATTTGTAGCGTCCTTCCAGAACCTAACACAACTACTCCAACAACTCTGGGAAAAAAAAAAAAAAAAAAAAAAAAAAAGTATCTCAACTCTAACACAGGTACGGAGTTCTCCATGTGGTAAATTAATAAATTACCTGCTTGTTAATTACATCCTTCCACCACTCATCATCCCAAGTACCCCTACACTACCACAAGCATCATCTCATCGTGTGAAAAAGGAAGATTACATGATCACTATAATGATTATTTTCCAACAACAGCAACAAAAAGCTAGGTAAGTACTCTTATTTGAAACTACCAATGTGCAGAGAATCATAATTAATCTTCATGTAGCACTGCAAGCCCTCCTTAAGTGTCATCATAATTGCAGGTCCAAAACAGGAACCTCTTGGCTTTGCTTAATGACTCTCATATGCTTCTTTTCCAAGACAAGGCTCTGATCTGAGAGCACAGACATGAACAACATGAAGCAAATGCAAATTGGAGCAAGAGCAGGGCAGGTCCCAGTATCTTGCCTTGAGTAGAAAAAAAGGGTTAATCCTAAGTAGCTGTTTAGTGGACTATTAGAAATGGAGACAACCATGGAGACAAGGAGTAAAGAAAGGAAAGGGCCAGAGATCAGGGAAAGACAAGCATATTTCAATCTGTATTTGCCCTCACTTGCAACTGTTACTTTTATTCATTTGTTTGTTTACTACAGACAGAGTAATTTTGTTTTAATCTTTTACAATAAAATGCTCTTTAGCAAACTGATAAAGGCCAATAAAAGCTCTGTTTCCTTCCCCTTCTCCTTGAAGGTCTACTTTATCTACAGAACTGTTATCTGAAGTGAATTGCTGATAAGAAAAATTAAAGGGCTCAGCAGTAGAATGTGTGAAGTAATTGGAGCCCCAATTCCCACACCTCCTCTTTGTCTCCCAAAACCAACCCCTTCTGAGCATCAATCACAGCCCAGCTTGGAAACCACAGCTGGGGAGGAGGGAGGGAGGGAGACACCAGGACACAAGAGCATATGCAAGAGCATGTGTTTCTCTGATTTCAACCAATGCTGCTTTTCTTCACAGATATATTAAAATCTTCTGGAACAGAAAGTCCCCCAAAAGTCCAAGCTTGTTTTGGATCTACATGAGATAACCTCTACAAAGAGCCTCTCTTTGGTAAGACAACATACTAGTATGAAAGGATGGGAAAATATCCAGAAAGATTGTTACAAACTTATCTAGCCAAGGAACTTAAGTGATATAATTACAGATATAATCATAGAACTTGAGTATATTGAAAGAAATTCTTGTAGAGAAAGATCTTCAGAATAGAAGAATAGAAGTGCATGAATATTTTGGGGTTTGTTTTTCTGCTGTGGCCTATACTGCTTGCAAAACAGCATACACTAGAAGAGCAACAAAATTAATCTTGTTTTATTTTGCAATAAGAATGTGCCTTGGTGAGCCAAGACTCTGTAGTCACACTTACAGCTGAGCCAAGAGAATGGAGTGAGTGAATCCTCCACCGCAAAGTCAACTAAGTTATCTAGAATGGCCTAAATTCAGGGGCATTTTACAGCAGTAACATCTTTTGCATAAACTCCGGCTATGTCAATAGAATATAACAGGATCTTTTCTAAACCCTGTATGTCAAACTTACACGTATTCTTATTAAGATGGGCTTATTTCACTACTATTCTGAACACTCCCAGCCTCCGGAACACTACAGAAAAGATCCAAAAAACCCAGAGAAGCAGGAGCATTTTGTTGTTTTATTAAAATTCTGCATCAACTGCTTCAGAGTTTATCAAAAAGCAAGAAATACAAAATGGACCAACTGTAAAGCTGTTAGTATTTGGCAGGAATCACCACGGCTTTTAGATAAACATTGAAGACTTTAGAGGCACAAACCAGAGCTCCTGAAACCCACTTCATAACCTTCAGATAAAATTCTCACTGAATTTCTCTGTAACAGGGCTGGGGTCACCTTACCTATCCCAGCTTATTAAATCAGGCAGGGATCTAGTGTGGGGAAGAACCAGAGAACCCCTTGGTTCATAAAAAACTCTGTTTCAAATGATTAGACTTAGAGCCTCTGAGTTTTTCTCTGGTCTATACCTGGATCAATACTTTTAAAGTGTCTGTCCTGCATGAAGAATTCTGCAATCAAAGAAATATCTTCCTAATCGCATGGGTAAACTGAGCAGCTGCTTCCATCTCCTTAGGGCTTGTCTACATGGAAAAATTATTCCCAAATATGACAGGCTATGAATTTGAAGTGCAATAGCTGTTCCAAAATAGCCACCTATACAACACAGTTACTGCAGTCTAGCGCATCCAGCAGAATGTTTTATACTGCAAGGACAGTTCATGTCCCTTTCCAGGGTCCTCCCTTGTGCAGCCTTCTGAAAAGGAGTGAAAATGTTCCTTCGTTGAAGTCCACATCTCATCAGCTAGCCTGCCATAATCAAGTTTTACACTGTAAAGTATCCCTTCCAATGGAAGATACCTCCAAATATATGCCAGAAAAACAGCACAGGTACTAAAACATCGTTTCTATCTTCACCATCTCAGAGCAAACTTAAACGGTGACAACTCTGATAAAAATGTGGCTATTCTAATGGCTTACTGTTCACCCCTCTGCTCTTCAAAGCAGCCTGTTTGCAGGGTTTGGGAGGGTGGGCCATTTTTTTTTTTTCCGACAGCATTTTTGACCTTTATTAGTACCATAAAAGTCATGCCTAACAGATGCAACGTTCAGAAGATGGTCATTTGCTCCACAGAAAATAAAGCACTTCTAGTTCTGTAAGCTTTCCTCCAGGATAGGGCTTCAGCCTACGGACTCCTTAATAACAGCTTACAGACAGAGTTGCTTTAGGGAAGAAAGATATTTTACAAGTTATATTTCAGAAATACCTGCTCACCTGTAGCAGACATTCAGCCTTCCTCTAAATGCCACGACCAAAAAAAAAAAAAAAAAAAAAAAAATCACATGCTGTAGGCATTAAAGAACTATGTTTCAAACCCATGAACTACTATTTACTTAAAGGGTCAAGGAGGTTGTCATGAGGGAGCATTTAGTGGTATCCAGGTTAATTCATATTAGAAAAGATAAACCACATCTGCGACCAGAGGTTTAAGTTTAGCAACCAAACATAATCCTCCTTGCCTCTTTTCTATCAGAACTTTTTTACACTTCTGTTACTCAAAGGCTTTTTCTCCACATGTTCACATCATCCTTGCTTTATGCCTTTCATGGCATAAAAATCCTGACATATTTTCACCCTAAAGCTGTGATCATCATCTTTTGAAACTAACAGGGACAGACAATGATGAAAAACCCATAAACCCTAACACTTGAAGCACGTGCCTGGCAAAAGTCTTAACCCAGATGTATACTAAATATAGAGGTATCAACTAATGACTACATCAGAATAAAACTTCTTTGCTGTTTTTAATTAAAGACGCCCTAACAGGGAGTTTATTTCTTCCCAACTCCTCCTCTCCCTTCCAGTGGAAGCCACTTTATGGTAATGCTTTATTGCAACATGGGAGGAAAAGATATGAACGTCCTAAGCAGATTTATTATCCACTCCGGCGGGGCACTCTTTCAGGCCCAGAATCACACACTGACGGCAAAGCAGGTAAACCAAACAGTATCTGGAGAAAGCTAAACAACCACCACCAGGTCGGTGACTCACTTCTGTGGTGCTCCACAGCCATTCTAGCAGAGCTCATCTGCCTGGTGAAATCGTCCCGATCAATAGCTGCGAGGCAGCTGTGACTTGCCTCTCTGACCGTCTATTGACTAGAGCTTCCCCCCCACCCTTTTAAATCCAAATGCCATACTCCTGCAATCTGACCCAGACTGCAGGGTCCCATCGGCAGATGTTGACATTATCTCCTCCTGATTGTAACAGCTCACCATAAACAAGTATTCTGCTTTCTGAGCTTTGTTTTGGTTTGGATTCTTTCAAAAACGGCCACATAAGGGAATAGAGGAGGGAAAGAAAAGAAGATTATCATCTGTGACTTGGTACAGAATAGATGCTTGCCTTGCATTATGCACTTCCATTATGATGAAAATAACAGGATGTCATTAATCTGTATTTTCCTACCTGACCAAGTACCTTAATGTTCCGCTGTGTTTTGTTATTTAATTTAAACAGGCACCTTAAACACCTAAAAACAGTGTTACTGTTGTTCAGTTAAGTGAGGTTTTAAGTGTCTCTTTTCTGCTTTGTATCATACCAGCAGACATAAAAGCTGCAATCAAATATCCTAGACCCTCAGCTATGCTTAAGGTCCACAACACATGCATTGTTTGTTTATCATTTTACACTGTCTTGAACARTTAAGAATTTTAGAAGCAATCCTGTATTGCAACCATGATCTTTAAATATGTCAAGGTAAGGGCCACGTTGTACCAGGTAACCTTGACATTATCATATCAAAAATGAAGGCTGAACTGTTCCTCATGCATCACCAAACCAGATGCAGCAGAAGAATACAGTGTTAGTGGAACTCCCTTATGAACAGCCAGCTGCCATGACCCGGAAAAAACAATTCCTTTTGATGAAGCTAAGAGACTTTTCAGGCACTGTCTAGTGCACAAATTTATTCAGATGGTTTTATGATTTAGGCTATCGCCTATGGACGTCTTCAAGGACGTTACTGAGCATCATTTCATGAGAACTGACCTGAAATCCCAGAGTTAAATCTACAAAGGGCTTACGCCCAGCTCCATCCAAAAGGCAGTGGGATTTTTTTCTGTTGACTTCAATGGAAGCAGACTGGGCTTAAGAGAACCAACTGCTAGGCACACCTATAAATGCCTTGTTTTGGAGTCAGTGAGCAGCTGTACAAAGTCTACTACCCAAAGTGAGCAAAAAAAGCTGTATTACTGGGATTTTCATTATTTGTCTAAGGCACAACCTTTTAGGAAAGAAGCATAATCTAGCAAACAGACCACTATTCTGTGGGTGCAGTAGCCCAACTCCAATATCCCAGTTTGATGAGTAACATGCTGTATGATCCTGGGCAGTGTGCCCCTTTACATGCCTGCTTTCCATCCTATCTTGGGCCTGTCCTGCCCACTACCCAGTCCTCACTTCAGTGCAGCACAGATAAATCTGTCTTAGCTTACAACTCCAAATGCTACCGTTACACAAATAATTCCTATAGTTTGTAAGAGTATTTGAAGCCTGACATTTGTTTTTGGAATCACTGGCTACTCTAAGTAAATGCAAGATTTGACTTTATTTAGATAAAAAGGAAAAGCTATCAAAGCATCAACTCCAAACCACACATTTAACTCTCACCTCGCTTCTCCTGTGCACTATCCATACACGTGCATGGGAATTACACCTTACTCCTTGGCACATTGTCAGAAATTGTATCTATTTACTGGATTGGTGCATTGAAGAATACATCGTGGTTTTGCTGAATTCTAGTATTATAAACAGGACTGCCTCATGCTATTCGGAAACTTCCAGTACTTTCATTTCTTCTTCAGGAAGGTAAATACTTAATCCTAAACTATTGACAGGAAATGCTAAGTATAGTTCAGTAATCTTAAGTCCTTAGCCATCTATTTCATATTAAATGTGCAGGCATAACATTTTGTCACAAAACTAAATCAAATACACAGTCTTTGAATTATTAATTCAGGATGTCAGGAACTTCTGTCATCGTAAGCTTTAGTGACTCTCAGCACCCTACTTTTCTTTGAACCAGGATATGTGGATTTTAAATCTATGCCATAGGCATGATACGAGAAGATTGTCAGATGTACTTTTCTCCCCCCTCATACCTTTCTCCCATCTTTCCTGGTTCAAGAAAGTTGAGGGCTAACGGAAGCACTGACACTGTATGGTTCATCAACAGAAACCACAGATTGAGTGCAGCCCCCGCAACAAGCCTGTCTCCCTACCTGAACAGGATTAACAATATCTGGACTGGAAAATTCTCTTTCCTTGACACTTAGAAAGAGGATCTGAATGAAGCTGCTGACTCTAATGAGCAGCAAACTGCTGGTTATGTGAAGCGAGCTACTATCTACCACTTAGCACCAAATTGTAAACCAGTCATTTCACTTCACTGATCTTATTCAGGTTTCCTAGAGTTAAACAGACAACTCATTACCCAGCCCATCACACTGCCCTGTCTACCTCTCCCCTCCAACTGTTTTGAGGCCCAGGATGAGGCAGCTCGTGCCATCTTACCCAAGCTGTCTTCCGAGTCTCCTTGCAAAAGGAAGCTGCTGCTTACAGAGGCCTAGGGGGTGTGGGGGGCCCAAAACAACTACCACCACCCCCACAGCACTAGCACTGGACTTAGGACTAGCACCTTTAACAGCACTACTACCAACAATAAACATTTATAAATTCTCCAGTATGCCTAGGTCATATTATCAAGGCAGGATCTTCTAAAATGGTATTTTTCATCTAGCATCTTTTTAAACTGAAGTGAATTAACTAGCAGTAACCTCAGCAGTAGAAATGGAATTAAAAATAATCTAACCCTGACACTTCGGGCTTACTCATTTTGTTATGAATAGCAGCTGTATTCTGTTATTTGTGATGCAAGTCTTTKGACAGGGCTCTGCTGGAAAACATGCACTTGTTCCCGGGGAAGCTGGGGAAGAGCACGGAAGAATCCGACCTTTCCCTCTGCTCGCACACAAAACTGCCTTCAGAATTCCTTTCCGTCAAACACCAGTAGAAACACTTGATGAATGGGCCCTGAGAGAGCACTTCTCCTTGCCTTCGGCTGCAATGGCTTGCAGGCATCCGACACTCCATCAATACCAAGAGCTGGCAGCTTGAAAGGCGGGAAGGACGTTCACTGATAGCATGCATCTGCTTACTAATAGCACTGGTGCTTCACTCCTTTTCCCATTCATTGCCTGTAGAAACGACTCCATTGAGAGCCTCACCATCAACAGATGGTCCCAGGCTAAGGTGTAATCAGGAGCAGCTTGCTAAATTTACCCAAAACAAATAAAATTACAGGTTTTTGCTGAATCCAAACTGAACTGGGAACTTGGGTGGTACAGGGAGTGTTAACACGAGCACATCCCACAGCCATGATCTGAAGCTGTCAGCAAAAATCAGCTCTGCCCTCAAGTTGCGTATTTATACTCATGCTGCTTGTTGTCTCAGCTTATACAATAGATGCTTATTTTGAGAGATTTTTTAGCTGCATCCTAATTAAGTCATTTACCTCCTGCAGTCCTCTTCTCCCCTCAGGATATACTCTGCTAAAAATGTTTTAATGCAAGATCTACATTTTCATCACCTTCAACTCATGAGTATTTCAATGTGTCAACTTTTTACTCCATTAAGAAAATAAAAACTACTATTAAAATTGAAAAAGCCTTTACTGAGACAGAAAACTGTTATAACATAGTATTGGATGGGTATACGCCTTGAAAGCGTCATTACCTTGAAATTATTTGCTGTTTTGTTGAATGCAACATTTAAGTTTGGAATCATGCCCTGTTACAATTTACTAATAGCAATTCCAAGCAGAAGCAAAGGGAAAAAAAAGGAGAGATTAATTTCAAATGCAAGTTCTGTAACTAGAGTTAAAATTCAGATTTACATTCACCATGAACAAACCAAGTATTTCTATTTTAAACAAGCTTATACTACAGTATCATGTTATGCCCTGCATCTTCTTGCCAGAGATGTTAAGACTCATCTGCTGACTCTAATGACAAAAATTACAATTTTAAAGATACTATCTTCTAGTAGTTTCACTGGATATAAAAGGATTAGAAAAAACAGTCTCATTTGCTCCAATAGGGTCCTTTAGCAAACTGTAGCAGAGTAAAATCAGTTCTATTCTATGGACTGGCATWACATCCATAACAGAACACCTTGTGGACACACAGGCTGCACTAGCGTAACTGCAGATCCAGCCTGGCCAGTGGGTTTCATATGGTAGTTGCATGCAAAATAATTTTGTGTTTGTGTCAGTGATTAGAGAGATTTCAATCACAGTAAAAACAGGAAAACCAACCACCTTCTTGTGTATAAATTTTATCATTTGAAGGGCAAATGTAGCATTGCGCCATTATAAGTGATCCCACTGTCTTCAGATAGCATAATTTGACTGAACAGTAAAAACTCAATAAAAGCTAACTTCTTCAAACCATCATTACAATATTATTTTTATTTACCTTGGAAAAGTTAAGCTATTTGCATAATTGACGATAACCACCTCTTGAGGCTTCATGTTGTAGCTCTTCTACAACACAAGGTTTTCAGCACTGTCCTCAACTAAAGGAACTCCTGCCCATGGGGCAATGTACTGCCCCTTGAATTACAAAAACTGTACTGCCAGTTGAATTGAAAAACAACTGTTTCCTGAGGGGCCATGATGAGGACCCAGATAAATTAAATGACCTAGTTTAAATAACAGTTGGTGTCCCAAAGTTATTCTTGATCCTGATCAATCCCTTGATCCATTGCATAGYGTGCAAACTGTCAGCATAACTGAGAGTGCCAAATGCTCAAGTACAGGGACGGATCTCAGCAGCAGGGTAAGAAATGAGATCTAAACCCAGCAAATCTGCCAAACCCTTCAGCTCACGTAACTGTGGCTTAAAGAACTTGCAGGATCAGGTCCTATATCACAGTATCAGCCTTGAAGTTAGCAGGATCGTTTGTGCAATCACCTGCTTAAGCCTTTTTAACAAGTGAAGGCTTGCCCTCAAGAGCTCCTTCACAGCAGTTATCATTTCTGTCATGTAAAACTTTAGGTCAGAGCTTCCTGCCCTGATAGACCAGAAACTCTCCTTCAGAGTAATTACAATCTATTACATCTGGTTGGTACACATGCCTGTGTGCGCTATCACCGTGTGCTGCAAATGATTACAGCTATGGATTAGAAGGAAAAAAAAAAAACCCAGCAACCTACATAGATGATTTTTAATCCTTGTCAAGATCACAGCTGTGTTCTTTTTCAGTTTAGTTATAATACAAATATTTGCTTTGATCTATGTATTTATCAACATTCAGAAATATTCTTAAAAACAAATAAAAAAAGAGATATTTAATGCGAGGGTTTTCTYTCCCATAAGAGGAAAGCTCTTTTTTTAAATAGCTATAAATCTTTATCCTTCAAATAAGAGTCAAGACTTAAAAGCTGTGATTTAGCTGATAATAAATGTTTATCAGTTTATAATAGGAATCAGTGTTCATAATGGGAACCGCAAGAGCCAGGGCAGGTTTCCCTCCCCCTGTAGCCAGATGCTACAGGCATTGGCAGCAGCCCCTGCATCTTACTGCTGCTGACGAGATGCAACCCCAGCRAGGGAGCCATTCTCAAAGCATCCCAGAGCTGTGGTTTAGTCACCCTTTACAAACCGCACATACACAAATACAGGCAATACAAGGCTCTGCGTGTTTTCTGAGTATTTAATTAAAAAGAGTTTGGATCAACAGCCAATGACAAAGATGGCTAACAGAATGAAAAGGAATTAGGAAAGAGATATTGTAGGAATGCTACAGTACAGCTTTTAAAAATAAGACTGATTTATTTTAGAATAGAAAATAATGCTGGAAAGTACATCTTCCCCAAGAGATGTCTGTTTGGAACTACATTCCAGTTCTTAACCATCATTGCTGTGTAAATTTGCCTAAATTTAATCAAATATATTTTGCAACGACTATTAATTATCCATTTTTAGAACAAAAATCCTCTTGTATGAAAAGAACTGATGACTACTTAGACTTGGAGAAAACTCTGCAACCTGATGTGTGCCTCTGTGACACATGCACTATCACATAAGTTTAACAAAAGGGAGCAAAACTGAAAGCCCAAGATGTAAATCCTACCACTTCTTTGGTAGGGGTGGGGAGCAATGTAGTAATTAAGTGAAGCTTGCACATATCAACCTGAGAGGTATCGTGCCTAAACTGCACTTCATGTACGGAATCCACCTAAGGAATGTGTAACTTGTAAATGCAAAACCTACCCATCCATCCGATTACAAGATTACCCAGGCTTCTTGTAATCTTGTATCATCCATCTGATACAAGCTATTTCATAACTAAGGCCTCATTAGAATTTTCTGTGACTTGTCTCTTTTTACTGTTCCTAACTCAAAAAGGTAATTGAAGTGTCTTTTGGGGTATTTACTAAATTTTGCTCGAATAACTTCCTCTCTTAACTTCATAAATCTGTAAGGTTAGTAAGCCTGAGCAACTGTTAACTGTTTTGACTATTTGACTACAATATATGCCAATACATAGAAATAAATAAATATTTGCACAAAGTGACCTATTTAAAAGCCTCCTATTTGAGAAAGCTATTAAAAAGAAGCCTCCTGTCTGGGAAGTAAGGTTTGGCTTAGTTGTCTTGGATATGGAGACTCCTCAACCTGAGGCACTTCTCTCGGCTCTTCATTGTTGACCATGGAAGATCTGCCCATCTGCAGTTAGAGAATTATCACCAGAGTTACACTCCTGATGGGTGCATCTGCCAGCAACACATGCAGCYTCTGGCAAGTTCAGAAGGACATTTCTAGAGTTGTGGGTGCACAAGTTTTCCTCTGCCCATGATAATGTGGTATTTAAGATAAGGAATTCCCTAATGAGATTAGCATCTTTGTGTTGTAGAATCAGCCAAAAAACTTTAGTGATGCCGATCTCTTCTTGCGTGCATTCCCTGAGGTGTCACACCACAACTGCATCCCCCAAAAAGCACGTAGAAACTGAGGGAGCTGCTTTTTTTTTTCCTATCAACTCCCTCCCCTCTCACTTCGGTCTCTTAACTTGGCCCCTCTCTTCGGCACACCAGAAACACAGGCGGCTTCAGAAGCATGCAGTATACGAGGTGGCCCTGCAGGGCCTCAGAGGGCGCCTCGCCGACCCTCACCAGGCCAGCATTTCTTTACGGCAGAAGAAAAGAGCGGCTGCCCTGCAGGAGGAGATGCTCTCTGCAGAGCCTTCTGCAGCGAGGAAGAGGGGAGCTGACACAGGCTTCCCGCCACTGCCCCCTCACTGCGCCGAAGCTTTCAAGCCTCCCAGCCAAAACAGCACTGCACAGCAACCATCTTGCTTCCCCACATATTTTCAGCTTCACGCAGTAAACCTCAAGCAGAGACTTTACTTTTGTTCTTTATTATCCTGACATTAATCTAAAATAAAGGTAATTTAGACTCAGGTTATAAGCAATACATATAAAAACCCAGGGACGAAGCTGGCAGCAGCAGCAGTCTGACTTCAGGCTTCAGAAAGCCTGTGAGAGCCTGCCAAAACACAGTCTTAGCTAGAAGTATTAGCACATCTGAGACCCCATGGATGCCTAAAGACAAAATAAAAACAAAACAAAGATGCTCTCCAGCAACTCTACTGCCTCCATCTTCTGGTGGGGGCAGAACTATAGCCTGCGTGTGTGTCTTGGCTGACAGCATCTATGTGGGACCAGTAACAAGCTCCTCTCTGATGAAACAGTGTGTGACAAGCTCAGCCCAAAGCAAGTTTTTACAGTCAAGTTATAAATCCCTCAGATTGGGTCTCATAATGAAAATGTGAACGCAGTCTTAATAGCTGGCACCTTGACCTGACAGAAATCTAGCCTCCACGCCTCTGCCAAAATAGCCTTGAGAGTCAGAAATGAGCAGGTCCGCCCTAGCGGGGCTTGTGGGGAGGGAGGGAGGGAGAGAGGGTTTGACGGATGGTTTTGTGGACAAAGGAGAGAGGGAAGAGGAATAAACTGCAAATTGATCTGTGCAGCAGAATAAAAGCAGGATGTGGCAAGGTAGACCTAGGTCAGTGTCACCCAGGTGCAGGCTTTGGAATTAGTTTCCTGAACATCTGCAGCAAACATAAAAAACAACAGCCAATACCAAGGAGGGAGAAAAAAAATAACATCTCATGTTGCATGCAGGGAACCAACCAACAAAATAAAACTGAAGTCAAAAAAGTTATTTCCTCGACCATCACGTTCACTGGCCGTTCTGTTCCTAATTTCCTGGTTTAAGCTGTGTGTTTTGCCACATCATTAGAAAAAATAATAATCTTTCTGCCTTCTCTGAAACTGTTTGAAAACATTCCCCTGTTAAGACCTCAGCTGAGCCAGTTCTCCAGGCCTAAACAAAAGAGTACCACTGCACCGGGCTTCTGGCTTATTTTTCTTCCCCCTAAACTACTTCAGACTAAATACAAATTGGAGACTCCTCCTAGGAATCCACAAAGATCCATGTTAACAAAATGTCTAAGTACGTGATAGGCAAGGAAACATTTGTGTGTTTTTCTTTGCCTATGTGAACGTCTGGGAGAAGAAGAAAAGGTTACTGTTTTGCCTATAATTATTTCTCCTCCCCCTTTCATCCTTCCTATTCCCAGGGTAAGCAGACAAAACAGCATACCAGCACCCCAAACTGAACTCATTTACAAAGCTCTAATTTTTCACTTAGCTGYATACAAAGCAAAGGTACTGTGGAATGACCGTTCACATGTGAAGGGCTAAATTCATTTGCCTGAGAAAGCAAACGCCTTCAGCAGCTTACAGAAATAACCCAGACAAGGGAGATTCCTTTACCTTAACTTATTAGGAAAACAGTTCAGAAAAATGAAACAGAACAAAGTACATACCCTAAAGATACTTCAAACCAATTTAATAAGTGCAATGTTTTCCAAGTAGTCTACTGCTGTTTAATGGTCAGAACATTCATTTGAACCATTTGGATTTAAAAACTAATTTGACTTTTTATTACTTTTCCCCATCGTGTGATGGCTACAGCACTCCTTAACTGTCTGTGGTAAGTGAAAAGATTTACCTCATCTAGGAGCATCAGAAAAATCCATGAGTAAGTATTTACCAAAATTATATTTAAAAAACAACTCGCCAGTGGCTCAAGTCTGGCAGAATAAAAGGATTCCTACACAAGTACATCCTCAAAACACAAGTCTAGCTTAGCTTTCCRACTAACACTGTTAGAAAAGTGTATAACTCGCTATAAGATAAAAAAATGGTAAGAGAAGGAAGTACTAGGAATAAAATAACAGTCTTGCATAACTTTGGACAAGGAAAAAAGGTATTTTCATTTCAGAGTTTCCTGGAGTGTGTGGGTGGTGGGGGCGGGGGGGGGAGGAGAGTTATTCAAATACCTAGTGGTTTGGGGCACACATATCTATTCCCCTAATTCAAAATCCTGGGGTCCAAAGATGTTACAAACAACTTGGGATAGCTCACAGCTTCCCCTGAACACCACTCCCCTCATAAAGGATATGGAAAGGGTCAGGGTTAGGGGGAAGAGCATAAAGAGTTAACAAATCCTTCTACAGTAACCTCTAGATGGATGACCTCAAGGATGCAGAGGGGGCTAGTGACCTTCTGAAGACATATCTCCTCCACAGACTTCTGCACATTTTGAAGGAAATACCACCTCGGTTTGGTTCAAGTTTCCTCCCCAACTGACCATGCACCACAACCAGAGCATCCCTAAAGCGCACATTAAGTTCAGTAAATTGAGAGAGCAYCCCTCTTCCCAGGGCAGCTGTAAACTTGTAAGCACATGCAAAAATACCTGTGTTGGAAGCAGTCACAGCTGACACAGCTAACACAACAGCAACCACAGTGTGTTTACCCAACGCTGACAAGGACTGGGAGAGGTCTTTCTCACTACAGCCCACTGAAACTTAACCTAGAAGAGATGCAGCCACACTTTGTGTGCTTCCAAAGAGACAACGAGGGCTTTGGGGACACTCTAAGGAGGTAACGCACACCAATGAACAAGCTCACTCTCTCCTCCGCAACTCACAAAAGTGTTACRGAGGGTAAAGCACCACACAGAGAAAGCCGAGCCAGCTCACAGTACGCTATGTGCCGGCGCCCCACTTGACATGGACAGATCTCCTCTTTGCAGAGCCAGTTGGTACAGTCAGAGCTGTCTCAAGCTTGTTTCCATATCATGCAGACCAGCCCACCAAGACAGTCACTTCAGAAAGAGAAGCAACGAAAGTTTCACTTTTTCCCACAAGTCCTACCCTACTGTGCCTTTTACGTTCCCATTTTATCCCTTTCAATATCCTGTCTTGCACAAAAGACTCTTATTTAATATCAGTAAGAGAAACATTGAAGATAGCCACGTTGGCTTCATTGTTCCAGCCTGGAATAAGGATGGAAGGGCACTGGAGCTAATGGGGGACATAGTAAACGTGAATACTTTGTACCGAATTCAAGCCTGGGAAAGTCATCTACAGCTAAGGTTCACCTTTGACTGTTTTTCTGTTTTCTTTTCAGGAGAAGGGGACTAGATGGGTTCATTTTATTAAATAAAACGCAACTGGAATGTTGAAAATACGTACAATCCATATAAAGAACTTCTTAATGAAGGCACTGTAAATGACATTTTCCCTCTACTTTAGAATACTGCAAATAGCAAATTAGCATACCTCAGAGAGTGGAATTTCTGCTACAGAAGAGATGAAAGGTTAACTGTCTAAAGAGTAAAGAATATGTTTGACATCTATTTAGAAAAGAAAGAGTCTCCTAATAAAAGCAGAGGCCCCACTTGATGCTCCTAATTCTCCTTCAGTGTTTGCATACACTTGCAAAGAATTAGAGAACCCCGCTCCAGAAAGCCCAACTGAAAAATAAAAAAACCCTGCAGATCTCAATGCCTTGTTTGCTGGGCTTGTTAGAGGGCTCTGGAGGTCACAGTGATTGACAAGCCTTTGGTGCCTGTAGGAGGGCTGATAATACATACACATCTCTTGAGAGGCAAACTCGGAGTACTGACCATGCTTAATAAGCAAAGGGCAGCCAGTAGGCTGAACAATGTAGCAAGCAAACCCTTACGAACTAGCGGTGGCTTAAAGACTGCAAATTACATTCTCCGTCAATTAGTAGCAATTAGAAAGTGGGAGGCTATGGTATATCATGCAAATAACGATTCCCCCCACACACTCCAAGGTTCTTTCTCATAAAGCGACTTTTGTTACCACTTTTTTCACCATGCACCTTACTGCTATATACACATGCCTGGCTCCCACGAGAGAATTTGCTGTACGTGTTACTACAGCAGTGAAATTGTTTAGAAAAGCAATTTGAGCCAGGATGCACAGGCTTGAGCTTCTATAACCTACCGTAACCTAAGTGCTAAGATTGGGATTTCATAAAGTGCGACAGAGGGAGGAAACCACAGCCCCAGATCAGGCAAAGCTTCATCCAACACAATTCCACCCGCGTGCTTACGGCGGCCCTCGCATGAACGCTTCCCCCGACTCGCCATGCTGCAAGCCACTCTCAGTGGTTTGCTATTCAGGCGCTAGTCTTCATTTTGGCAGCTGACACTGCTTGAAGGAGGAGAAACATCACCAGGGAAGCAGATGGCGATTCGCCCTTTTCCTAACTCTTCATAAACCAGGTCCTGTTGAGTTTGTGAGTTTATTCTATGTAGGTTTAAATAGAGTAAACTGCTTCCACAGGCATGTTCATAACACTGGTTTATGACGTGACTCCATGGAGAGAATCTGTCCCTCTGCGCATGTGCTAGTCTACTTCTGCAGCTGTTTTTACTTTTTCTTGTTGTTTTGAAGGCATGGTGTAACTCATTAGCTTATACCTCAAGTTGCATCTAACTTCAACCAGCATTTTAAAGACAGCTGTATCTGTTTAGCAAAGGAAAAATAGCCCTGTTCAGTTTTAAACGTATACCTTCAGTGAACAGAACTATTGACCGACAATATTGACTCTGCTTTTCAAGCTTTACTGAATCTCCACATAGGCTAGAGGAATAAAAATATAAATGCGATTAAAATTTCATCAATAGGTGGCAGGGAAAAATAATGGTATTGCTTTGTTTTACTAAAGTCACCTTCGACACTACATCCATAACAAAAAATAACACTTTGATCTTACCACATTTCACTAGTAAAATTCCAAAGTGCTTTACAAAGGAAGTCAGCATTGCCATTTGCATAGGGGGTACTGTTTCCAAACAAAGAACTACTGCTCATTTCTTTTCTCATGCATCTTCTTCAAAAACTATTGTGAGAAACAGAAATGCCTCCTCCACCACCACCACTCCTTCCTTTCTCCTCCTCCAAAAAATGCAGTACAAAGCACCAGGCCTTGGCACACTCTCTTTCAAAGACCTGCTGGACCACTGTCTTTTCTGATTCACCAGGAGATGCCCTTACCTTTTTCTGGCCAGAAAAAGGTTTGGAGCCTTGCTGCTGTACTGCATTGCTACTGTGCCACCGGGCTCGGTGAGAGTATGGCTGGGCTCCTGCTCTACTGAATTCCACCCAGTGTTGTTAAAGCCTAGCACACAGGTCTAGCACAACACAGAATCGAGAGAGGTAAGTGCAGCTATAGATAGTTCCAAGGAAAAAATAATACACTCTACATTTTAACAAAACYGATGCCAAAAGATGATGATGTTAGAAAGCTCGGCTGGGTGATTATTTTTGGCAAAATACAGACATTCCTTGAAAAGCTTGTAATACAGGAGCATAAAATATGGGCCTACTGCTTAAAAATGAAATTAAGACTTAAATTTCACAGACTGGCTTAGAAGGCTTGGGGTTAAAGAAAAAAAAAAGGTGGGGGGGTCTTCCTTGAACAGCTTCATCTGGATATTTTCTTTAAAAACAAAAGCAAAAAAAGCTCTGCACACATTTGAGAAACATTTTAATATGTCAGCAGCTCTGGAACTGGAACTGAAACTAAATGTTACCAGAGTACAGTCTGGATTTCTCCTTTGAACTGTCAAGTACTGCTCAGCTTGTGTCAGGTGTGATAAAATGAGTAGTACTTTGACAAAGCACAGTGACTCGCTCTCCCATTCTCTCCCAATTCCTCACTCACAGCTTTGTTTTTCCTGTTTAGAAAGAAAAAGGGGCCTTCCATTCACCTCCAGCAGGGCCACAGAACTATTTCAGGGGCCTTAGTGTGCCACTAAGGCCACAGAAGTAAGCAAAAAAAGACAGATATAAAGAACAGACTTCTTCAAAGGCATGTTGCCTGATGTTTCATAAATCACTGTGTTGCTTCAGTATAACAATAACTGTTTTCATGTAATGTACTCTAGGTTATGCCTCTTTGCACTGGTTAGTTGATATAGTTTGCAAATACCACAGCTGGCTTGTCACTAAGTGCTATAAATGGAAGAAACCCACATGAGCTCAGGAGAGGTGCTCCTCATGTGAGTCCTGAYACACCAGTACACTCCGTTACAAACGGCTTTCACAGACACACACCGGAAGATGCATTAGCAGCCCCAGTCACCAGTTTCAAGACAGAAGCTCGAATCGCAGAACTGCCAGCAGGCCCCAAGGCCTGGTGCTTCAGCACGCTCCCGCGCCGCACGAACCTCCGCGGTGCTGGTCTGCCGAGCTCCTTCGGCACTCCCAGAGCCTGCGCGCCTGTGCGCGTGCGTTTTCGCAAGCGTTTTAAAACTTTCCCTTTTTTTAATCCTATCAACTCTAGCTTCAGCTCAACAATAAGAGACAGCTGGGGTCTTTTTGGCACTTCTTACAAAYACATGCCTTATTGCAGTCCCATTGCGTGATTACTGTCAACTGTTACAAGCTATTTAGACCATCAAATATAATGCGTTATAATTTGGGAGCAGGGGGTGGTTTCCTCCTCCTCCAAACTCTCTGGCCCACAATATAGCACACACTTAAAAATAAGTGCGGTTACTCYAGTAAGAAAACAGTAGTCTAGAAGGAAAATTTACCATATTAAGGAAGCACAGAAGAAAGAAGCAAGGTAATGAAAAACCTTCTCCAAAAGGCTTCCCATATTACAACAACAGATGACACAACCACTTGGAGCAAGTATATATAAAGGACATTTATGTATTTGTCTGTTTTCTATTTCTACTACACCGCTACTTTTCTACAAGTCTTGGTTGTTTATTTATACACATGCACGTGTGTGATGGTCRTGATGAATAAAGATGAATAAATGGGATTCATAATTCACGCCCGAGAACTTCATTTTCAGCCTACCAATTAATCCCAGCAGTTTTGCCTTTCTCTAATTTTCAAATCTATCAGTAGCTTCAAAATACCAATGAAATTCTTCATTTCCGAATGTGAAAAATTCCATTCCCAATTACTCTAGTGTAGAGCCCCTGGACGAGTGACAGATTTAAAGGTCTGATTTCTTGTAACCCTTCACTGCTAGAAGTTTCTGTTGCATGGGAAAAATATCACTTTCTAATCCCTGGATAGTTCAAAGATATGGAGTTGATTTTTTTTTTTTTTAATGCAGAGAACCCATTTTAGATTGAACTGTCATGGGTTTTCAGTTATCATAAATCTAATTACAGTAAGCTCCTGAGAAACCATAAAAACCTCTRAAATTATGTAAAAAAATTATGTAACTAAAAATGACACACTGTCCATTATCTAAAGTTATCCCATGACCCCATACCCAAGAACTATGCTCACTTTCTAATAGGAAATTCWCCTTTTTAGTTTTTCCTATAATGTGATTTTTAAAATTGGTTATTTGCATCCATAGAAGAAAGTTTACTAGCTAAGAGCCAAACCCCTCCATTTGGAGGGAGGGTTCTGATAGTAATGTGGCKGGCAAACATGACAAAAGTACTGATATTATGTACATATTTAAGCACATCTATGTTTAAACAATCAAAGCAATCAAATTATGCATTAATGCTTCACATTTTTTTTACCATTACCAAATGACTCCTGCCTTCATATACAAAATATATTCAGATATTGTTCTATACTATGCGCATGCATACTTCTATGCATACTAACATACACCCACATACTTATTGGATACTTAAAGCAGGCTGACCAGCTGAAGTAAGGTACAAACACATTACTTCTGAAGATGACTTATTGCTCTCCTGAAAAGTAAGGACTGCCAAGCCACACAATCCTTTACAGTAATCTCCTCACATCACTTAACAGATGTTGGTCTAAGAACCTAAAAATAAGTAMAACCGAAAAATAACCTGTCATCATTTTCAGACTGAACAAACACTCTAACACAACAGTATATATGCACAAATATTTTTAGGGAATGTGGTAAGTATCTAAATGAACTTTGAAATAGCTCAAGACTTGCACAAAGCGCTTCAGTTTAATGCATTTTTGTAAATCCCAGACAGTCTTTCCTTTTCTTAGGAAAGGAAATACGCTAGGTGTATAAAAACATAGCCATATCCTTTCTGCATGCCCTTTAAAGCAATTGTGGGAGAACGCGCATGTGGCATTTTAATTCCTTAGATCAACTGCTGTATCTTGCAATAGTGCACAGCTAACACTGACGCCCCAGCACCAAACCCGTCGTTCTCCGGCTAGGTAAGTTTCAACAGCCTTGTGCTGAGACTAAAGCTCTTCAGTCTCCTGTCCTGGAGTCACCTTTTCTAGTYATCCTACCATAACCATTAAATGAGCAATAGGGAAAGTCTTCTTGCACAGGCCAACTGCAGCATTTCTGGTTTTGGCAAAGTAGTGAAGTGTATTTTTATGTGGACTTGGACACTAAATTTGGGAGAAGAAATCTGAGAGGCAGAAGGCAACTGCATGACCTTTCATTTCCACCTGAGGATCAAGCTTTCACACACTTCAGTCATTTAAATCTGTCTACCATACAGAGATATCTGCCACTGGAGAATCTCCTCCAAGTCCCAAATTGAGGCAGAGTCAAATACTGAAGTAGTACTTACACATGTACGTACGAATGTAAAACACCATACCGTGGATTACATCACAGGAAACGGCATGTACTTGTTTTCAAAGGCAAGCAGAGGAAGATCTCAGAAGCAAACCTGCAGACCAGGATTTCTGCAAGGACCAATTCTCGCAGAGAAGCATCCAAAGCGGCRACAGCGCAGGCCCCCGCGTTCTTTGCCGCACAAGGCTCTATCGCTAACGCAAAGCTTATCGTGTTGGGGCCCACATTGTACAAGCTTGCTGTAATGCTCAAAGGGCTTAAGTGCCCTTATCTGTCATCCTCCTGCTTTATTTCTTCATTGAAATAAATCCCTCTGTAATAACAAAGGAGAGCTCCTACTTAGCCCGTATGCAGATGAGGAGGGACAGAGCTGCTTTTACATCTGGTTGGCAAAAGGCAATCAATACAGGTAGCGTGAACTGTTTAGGGATTAAAGACACAATTAGCTATACAGCTCTCCTTGTTCCCTCCCTTCCCCCACTAAGCACTTTAACCCTTCCTAACATAATAAATTCATTCCAAGGCACAGTAATTTAAAGCAGCGGTTTTCTACTTCATTTTGGTGCCTGTAATTTTACAAGCAAAGGAGCTTAAAAATAAACTACTGATCTTAGAAGCCTTAGGATCCTGGACTCTTAAATGGACAGAAACTGGGGCAGAAGAAACAAGGAGTGGCTTCAGATTATTTATACAGGGCCAAATCCTGCAGTCCTGCCTCAGGCTTTCAAACGCACAAGTTAGTTTCAGAGTTCAGCAGACCCTGCAGCTCACCAGCTTAGGAATGCTTTTAAAAATTGGACGTGAATAGGAATACAGATGTTCATTGTAGTTATTAGGGGGGAAAAAAAGGAGGGGRAAAAAAAAGATCTAAAGCTTATTATAGAGAAAGGTTTCCTGAATATATTTACATATTCCTCAGCTAGCACTTTATCAATGATATGTTTCTCAGTAAACAGAGAAATTAGGAAGCTATAAGAGTACCTTCWGAATCACTTTAAAATACTTTTAAAGCTACAGAAATAGCCTGAGATTTCATTTTGCAAGGGCATAGAGGTCTTGACTGCATCTGTGATTTCTATCAAGTGGGGCTGGAAGACAATGAGGACATTCACATGAGTAAAAATGATAAAGGATTAGTTCCAAAATGCTGAATTGTCCATTATAAAACAAATTATACAAGTTTCCCCTGCAATTTAAAAGCCCTAATGTTTTACACACCAACAACTCAAAATTAGTAAGTCACTCTGCACACAGWCTTATACATGCTCAGAATTAAATATACTCCGAAGCACAGTTACTTACTAGAAATACATAAATTCAATAGATGAACATGGCTTTGACTTCCCTCTATCAAGCATTTAAGAAGCCTGTATACAAAGAATTTGAAACACAGGTCCATTCAAATAAATGAGTCAATAAAGGTCCCAGGCCATGAGTACCCTTTGAAATTCTTAACACATACACACATTTGAAAGTTGATTCTTATGATATACGTTGTCTAGAAAATTGAGATTAGCTGTTCATGTAGGTTATCAATAAARGTTGTGTTTTCAAACCTCTTTCCATTCCTTTTTTCTGCTGCATTATCATTCTTATTTATTACCATATCTGTATAATAATAAAATATCATTTTTGTTYTTTCTCCATGCTTTCTTGGTGGATTTCCTAATCTGTCCTTCAGTGCAGTTGCCAGTAGCATCCATTCCCAAAAGGAGATCATAGGCAATAAAAATATTTTAAAGATGCTTTTCCTTTTCTTTATGTCAAGATTGGAAGGTACCTTCAGTTCCTAAATCCATTCCTCAGTACTTAGTCATCTTAAAAAAAAAAAAAAAAAAAGTGGCAATATAATGGAGCTTTAAGATCCTCCTTTATACCTTAACACTGAAATTAAAGAAGTTTAATTTTTGAAGCAACCAAACATTGCTTTATTTGGTAAGGCACAATGTAAACAGACGGGGTTTGGTCTAGCCTAACGTGGAAAGTCTTCATATAAGAGGTGTAATCTGGTTCACTAACAGGCTACTGTGCCCATTCATTTTCTCCTAATTAAAACTTACACAAAATCTTAGCAATACAGTTTACAGACCCATCTAGCACACAGAGACTTCCCGACAGCAGCACTGACAGCCTATATTCCTTTATATGTACTTGGCAATCTGTAATAGCTTGGGGGGAGCTACAGGGCTTTTCCCATAAAGAACAAAGTAAATAATAGCCAACTTAAAAGTTCCTGAATTGTGTATTTCCAGTGCTCTAAACTCACCCCCCCCGCCCCGTGCTGCACATGATCAATATCCATTGCCTCCAGTTTTTAAGCATGCTACCAACAAGATAAACGGAAAAATTTATTTCTCACTCCAAACATGGAAGTTTTAAGAAACACTAGAAGTCTTCCTTAATTTTATGAAAGAAAAAGACGACGTGCACAAGCTGAAGAACTAGACTGTGTTGCTGACTCACTGGAGATTTCTGTACCTTTATGTGTATCTGAACTATATCATCATTAAGAGGGTAAAATCAATCACATTTTATATCCCCTACTTTGACATTTATACTTACAGGTAAGACTGGACTGCTCAAATATTGAACATATTGCATCTGGAAGGGATTTAGAGAATTACATTGGTGATCATTTTTCCCTGTGATCAAGATAAATTGTGATTTGATGAAAATACTCATGAGCATAATCACTTAACACCTAGCACAGCCTCAAACCTTTCCAAAATGATAACGTTCTTCCTAGCTTACAAATCATCATTAGAAAGAAATTTCAGGGTCTAGATGTTAGATATATTCTGACATCTTATCAGAATATGGCATATGCAAGTAGCAGGCAATTGCCCTTAGCATCAATATTTTGATGCATGTACCCAACAGGTGCCCCTTTCTCTACATACATTTCTTCACTTTGCAAGGAATTTAAAAAGGATTCTCTCTGGAACTAAATTGTCAATACACACAGAGTGACTTCAAAAATATTCCTAGCCATCCTCACCAGAATAAAATACTATTCCTTATGAGTAACATTTATCTCTTGAAAATAAAACCAAACACTGTGGACTAAAATCTCAGTAAGTCTGCTTCAGGAATTAATTTCATCACCATTACTCAAATGAGATAGTGAGTTTTTTCATTTTTTCTTAATGATTTTTGGAATAACTGTTTAACTGTTCAGTGCTTGCAGTCTGCAGGGGGATATCTATCCAAGAAATGCACATTACTGTGGATCACCTCAATTACAATATTCTAATGCACAGATTTAGTAACATGTCTGAGAATTGGGCTCATCGTCTTTAATCAAACTCATATTGCTCACGTTGTAAAAATTCATATGTTTATGCAGCAGGTAAATTAGGCCCATAACCATTAGTCTCGAAGTAACAGACAGATCATTTGTTATGCTAAAGAGTGCATCCGAAAAACTATTATACATTTCTAGACTGGAAACGTCTCATTCAAATGTGAGGTTATTTCACAGACTGTTTGGGGCTGTCCCAGAATTTTATTTTTTAAAAAGAACTCAGACATGCAAGCAATCAAGCTTGCACTGTTTTATAATAGGTTTTTACTGAATATTAACAGGTTCTAAACTGTGACACAAATTGCTTACATGTATTTTAAATATGAATTCTGATAAAATTTCTCAGTCCAGCGAACTTTCTGGAGGGTGGAAGGACGTGATAAAAATTGTAATGCCAGCACAATCTGGAATCTCTGCTTCCCAAAAGAAGCGGGGGAAAAGCAAGGGAGTATTTTTGCCTCCCAGTGAAATCAAGGAACTTTCCAGCCTCCTGAAATATCACTAGCAACTTTCTTTTCCTGAAAGCAGCAAATATAGTGTTTGGAAGCCTCTTCCTCCTCTTAAAAGGCAGAAGTTCATAGTGTGTATTGCAGAGATGGGAGAAAAAAAAAGAAAAAAAAAACTTTTGAATTGACAGGCTTGCCTCTCAAGGCATCTCCTTCCCCCTTTGCACAGTAGGTCTTAGAACTAATTGTATCATCACTGAGACGAATAGGTCAGTTCACAGTGCTCAACTACAGACTTCAGCAAACACCACTGCATTGAGTCTAATACCCAGTCAAACCTCTTTCCAGTTGTGAAGAGCAAATGTAAACACAGGATGCCAGAAGCCGAGACCCTCAGGATAGATCTGTTATGCTTATGCCTTAATCCAGCCTAAAATAAACCTCATAAAGTTAAAAGAAGGATGTTAGCAGACATATTAAAAAAACAAACCCACAAGCTGAAAATTCCACGAGCTCAATAACTGCTGCTGGAATCAATATTTAATCCACACTTCATGCTGGGGCACGGGTGAGAACAGCCAGGCCCTCCATTCTGACAGACCAGACGACRTCTAAAAGTCTCAAAGTCATTCCTACTCAGCTTATGATCCCAAGCCCTAGCGCACGAAACCGACTCTGGAGTCCCCTGGACATCTTTCTCTCCTGCCATAGCCAGCTATGYTCACAGAGCCCCACAGCCTCCCCCTGGGCTTGCCCCGAGCATCGTTACTGTTAACGAGGCCCTGCCTTCTGCCCACGGTGCTGTGCTATGACCGCAGAAGGTAAAACCAGAGTTGCACGCTGAAGCTAGCACGTGCAACCGGTAGGTGACATATGGCGAAGCAGAACTTCTAAGAAYGCTTGGAAAAGTCATTAATCACCAGGCAAGCCCGGCACCCCGCAGGCGTAGCAAGCGCTCGTCGGATTCTGCAGAAACCCCCGCTCGCCTCCGTCAGCAAGGCTATCGTCTTTCCGACAGCAGCCAAGATCTTTGACTCCGGCGAGTGACCTCCCGTGTCACTGGAGCAGCCTCGGCTTCACGGTTACTAACGCAATTAAGTCCCCCCCAAMGCTACCTGATGCTGAGACTGATGGCACTTTTAGTATGGTTGTTTGGATCCTGTTTTCTTTCACTGCTTCCCTGTCAAATTTGGTCCCACCAAAACCAGCCCCTATTTACACTAAAAGTATAGATGGTCCTTTACATTTGTTTTCTTTTAAAGCTCAAAACCCAGATTAAAAGCCCAAATAAAGTAAATAGAGCAGCATAATTTTTCAAGTGAAGAGAAATACSTAGGGTAAGTATAAAGGAACAAACATGCTGGAATTGAATTGAGGAGTTCTTAAAAATAATCCTCAGTTTATGAAAGGTGTATATTTTCAAGAATCACGATCAGGGATACTTTGTTCTATTTCAAAAAATATTCTTACAAACACAGCTGGCAAACCCAAAGTTGCCAGCAGCACATCGTTACTACAGAGCAACTGCTCTGAAAGAGGACAACACAAGCTCTGTCACAGGACAGTCCTAAAWTTTTAAAAGAAAGAGACTTTCCTTGCTAGTCACTAGCCTCCAACATTTTATATGGGAAGCCAGAGATAAACAGGGAAAAAAATAAATAAATAAACCAAGTACTGCAGCATTCTATAAATTACAGAAAGTACTGAACATTGTGGCAAGGCAAAAACACTGACATGTCATAATTTTCATACTATATGCTGCACGGAGCAAGCAGCAGAAGTGTACTCTGCAAGGTAAACAAAAAACTTTGTTTTTTTTTTTTTTCATTTTACACTGCAGTCATCATTAAGAGAATTTATCTGCAGCCTGTTCTAAGTGCACTTGCAGAAGAACATCACACAAATGCTAGGAAAGCTTCCCTCCAAAATGCTTAGCTGTAATAAAACTATAATAATGGTTTAATCTTGCAGCTAAGCTAAGGAGAGCTGAAATACAGGCATATAAATCTAAACTGAATTTTTAAATACTTGAATTAAATATTCCTTTGGAAATTAACAGTGGAAACATAAGTCTGAATTCCTAGTATTGAGATTTTATGCTTTTATTAGCCATATTTCTATTTCTTTTTTTGCAATATATAATTTTTAGCTGTATAAATAGATCCTAGAAATACAAGTGAGGTTCCACTTCCATTTGTTAATGGTCTGTTTAAAAAAAATCTGAAATATATACTGGGATAAGTAATAGTCCCCACAAACATCAAAAAATAAAATGGTTTAATATTTGCCATAAATATTACCTCTTTAAGGAACACCTTTCCTGTAGCTTAAAATCATATACAAGACATACTATTACACAAAATAATTTAAACATATGTATATGCTGCCTACATGTGAAATCCCTAGTTTTACCATTTGTATGTTCCCATATTTTCTGGATAACAATGTCTGTGCATGTTGATGATTTCCTCACATAAAAATTCTATCAGGCATATTTACAAGTGCAGTATTGCTGAAGTGGGTGTACATTAACAAAACTGGAGGAAAAAGGTAATGCATTCAGCTGAAAAATAAATTGCAGTTCAGCTGAAAWACCCAAGTCCACATACACAAATATCTCATTTTGATTATTCTTTCTTTCTATTCTACTGAATCCACATTCTTAATCATAAGAGGAGACAGTACTTACTGCATATTGCATGTTTTTAAAAAGGATTTTTATAGTGTGTCTTTAGCATCATCCTTCTTTTCATTATAATATCCTGGCAGAGGCTCCAACTCCAAGACGAGTTTACCCTCAAAATTACTTTCCCCCTCTTATATGAGGGATCATTTGCTTTTATATGACCAAGTCAATCCTGTGAGACTGTGGACTTTTTTTTTTTTTTTTTTTTTTTTTAATAAAAACATTTCATGATTCGAAATTCAAAAGCTGTGGTTTATAACTGTAGAATACTTCTATGAGGATGGGTATCTGCATGGCTGAGAGGATCTTCTCTAAGAACTTTAAGATCAGATCATCCAAGTATTCAGGCAGCACCACTGATAGGGAACAAAAAGTAAAACCACTTTAATTTTAGTAGATAGAGAATTGAGGAACAAAAGAATTAAGCGACTTATCTATRGTTACACAGCAAATCTGCTACAGAAACACAAAACAAATGATTTTCAATGCTGTTCTAGCACAGGAATGACACCGCCATCCCTCCATTCCCCTCTGACTATAAACAGTTTTTAAAATAAAGTGCAATATGCATCACTCACATCAAACGTACAAAAAATGCACACAACAAGGACAGAAAATACAGTCAGCAAGAGAAAAATTGCAAGGAAGTTGTCTTTTCAGAGTATGCCTTAACATATAATTCCTGGACTTCAAGGGCACACCAGAGGAAATATATCCTAGTGTTTTGTAAGGTCTCAAAAMTCCACAAATAATCTAAATCTGTTAGGTTAGAAGATTTATTTTGTTCATATCTTTCTTCAGCATATCTTTTATGTCAGACAAGCGTCAACTGCATAAGCAGGGGAATGGCACATTTGTATAAGGTAAATAACAAGGCAGAGTGATGCCCCTTGAGCTAAGGGACAGCTTAAAAGAAAAAAAAAATATATATATATATATATATATATATGTGTGTGTGTGTGTGTGTATGTGTGTGTGTGTGTGTGTATGTGTGTGTGTGTGTGTGTGTATGTGTGTATATATATATGTATATATATACACACACACACTCTGATGGCAAACAGGTAGTCCTGAGATAGAACAGGTTTGTGTATCAGTTAGGACACGGAGGTTAACGGAGTATGGGGACAGCTTTGTTTTACGGGTCCTGCTGAAGACGGGTGACCGTCCAGAGGAGCACGAGGCAGTCTCCACTTCGCAGGCGCGCTCAGAAGACAAAGCAACGGAGCGTGAACCTCACACGGGACGATTCCTGGTGCAGACCCCTGGCTGAAACCGAGCAGTCCGCCGGGACGCGTGGGACGCTTGCTAGGCAAAAATCCCTCCTGCCACTTGGGTCGCGACCTCATTAGCAGACAAACGGCCGTGCGGAAAATTAATGAGCCGCATCTGACCGCCCAGTGAAAATCTASTCTGCACAACAGGGTTTTTTAAGAGTGGATTTCGCAGGTAGCAGTATTTGTAGACTAYCTGAGGATAACTAATTTCAACTAGAAAGTTTTAAAGCAAAAGAAATAAAAATTAATCCTGTGCTCTCCATAATTTCAAAGGCAGAAGATAGAAGCACTTGGATGGAGATGAAAGAGTAAAGTCCATGAAAGCTTTCTTAAACTCAACTGTTCAGTGGAGAGCACTGAAAATCACACGTGTTCCAGGCCTCAGCCACTGAGGTTAAACTCTAAACAACAACCCAGTGGTCTCCGCAGCAAATCAGTGCTGAAGTACACAACAAATTGGATGCTTTACAGCAAAAGCTATCAGAAAGCAGGAGGAAAATGATATCAACATATTACATTAAACAAAAATATTGAATGTTTTTTTTTCTTATTATGCTGATAGAATTATTTAAGTTGCTTAAGATGCAAAGGCACCATAATTATTGACCTACAGCTAAGCATTTTTAATATAATCATAAAATTAATTCAAAGTATGATTCTGAAAAAAAAAACAATCACAGTAGAATTTTTCACTAATCATACCCTACATGTACCTGGACTACTAACTTCCGTCTGCTTCAGTTGATCTCTCTAACCAGACTTTTCAAGCTAATAAAAAGCAGCAAAGTCAAACAAGTTTCTGCTTACATTAGTTGATGCAGAAAAACTAAAAGTACTGTTAGCAAAACAGCTTGGTAAAAATAAAATTTAAGAAGTCTAACTATTCAACTATTTCCTCTAATTCAAGCTACAGCTTTTAGGGAAACACAAAAGTTTAGCCCTTCGCTTCAAAAGCGGTAGGAATGGCTCCGTCTTTTTCTTGATCCTTTTCCCTCACGTTTTCCTCAATTCATACCAACATCATTTTTGCGGCACCGTGAGAATGTCATCSCTGCCTCTGGGGTCACTTCTTACGCAGGTTTTTATGCACAAAGACAGTAGTCTGGGGCTAACAGTGGCTCCATCTAYCTGAGGATGAGTGATAATAGTGAAAGAAGAAAAAGAACAAAAAAATAAATAAATTGAGAAGTGAGGAGAAGAAAAGGCACAAAGGTTCTAGCTAAAGTACCTTTTTTTGGTCTTTTAGTGTTACATGGCCCTTTTTATTTTACTTGCTTCTCCATTTATAATTTGGCAATTAAACAACAGCCCCTTAGAACARCAGCGTCCTAAAAAACAAGGTGTTCACCAATTGCTACGCAAYAACCTCCTTTTAGCCCCCAAGCTCATTTCATACAGAGATTTSAACTTCAGAGAATAATCAGTACAGAAAATAGTTACTGAACCCAGCAGAAAGCCTCTTCAGAATGTCATGATGGTGTATAGTAACATGAATTCAAATCAATTCTCACTGAAATTAAAGGATGAAGCTATTTCCTTTTTTAATTTGAGAAGTTTAAAACTGTTCCCTATATATTTTAGCATTTTTGCTTTTGGATTTTCTGAGAACTTTAGTTTATATCTTATGTGTTACAGGACCCTCTCTTGGCAGATCTTTTGGATAGTTGTAGATTTGCTGCCAAATTTAGAAACAATAAACCACATCCAGATGTCCTACTTTCTGAATATAGGAGAAGCAGGAGGGAATTCTASTGCTTGCTCTGCTTTGTAAGAACTGGTCAGGAGGATCTTCCTAGTTTTCCCCTTCCCTACTGCGAGAGYGCAATTATAGGAAAGCAACAGATGGAATACACTGACTGAAGAATCAAATGAGGACACAGGAGAGGAGCAGGAGCAAGTTGAATGGAAGCATATGGGACAGGATCCAGGATGAAAAGTAGTATTGCACTTTGAAGAAGGGGAGTAAAGTGGACAGCAGCAGAGCTCCTACTAAGCAGGAAGGTCTAACTGGCTTGAACTAAAAACACATGTGAAAGAAGAAAAGCATGTAAAAAGGAACACACAATGAGAGAAGCCCATCACACAGAAGTCTACAAAAGCAATTCAGAATGGAAAGACATGGAAGTGTTTTCTCACCTCACATATATTCAGTAGTCTGCCAGGAAAATCTTTCCTGCGTGACTTCATGAGCTCACCTACGTACGCACATAAAGCATGTGCTTTTAGAACAGCTCCCTTAGATGGGGAGCATCAGGCCAGAAGGAAATTATTATTTAGCATTCTGCCTGAAACCTTGCTCAGTCTAAAGGAGTCACRGCAAGTACAGTTCCAGAAAATCTGAGCATCTACGGAAGGATTTATGTGATGAACATCAGAAAAGATTCATTCTAGAGCCAATCTCAATGTCACCGGATTATATACATCCTCGTGGTGACCATGATAGCCTAATTAGCAAAACTCAGTAGCAATGCAGACACCTTTGGACAGAATAGGACTCCTGAACAATGGCTAGACTCTGTCCTATAATTTATCTGCATCTGCCCTGAGAGGACAAAGCTATTTATCAGTCTTCTCAAAAAAAACTGTTACTTCTCTAAGGCTACAAGGAAATGGTTCGAAGTGGAGAGCTATTGCTTCCATTAAATAAAATGGGCTCAATCTTCATAATGTGAACGTGAATATTCAATCTTTTCTTTGAAGAAAAAAATAGAGGATTGTTAAAAAGAACACTAATAAATTCAGCAAATTAGTGCTTCTAGCATCTCAAAGACTGAACTCCTGAGATTTACTTCTGTATGTTAGGGGTACAGAGTAATGGTTCTAGTATTGGATGGTTTATGGTTTGTAGATCTACAGGGACCCATCTCAACTAAATTCTTTAACAGCTGATATGACAGAGATGTCCATTACCCAAATGGACAGCACTCTATTGATCAGTGCTCCACTTAGCAATCCCATTTGTCATCCTTTTGTCTCTGCCCTCATCTGCACTAGATAAAAAGAAGGAAATTAATCAGGTGCTACAATAGTTAATCCACCCATAAGGCACAACTGAACAATTAAAACACCTAATGCACAGAACCCCTTAGCACATCTACCACAAAACAAATATACCGGGTTTCTTTATATGCTTCCTTACAACCAGCAGAGGGAATTGAGAAATAGCCTTACTATCATAAAGGAGCTAAAAAGATGCTATATTAACTGCAAACTCTAGTTATGTCAAGTGTCACAGTCGCTTCACAGCTTCTTTATGAAATGCTTTTGTTTGTCTCAAAATATAGTACGAAGAATTCCAAACCCTCAACAAAACAACAGAAAGACTACCTAATCAACCAGTGAATCACTTGGGGAGRCCCAATTGCAATTAATTGGATTTATGCAGTTAGACAGCAGTCATCTAGTATTCCCATACACATAGTATGTTTTATATAGTTCTCATACAAAAGATTAAATTAGCCATGAGAAAAGCAATACTGAAACATTTAAAGTTCTTTCTCATAGTACACATAAGCATCCATGTCACGGAGACAAAGRCTTTTTTATTCTTTCACCAGATGCAATAATAGAAATAATTAAACATCTTTCAGACTTGAACTGCATAGTCATTAGCCAACAGCCAATGATCTGAACCACTGCTAGAGCCTGAACTGCACTTTGCCCAGGCTCTTCTAGCCATTTCTATTCCAAAAGCCTTCCATATCCAGATTTCCCTTGAGAAATATTTTATGATGCTATAAAGACCGTCAGCCAGAGACGGGAGCTCCTCAGCACCTGAGCCACAGACAGAACTATCAAATAACATTTAATTGCTGGTTGACACTGGGTGGCTGGGCTTGAATTCTGATCTCCAAATATTATTCACGCAACTGTCTGCAGAGATAAGGCTGTTATGATAGCAGCAGATAAAATCAATTAAAACTGGGAACAGCAAGCATATCGAGACCCTGRCTGTCCCCATAAATACACTTTAATACGCACAAGTGGAAAAAGGTACTGTGCTCTCTGCTACGTCAAGAACGCAGCCTAGGACCTAACTCTCCTTCTACACTGAAAGGAGGTGCACACGTAGCTGAGGAAACGGCACAATGTTTGTCACTGAAAGAAAATGCTGCATATTCAGAACCAAGCACAGGAGCTGTCAGTGACTTTCGTAAATAATGCTGGATTCCAAAAGCTGATACCAACAGCAGAGAGAAGTTCAGTTCACATTTAGGATGCTTACAGTTTCAGCCAGCAGCATAAGTATTCCAATGGAACTACAGCGCAAACATTCTTCTTATGCCTCGCATCCAAGTAACTACTTCGCCTTTCCAGTTTATGCAATTCCACCAGCATCTCTGCCTGGTATTGCTCATACTCTAATCTACTTCTTGATTTATCTCTTAGTTTTGCTGCCAAAGCCCTCAGATGAGGCTGCAAGCTTTAAATTTTGAGATTTTTTTTTAAACACACTTAACTAAGGAATACAGAGATGAGGTTGCACATAAAAGGGACAGTGAGTAAGAAATTCTTAGTATGTTTATTAAATCTTCTTCACTTGGCAAGAAGAGGCAGGAATGTAGGAAGAAAGCAAAATGGAAGGGTTGAAATCCAATTTACCCAATAGATCCCACAAGACAAAACCATAATGGGCTGTTGGGAAACTAGTTTTAATACAGAGGAGAGTCTAGTTAAATGAATCATGAACATTAAGAAATAAAAATCCAATTTCAACCAAAGAAAGGCTAAAACAGCACCATAGCATTACTTAAAGCACCTTATTGTTCATAACTTTTCCCTCAAAATTCAATTAGATAGATGTTATTAGAAGAGGTCACTGCCTTATCCCAGTTGAACAGTGGAAAAAACTTAAAATTTAACCATACATGATCTCATCTCTATTTAATCAGAGAGCTCTCCATATATAAGTAGACTGATGATACCAGAATGAAAAGTAGAATGGAGTCTGACTCAGTTTTTTCTTCTGTTTTTCCCCTTTCTTTACATTGTGCTGTTATAACATTATTTAACTTCTTTGTATTATTTAACCTTGCAAAGGAAACACACAAAAATGCCATTAAGTAGACTATTTTTACATATTCTTTCAATCAATTTCAGATGAAGCTTGCTTACGTTAGAAAGCATATTATGCTTTTTGTCCCCCTTCACAGCCACCTTTGCAAATACTCAAGCTAACATCTACATCAAAAACACCACACCCTCCAAACAAACCACCCTCTCAACTTCTATATAAATCTTTAATAAAGATTGTGTGTCTAAGCCTGGTCACATGCACATCTATTGCACCCTTTAAATTCTGCTTCACRTCCTCACACCCTCTGAGTATAACTCAAAGAAATGAAGGGAGAAAAATATAGTTATTGAGCTAGTTATAGCTGGCCTTTAAAGTACAAATGAGAACGGCTTTTAAAACCAATTACACTGCTCAGAGATCATTCCTGAAGTCTCAGTCATCTCTTCTTGCAACTTTTTTTCAGTCTTAGAGGAGCACACCCACCTCGTCACTGAGCAGACAGAAATCAATATACAGATCAGAAATGAACAGGAACCTACCTGAAGCATAACTCTGTTGTTTGGAAATGCATGCAGCCTTTAAGCTACAATTTTACTATTTGGTATAGTTTAAATATAGTTTAAATATTTAAATATTTTCAARTATTTTTAGTTCTTTGTTTTTTTTAAATCTGCTCTGACTTAACATCTCCTGTTTGACTTACTGATCATCCTTATCCAAATAATAGCATTACCGCTACCTGTTTCAGTCCAACTTCTGTATCATCGTGCTTTACTCTTTCAGTTTATTTTGGTCCTCAGTGTGGTTCACTTGAATCAGTGAGGTCATTCCTGGATTACCACCCCTTTTTAGCCAAAAGTATGGCTAGCAGAAAGGTTAGTGGTCGGTTCCAAGCAGGCATGTTAAGATATCTGCTTGTTTGTTTTAACTACAAAATATGCCTGGTGTCAGATACACACAGTGCAACCCTGAGAGAAACACACTATTTCAGATGCATACGGTGCATCTCAGTGGCATTCAAGTCACTGCACAGCATCTTATTGGTATCCGTGACTTGCTCTTCTTTCCCTCTTCAGAGAGGATTAAATACTTTCTGCATAGCAAAACTCGTTGTAGGAAGGAAAGTAGTTTGGCTGCTATCACTTCCATACGCCTCTTCTGTGGGGTGGGGGGAGGCATTCAGTTCCTCTATACAAAGTTTTAATCCTCCATAACACAGCCGTAGTTTTCGCACCTTTCTATTTACCTTCCCTTTGAAGTTCGCTTCCTTCACACTTCCCCCTCCCCACCGTCCTCTCAGCTGTTTTGATACGGTTTGCACATTTCCTGCTATTACAATTAACAATGTACACGCAGGAACAACAGCCACTGCCACAACACTCACAGCTTCAAAGCCAGCTCCAACTTGCAAGACATAATACAGAGAGAGGACACTAATGAAAAGGCTGAATTTAAAAGCCCATTTATCCTGAAAAGGTCATGCCACATTGAGATGTCCTTGGGAGATTGCTGGGAGACACTGGGCTCTTTGAATGTTGTCGTGATCATTTTCTCAGCAAGATAACTATGCTTTACATGTCTGGACTGTTTAAGGACGCCACATGTGCTAATTTAATTTATGTTTTTAGGGGAGCTGAAGCTTTTACAGAGAAATGCAAAGGGCTACAGTTTGCACTGCATGCACAAGGGATTACACCTGTCTCTTAAGAGCTAATGGCAGAATTGCAAGAGACAGCAATGACAACCAGTTCGGTTCCCTGGGAGTGTTCTTAATTCAAGATCACCATCTTGCAAAGAAACTACTCCCAGACACAAAAGGGATTTAAGAAAAATCCTCCTGGGCTTTATAAAGATCTTGAAAAGATTCAGACTATTTATATTCTAAATAATTAGACAAACCCATACAGAATTCAGGTATATTACCACAGGCAATGGCTATGCTACTACTGTTTTGCTATTTGAACAGCATTCATGCCATGAGTTTTCAAAATAACCTAAAAAAAAAAAAAAGATACATTAGTCTGTGGCTCTTGTCACTTACTACACTTACAGCAGGTACTAGCCAGTTATTACATGGCATTTCACAGTGAAAGTCTCATTAGCTATCTTATGGCCATAACTATTTGGTCCAGACTATTTTAGGAGAGCTGAAAAATCCTGTGCACTAAGACAGATGGCCTGACAGACTGAGATGAAACAACAGAAACGAGGGAATTTCAAAGAARCAAAAAATTATAGCTACTTCTTACAGTATGAAATATTACCTATACTGCAATACAATTGCTGTGCATGTGAATAGAAGCAGAGCTACAGCCGCACACCAACAATGAACTAGTCTTTTCCATTACAGCCCTTGAATTCACAGGTGTAGTTAGCATATGAGCATGATAAATCCTTTCAAGCCACACCTTCAAGCAGGAGACTTATTTGAGATTTGGGATTTTCTTGCAGTTTCACTCGTTTATTATTACATCTGTAAGTTTTCAGAAAATAGTATTGCATGCCCCCCTGTTCAAGGTTAAGCCTGCGCGCRCCATTCTCTTCTAGGAATTCACGATACAAATTACAGTACACTGCACTTCACATGCCAAATCTAGTAACTGAGGTCTAGTAATCAGGTCTATGGGTTATTTTTACTTCATCGCAGCTATGTTAAAACTTTCCACTTTTGTTAACCATCCTCGTCCTCCACTCCTTTGTCCACACCTTCACAGGACACAGCCCCACCTGGGCATTAGTCTGAGGCCTTGGACTACAAAACCTTTGTGAAAGGAAAAGGAGGAAGAAACACACGAGGAAAGCATATTTCATACCCGAATTCTTCCATTTTCTTAACCACTTGCCTCTCAAAGAGGAGTTTTGTCTGATCTATGCTTTTGGTTTATTCCCTAAAAAGACTTGTGGGAAGCAATGAAACCTATGATAAAGGGCCTCAGGAAACAACTAAAAAATACCCAGACAGAATAGTATCCTGTTACTGAYAAAGAGAACAGAATATAAAATTTTCTTTTTGATGTAGTCCTAGAGGCACATCAAGAGCCTACTGTGCAGAGGACCAGGAACGTCCACGTGTAAAGAAGGGAAAAAAGGATGATGCCAAGTCCTGGCACTGGCACAGAGAAGACAAGGAGGCCTAGCGAATGCCCCCACCATGCAGGACAGGCACAGAAGGACATGTCTTCTCCACTATWAATTAGCAAACAGCCCTGATACGTGCTTGCCCAAGGAAACAGAGTCCAATCCTGTGTTCTCCGAGTTACCAGACAGTGAGATTTCAAAACACTTGACATATTAATGAAGCAAGGAATCAGGAATTCAATGCTGCAACTTAAAATGAAAAAAAAAAAAAAAGAGAGAGAGAGAGAGAAAAAGAAAAAAAAAAGAAATTTCCCTGAAACACCAGCAAGCTCACAGCCGGCCATTTCTTCTCAGGAGAGGTCTGCGATGAAAATAGCTGGAGTTTAGAAGAGCACAACCAATGTGCACTGGCAAAGGTGTCTCAAACACAGGTGTTCTCAGTCTCCCACTGAATACGAAACTAATTTACACATATAAAAATAGGAGACAGAAAAGATGATCACTCCTGCTCTTGGAAGTCTTACAAGTAGCATCAGCAACTCTATTTTATTTTAATCTAGCATCTGAATTAAAGTAACAATATTGACCCCTTTGTACTACACAATATTAGAGTACTATTTCTTGCCTTATCTCTGCATCTGAACTGGAAAGTGGAGAGGAGGAAGATGAAGATTTTACATAGTGATGTAGGGGATTTTTTTTGAAAAATATAGATGGTTTTCAGATATATCAATTGCTAAGGTTTCCGCCTACTTTTTTTTTTTTTCAAATTCAGGACCATACACAATTGAGTCTGAGTAGTTCAAGCACCAGAACAAGAATCTAAATATCATGGGCAATACGTACACTTTCATAATGAGAAGTCAGCTACTATTCTGGAGATGGGAGCATGACATCTGGGATTTCCATTCATTTCTTTATTCATTTGTTCCTCATTATCATTACTATAATCCTGGTACCAGGAGTGAACAATGAAATACAGAATGAACTGCAACAGAAAAATGTATCAGATGTTTCAGCAAAGGCATTGAAAGCATTGAAAGCAGCACCAGTGGCAATATCTATTATTAAGATAACCCAATATTTCCTATTATAAAGCCCAGTTTTTCCATTCCTTCTAATTTTCCTAAACTTCGAACAATTGTATATTTCTAATGGGCATTTTAAGCAAGTAAAAAAGATTGAGATAGGACAGTGCAGATAAGAAGGCAGAAGGAAGGATAGAAGAATCTCTACCCATCAGAAAATTCTTCCCTACAGAGTCTGGCATGGAGATTCCCAACTCCCACCACTACCCTGCTGTCACCAAATATCAAAGCTCATTGGCAAATCCCTCCCTACACAGCGCTATTCTGCAAAAGATGACAACCTGCTGCTGTTACCATTTACTCAGTTAGCTCAAATAGCAGAGAACTAYGGAGTGAATTACAAATTCCAACATTCCCAATGATCCCCCACAGTTTGATTTATTATGAAAAAGAAGCACTTACGCACTCAAAAGTGTGTTAAAAGCATTTGTCAGGTTGCAAGTCAAGCATTTCAAAGTTAGGAAATGCTCACAAAGTTGACATTTTACCTTGGTCCCAGTTTGCATCTACTATAATACAGTCTTYAGCTATGTGGTCACAATAATATTTCTTCTGTTCATTCCGTTCACTATTCAAAGAGCAGTTAATTTTGTACGATAGAAAAATATTTTATTTTTTATTAAAAAAACCCAAAATATTCTTGCAACAAGAAATGTCAGAAGCTTCTGAGCATCACTTACTCCACTAGCTACTTAGGYTGCAAATATTGGCAAACCTTTCATTGTAACAACTCTGCCAGCTGAAATGTATTATTAACTGTACAGTACAGAGATAGAATTGAGGCAGAAAAAAGTCAATGTCAATAGTAACCAACACTTTGGAGTCCCCAATTTGCGATGATTCAGGGTAGTTAGTACAATTGTATGCGTGAAAGTTCAGCCCTTTTCCAAATCAGACCCCACAGTTTCAACCCAGTCACCCGGAAAACAAGGAACATGCAGTTAGCAATCGTTTGTAAAAAGTCRAGGTTAAGCCATTTACCTAAAACCACACCGAAACTCAGGTACAGGTATAGCCAGAACGCAGTTCTGCTTGACTTCAGGCATTAACGCCCTTCTCAATTTTTCAGGTATATGAACTTGTGGTGCTACAAAAATAAGCTTCCTTCACTGAGTAAATCAGGTGCYTCCTATACCCAGTTCATTCTGAGCACTAGCAAAGACACAGGCCCTCTGGATAAAACAGCTTGTCATCACGTAACRAAGTGTAGCCCTTGCAATAATCCAAATGGATAATTAGAGCCCCCCCAAACAATTTAATTGTGGTATCTACTAGCTCTGAAATAACAACATTGTATAAATGTAATTTCTCACAGCTAACATTTTAGGTTTCGTGTGGTACACATGCACGTGCACTCCATGACTTCTGTATGGTCAGAAAAATTTACATATGGAGAAAACACCAGGGCACGTTTTCATGTCTACTTGACTTGACTTCAGAGAAATAAATATCRCAAAGAGAAGAGAAGTGGATGAGATGACACCGACATCACCACAATCGCAACCTGTCTCCAAAGCCGCGCAGGTCAGAAAGGCCTGCGCGCTGTGCGTGCCTGCAGCAGAGACAACAGTTGCAATAAAAGGATCCAAATACAGAAATGACTTCTAACTGAGACTGGGCACMGGTTTTCAATAAATAAATAAATAAATCCAATTTGAAAGGCATTTCCCCTTCCAGAAGGATAATACGTATGCCTGCACAATCYGTGTCCCTTGGTCCAATGCTGCTGCAACTCATTCACCCTTAAAAGAACAGCTAATAAAATTATAATAATAAAAATATTTTTTAACCCAAGCAGTGTTTTTACCTTGAAAGAGAAGGGCTCATGAATCCTTCACAAAGCTCTGGGCACCTAACTATGACTATTAATTTTACATGAAAAGACTTTAAATAGTAAGGTGATGAACAAAAAGGACARCTAAATAATAAGGTGATGAACAAAAATAAAAAGGACAACTAAAATACAGGAAGGAAGCACTGAGAGAATTTGGTTGCATGACTAATTTCTTTTTTCTTTAACCAGGTCAAACTAACACAAGGTAGGAGACAGAAGGGAAAAAAGAACAGCAAGAACTCCTATCAGCATTTATATGGCACTTCACACTGGTAAACTACTTTTAAAAATTAACTAATTAATCCTCACAACCCCATATTCCCATCTGATGCAGTCAAGTATTATAAGCCTGCACTTTACAAGAGGAAACTAGGGCAGAGAGATTAAAAGCTGTATTTCCAAAGTGTCCATTAATTCTGTGCGTCAGTTTGGAGTGCCCAGCCTGAGACACTGAAAAAGAGGCCATAAGATATTCTGAGGACTCTCAGCTCCTCCAAAAGCCAGTATCAGTCATTTAAGAGAAAGAGAGAAAAAAAAAGAATTTTGACACCACAAGAAAACATACAAACATCAAAATTCACAAGCTTGTTTTCAGAGGGGTTGCTACTGAGACATCTGAGTCAGAAGCAGAGACGAGTCTGGTATTCATTTAAAAATCAAATGCAAGACACACCGAATTTAACATTCATTCATTTAAGGGACGAGAGCTAGGTCTGAAAGAAACCTCAGAAGGAATCCTCCATACTAAGCAACTAGGACAATTCAGGAAACACAGGCAGAAGAGATCTAGAGAGAAATGGAGAGGACTAAGTAACATGCCATCAGCATAGTTCAGCCAGTGCAGACAGGATCTGGTATTTGTTGAGTAAGAAAGGCAGGCAAGGGAGAAACTGCAGCGCTTGTACCTACAAGAGGTCTTTTTATCTCTTACGAGAGCAGCAATAAGCAGTACACAGCTCCTGAAATCTAGTGTCCACAGCAACGCTGAGCACCTGACAGCTAGTCAGAACAGGGATGAGCTTCTTCCTCTGTGACCTGTGTAGGTACCAAATCACATCCACCCCTCTCAACATGAGCAAGTCTGTTCCTGAGGGACACGCTATCTCTTGTGATCATTTGCAAGACTCTTGGCTTTAAAGTAGACACATGAAATGCTATTAAAAAAAGGGGGGGGGGGAGGCAAATACTGGATCACCATAAGCTACTATATATATATATATATATATATATATATTTAAACTTCTCAAAACCAGACCATGGACCAAGACAGTGTGAATAAGCTGTTTGAGAACCTTGGCTCTCCTGCAGACAAACACAAATCTTGCCAAAAATCACCCCTTAAAAGGAACAATCTCTGAATTTTTAAACGGTGGCTTCATACACAGCCTACCTATTATACTTATTCTTCGCAATGAATGCACTTCAAYACAGTGATGACAAATACAACTGACAGCATGCAACAACTCTGAGCTGAATGACAAGCTTGGAACATATGTTCGCCCCTGTCTTCTAAAGCCTTACTTCAGTCCTCACTAAATAAGGCAATAAAAGCTACATGTTGAACCTCTCACTTTTCCTAATGCATCAAAACCACATCTTTCACAAACATTATCTGTCTGTCAAGACATCAGGCCGTGGCATGCCAAATGGCGCACGCATTTTGTGATCTCGGCTGCTAGCCATACATACTTATTCCATCAGCTGCAGTATCAAAAGCTTCATATTTGTGTATCTTTGGGGGAATGCAAAATGCTACTGGTATAAAAAGGAGTAAGGGGCTTTCTCTCCTTGTTTGACATAAAATAAGAAAAATGATTATGAAATARAAAAGCTGATGCTGAAGAAAGCATGTACAAAATTTGCCACAGTGTACAGGTTTCCCAGGGGGGAAAAATAATGGGAAAAATGGAAGGAAAAACAAAACAAAGCACGTGTATTAGCTTTATCTAGGCATGTTTCTTACATCAACCCTGTCCATAGAGCACCCAATGCAGTGTGCTCCCCCCTCCACCATTCTGACCAGGTCTTTTGCAACACCCCATCCTCCCCAATCCCTTTACAAAGGGGCAGAGAACTCCATTTCTGCCCTCCTTTCCAAATAAAACAGAGCATTTGCTTTCAAACTTTTCCATTTTGTAAAGGACAGGTATTTATTCGCAGCAATTTTTACTGAAAACTGCATCATTTGAGAGACACCCGTTAAGTAATTAAGGCCTGGGTCAGAAACCTGTGGGTTGAAAGCCACACGTAGCTTTTCAGCAGCATGTGTTTAGCTCTTCAATCCTCTGGCACTAGCTCACAGTTTGCAACAGCACACAAGTGCAAAAGGAGGGGTTTTGGGGGCAAGAAAGGCCTTTAATGGTTCTGTGATCAGCCCAGCTCCAGCAATTCTTTTCTACACCAGCTAAGAGTGAATCAAACTTTGAAAGTGAGTTTTGTCAAGTAAGGTGTTATCTCTCACTTGCCATCAACACATAGACATGTATGCAAGACAAAYAGCAACTAGAAGAAATCATCATAGCAACAGCTTGATAAAACAGCAAGTAATGCTTCCTAAAGAATTACAAATTTGTTCAAGTCTTGTGGGTTTTTTCCTGTGTTTTTTTCGTTTGTTTTTTTTTTTTTAAGGAAAAAAAAGACAAGCAATGCAAAATGCTGCCCTTCCCTGATGGTGTTACGGACTGTTTTGCAACAGAAACATTTCAGTGCAGGCTCGGTCTTTGTCTGCCTTTTTTTTTTGCTGCGTGGAGAACCTGTCTCTGAATCAAAACACACACAACAAAAGGAGCAGGTACCTTCTCCTGTCCTCCTGCAACTTTCYGCAGAGGACAGTTAACGGCAAGCAGCTATGCCTGCAAATAGAGGCACGGAGGGGGCAGGACAGAGCGCGCCAGTTTGTAAAGGCTGCCCTCCAACACTGGAGCTGCTGTTCAGTTCAATCTGGGCGTCTCTAGAACATCTGCTCACAAGCTGACAAGTGATGAATTCCACCTCAGAATCCGTAAGCAGAACAACAGTGGTCTGATAAACAGCTAAGGGAGGAAAATATATGCACCTCTCATAAGGAAGACAAATCACTCATTCTCACCAAACGCTTCCAACAGGAACGCTAATTCTGTATTTATTTACAGAGCATATGTATTGTGTCCAAAGTAGTGCATTAAAAAAGATCTCCAGCAGCCAATTGCTTTGATTACATTACTCTTCTCCAGTGTGACAACAGCTCTGAAACAGTAAGAGCTGCTGTAGAAAGAAGGTCTTCTGCTAACATTTAAGTTTTTTGTGGGTCTTTTTTTTTTGAGGGGAGGGGTTAAAGGTTTTTTTGTTGTTGTTTTGGTTCTTGCTTTCTGGCAGGTTATTATTTTGAACATTTTCCTCCAGGAAATATCCATGAAATATCAAGGTCAAACAAAGGCTTTCAGACACTTTCCCTTCAACACAGCAGTTTTTATTATTAATATCTCCAAGAATACATTGCAGGATTCTCTTTGTTTTTAGATCCGGTCATGTGATTTTCCTGACACCAGGGAACACTGGGTAAATTGTAATGCTCTACCAAGTCAAAGAATGGTCTTTTTTAAGGCTAGGATGTTGATGAATTGTTATTTGCCAAGGCCTAAGCAAGCACAGAACACTGTATCTATTCCTCGTTCTGTGCTCTCAGGAATGATGGATGGAAAAACRAGGCAGGAAAAAGAGTCAGAGACAAGTCTGAGCTGACAACCTAGCAGATCTAAGCAGGATTGTTTTAATCAAGCTGTGAGAAAAAGTAGCTCTTTGTTTTATTCCTCTAGTCTTGCACTGTTATTGCAAACATAGAGCACAGAAGTACTACACCATATTTCTATGTCTGAAGACTGCAACTCATTGAAAATACAAATGGTTATTCCCACACATACCCCYGAGACACAAAAGACGACTATTTTCAGAAAGGCAGCTTCATATAAGCTCTGAGTTATGAGCTACATCCTGCCTGAAATACTAAGAAAGATGCTAGGATAAACTATTCAACCCATGTGTATTAGTGACAAGTAGTATTTGCATCTTCTAGAGTAGCTGGATGACTTAGTCCTTACCATTTAATGCCTACACAATGCATATTCTACACCATAATATTTACACACAGATAGTGAATAACAGAAAGCAATTACCAGATATGCAAGTTTTCATGGATTTAATACAAATACTTAATAAAAACCAATTAGCTGTCTCCCAGGTGATGGATTGCTCTGTCCACTACAAGTATGCACCACCCTAGTTCTAACAGTGATTCAGATAGCCAGGCTAAGCAATGGGACAGCAGAGAGAGATCACTGCTCAGCAGTTTAGTAAGGCTGCCCAGCCAGCAGGCAGTCCCTGGAGGGCAATGATCTGCCTTGATCCAATGTCTCTGCTTCACAGGCGGGTATCTGAAATGGCACTCCCATGAGGAATAATAGGGCAAAGTTCCCACTCTTTGGCTTAATCTGTCCTGCAAGGTCACAGGATAAAATTCTGCTAGCACCTCTTTGCTCAAGTCAGATGGGCAAATCCCTGCCATAGTTAGAAGTCCCTTCCACCCTGTGTTCGCCCAAACATATACACCCAGCAGGGAAGAGGAGGAGGTGTAAGTTTTGTTTTAGCAGAATAAAGACCTGTACTTTTTGTGACTTAATTGAAGTACTACTGTTACTCCACAGTAATGAGATGACCTTCGGGGCAATAACACAAGTCCTGCTCTCAGTTTCAGCAGTTTTCCAAGGGAGGAAGAAGTCCTGAAGGAAGATGCAGAGCTAGTAGAAGGGAAGGCCTCAGCTGCACCTGATGCGGTTCTGTTGTATTTAATTACCGTGCCCAGCTCACTGATACTTGCGATCAGCRCAGAAGTGAAATCCAGGCGTATCTAGCTGGAATTTTCTTTGACAACGAGACAAAACCACCTTGTTCCTGAGGAGAGATGGGGCATATGCAATAACGACACAAGCAGTGCTTAGGGGTTCAGAGCTGGAGTCATCTCCCAAGAAGCAGATCTCAGTGCAGATCTCATAGGCTACTGACTATTATGGAATTTTTCAGTGGTTTCAACCATACTCCCTCGGATAGGAAACTGAGCAGTGGCAGTAACTGGCAAACGTACGTGCCAGCTTTACCAGGCAACAGAAGACAGAACAAACCTAGAGACTGAATCACCTTCCCCAGCTGAAAAACTCATTTTTCCAGCATCCTGTGCTCCACTCAGGGCTTGGGATGACACCCTGCAACAGCAGTGCCAAACTGTGGACAGGAGTGTGATTGACACAGCATGCTGGGGCACTTCACAAGCAAGGCACAGCACCACCATACTTACAAGCAAGTCAGACACACACACACACATCTATAATATGAACAAAGTTAATGAGCTTTTCTTTCAGAGGTTGCTCTTGGGCAAAAAGACTAAACACTGATAATGCCCAAGAGAGGTATAAGTACATTCTTCCCATAAGGATACAATATATTATATCGAAGGCTGCTGTTGGCCTCAGCGTTTCCAGAAACACAAAACTGTGGTAAGTCAAACTTTTTAGACACTGTAACAACAAAGTAGTGTTGAGGTGAACAAATCCTTCGAGCACATAAACAATAGAAAATACGCTGGTGACCTTCATCCTGACTGACAGGGGTCAGTGCACAGAAACCACCATGATATTTGGAAATAGTTGCAAGTGTTGCTAACAGCCCTRCGCAAAGAGGTCAAGGAATGCATGAACTGGAGAAACTGATCTCCCGCTTCCCGCATTCAAAACACTGCTTTAAGTCGAGGACAGGAAGGCAGGGCAGTGAGCTGACCCTTTTGCTGCGGGATTTGGGACAGATGTACTTTATGGAGAGAGGGAAGAACTCAGTTCCTTGCAGTTTCATGTAAGTCCACAGACACACTTTAGAAGCGCTTCTAGAAAGACACAAATTGTTAACTTTAAACAATCTTGGCTAAACACACAATCTATGTAAATATGCAAACAGCAAATTAGTTTCTCCTGTATTGATAGGATCTAGCAGAAGTCATGGCTTCAAGTTGGGCATAAATATATTCAAGTTCCAAAAACCTAACTGGGAAATGGGCTTTAGATGGCAAAACAATTAGATGCATTTAATAAAACAGCTCAGCACACAAGGAAACCGTGAAATTCTTCAGTCTGCTTGTGTATTTTAGCACTGATCAGTGCCAACCACATAGTTAATGCTCTTCCACAGCAATCTGAACATGAGTTACTGAAGTAAGTTAGTTCAAAGTTATTAAAACAGATGTGCGTTGTTGCACAGCTATAGAGGTCTCCGATTGCYGTTGGAATTCCCATTACACAGGTGATGCTTTACTAAGCATTTACATCACTTTTACTTTGCTCTTCTTTCTCTTCTCCCTAACATCATGCCTATGTCACCAAATAAAATCCTTTCAGTTTTGTTCTGCATCTCCCTTGCATGAGGTTAATATGCAGCCTCCTCAGGTAATTTCCTGCAACAAGTAAGTAAAAATTTTCAAAATTTTAAAAAAATTATTGTGGAGGGAAAATAACACATTTACTGAACAAATCAATAATAAAAAGGTTTGAGAATCCTTCAATGATTTCAAACTGCTTTTCTTTCTTTTCTAAAACAAGGAAGAGCAAGATTTAAAAACAAACAAAAAACAGATTTAGAGAATCACTATTATTTGGTGRACAGAAAAAAGGACTCAGATACTATTTGTGCTTTTTCTGTGCATGCAACACTAACAAAAAGCAAAACAAATAATATTTTGCCTTTATCCTACCTCGCTATGTTTGTTAGCGCATTTCAGGACAGTGGGATTATGTTCCCGCGATCACTGTGCCACAAAGGCGCCTGAAGTCATTACTCACTCTGTTAATCACTAATATGGATAGGGAAGAAGGGCCAGAACCTTTTCACACTACAGCCTCGTATTGCTCGGGGGGAAATAAATGATCCAAGTGTTGAAAGCAGATGAAATAGAAAATGTCCTCCTTACAAACTTAACTTAAAGGTAAAGCTGCCACTTGTTTCTAAGCCTAGATTACTCTTGCAGGCTACATTATCTGCTTCCATTACACTTCTGTCATACTTGTTACTAATTGTTTCCACTGTTTTCCTATGCCTGTAGATACAGGGAAAGTACTTAAATTCAAATATCCTAACATCCTAAGCACTAAATTTAAGCAAGGAGGTTTGCCGAGTTTAGCATCATCGCTCATACAAGTCAAAGGAGTAAAATTTGACCTTAAGAAACCAATTCAATTAGAAGTACAGAATGCATTTCTTTTACACATGCTGCAGCTATACAAAGAGTTTCCTCTGCCTTCCGAATAAACAGGTAAAAAAACCAAAATGTCACAATGGTAAAAATACCAAGGTACTTGCATCTCATTTCCATACACTTACTACACAGGTCTTGTCTGCTTTGCAATCCCGGAATTTTGGTTTCAATTCTTCTGCTGGACAATGTTAAAATTATTGTGCAGTTCGCTATCCCTGTTCCACTGTTCCACTGACAACATTTTCACAGAGGTCCAAAGAGGCAAGAAAGTGGCTTTTCTACCACAAATAAGGAAATTAATACATTGCACTAATTCCATTCAGAAAGGCCCTCATTCCTTGCAAGACAGGACTAACAACCATCTCCACTACCTTCCAGAATAAACGTGCCAAACCAATTCTTATAAAGCTACTGCTTAGACCACGCCGCTCACACATGCGGAGCCCAAGGTTCCTGCCAGACAGAATTACTGTCACTTTTCACTGTAACTAACAGGAACTCGTATTATTACTAGCTACGTTTTCCTCTTTCTATTGCGTAGCCAACAATTGCTCATTCAGTACAAATCAAAAGCATGCTAGGGACAAGAAAGCCTTGGGTCTCGAGACCGTTCAGACCACAGGATTTGACAGTATTTGTGCCGTCACTACACAGCATCCCTTTTACAAAAGGGTAGGGCAGCAGGTTGTGCAGTATGCTTGCAAGACAGTGATGCTGCAAGTCCTGTGTGTGTCTCCAGCTAGAGGAACCTCTTACCTTTACCGACTTTAAAAAGGTCAGTGTTTGATTTAATAAATTCTCTGTCAAGAAAGCAGACTCCATTCTCAAAGGCTTAATGTTAGCAGTCATTGGGTGGCTGAATGTCTCAGCACATTACGAATAAGCTACAAAGCCTTTTACATCTGTGGATTTTCCCAGTTTGAATCCAGCCCAACTCTGCCATTTCTATACTTAGCAGTCTCTCTAAATACATGAGAGATGAGTTTGGCAAGCTTCTGTTCCAGCTCTGCATTACAAACTCATCACTACCTTCTGTAAATTCAGAGGTTAAAAAACCATCTATGGGGAAATGTACACTTTAAATTAGAGATAATAAACCTGTCTTTTCTGTCTCTGCAAAGCATTCCACAATTTTGCTGCTTTATTATGTGTGCCCAGAGCTTTACCCATACGAGCAGTCCTACAGACTTCTTTCAGTGAAGCCACTCACATAAGTACAGTTATAAASAGGCTTAGGCATTTGCCTGATTAGGTTAAAATGAGCAAGTCTGAAACAGACTGTCAAAAATAATAATTTAAAACTCAAGCATGTAAACACTGCATGCAACTGAATGTAAAGTAAAAAAAAAAAAGACTAACACTTTAGAAAAGGTCGCTCTCAAGGCAAATTGATTTAATAATGTATTAGTGTAGCTCTTACTATCATCTTATTACAGTTATAATGTTTACTTTCTACATGCAGAACAGAGCAACAACAAACCATCAGAACATCTACRTATGGAAGATAATTTTTACTAAGTTCATTTGATGAAGGAATCTGTCTTTTTTTTGAACTGTACTGTACAGATAAATGAATGAAGTTTCTGACCTTTAATCATGTGTTCAAACTATGCACAAATATTACCTTTTCATTCCTTCCTTCCCAAGTCTTGGATCGAAATAAAGAAAAAATGGGTATACTGTATACAGTGTTTTATCTGGTCAGGTCCAAATAAAGTGAGCAACAATGCTCAGTATCAAATGCATATGCTTTTTCTACCTCCATGAAAATTTCTTCAACAGGAAGTTCCTCAGTTATATTTTATGTTTTCCAGCTGATTCATCCAAAAAGAAAATAGCTAAAACCAAGTAGATTTTACCTGCGAGAAACAACAGTGCTCTGTAAGTACTCAAACGCCATTGCACTGACGCAGTATCGTAACTGTGCTGTCAGTGCCACATGTGTTTTGAGACCGGGCTCCCGGCTGTCCCACCAGCCAGGCTATCACCAGAACACAAGACTGGAAACGTGACAGAAGTTGTGCTCCCTCTGTTGGCTACCTTGCTCTCTGGTAGGAAAGGAAAACGTCATCCATTTTCACATTGAGAGAAAAYATCACTGGGAGGGAACACTGTTTTAATTTTTTGGATAGGACATGAAGAACTAATTCCTGAGCAACAGAAGATGAATTTTAAAAGAGAGCAAGCACACAAGCAATTAAATGCCTGGATTCCAACTGGGACTCAACCAGCCCTTAAATTTTGCAAGCATAAATAACTGCTCTCACAGTTTTATGTCTGYAACGAATCACTGACACATACAACCAATAGTATCACGCTTACACATGCAAGTATTCAGATATCAAAGTACTGCCATATCAAAGCACAACCCTCTCACACATACAAAAATCGTGCAGCAGATTGGAAACGCTRAAGTTTATCCATAGCATCAGATACAATTAAAAAAGGGGATCAAATCATATATGTATACATAGTATGCTTTATGCTATACCAAGAAACCTAAAACTAAGTTCCTAATTCAGACAGTAAAAATTCTCCTTTTAAAAGGCTTTAAAAGCATTCCTACTTTATAGATATAAATCTCAACATCAATTTGGTTCAATAACAGAGTAAGCAATTACACTGCTGGTCATAATACTGCATCCGCTTTCTAAATGGACAATTAACTTGTATGATGTTAAAGATCACCTGAGTAATGCTATCAAACAGCTGCATCATCAGCATCTCACACACAGATATACGCATCGCCTTGTGGAGAACCTTTGCACAGCTCAGCTCTGAATGGGACAGAGAAGCCAGGAAAAAGAACAAAACAGGCAGAGAGAGCAAGGTAAACAGAGCTCTCCTGCACGGCCTCAAGGTGTTAAACAAAAACACGTTAGGTAATGACACGGCTTAGCAAGCCACTGGCTTATTAGCCAACACACGGGAGCAGAGCTGACGGGAATTCCCAAATCAGATCATCCGCCAGCCAGGCGGTTCCATTACTTTACTCTGATAAAACCTACAAAACTTTCAGACTGCTGTCCTCCCCCTTCATCTGGCAGGATATCCAGGCAGCGACTATGTGTGGTCTCAGGGCAGAGATCTATTTGCTCTTAGCTTTCTAGCTGTTTTTATTGTGACTTATTTCTTTGTCCCTCCCACCCACAATAAACAGGACTTTAGCCTGAAGAGCTGTTGCAGTTTACAGGTTCACCTCCTTGCCACATAAACAAAGTTGCTACTTGTAGCTTTATTGAGACATTGTATTTAAAGTATCAACAGCTTAAAGGCTTTCAACTTCATTGTTTCAGGCTCAGTCAACCTATTTTGACTAAGTACTGTATAAAACCTAAYGAAAACTGGCCACAGTTTTTTCCTGCTGATGAGCAGGTGTGTACAAAGAACTGCTAAGGACTGGATGGGAAATATATACCTATATAGGTACTACGYATTTTGCACCTGACAGTTGAGAAACAAAGATACCCCAGTCTTTATATTGTAGACAAGATGTTATTAAATCCCATTATTAAGACCAATGGTTAGAAAAGCCTGTCCTCATTCTCCAATCTGTAGAGACGGAGATCATGCCCTGACACTAATCAAGTTAAAACACTCCCTCACCTTCCCTGGAAAGGGGGGGGGGAAGGAAAGACAGACCAAACTATACTATATCCTGATTATTCCTGTATGAACACTCTGCTACCTCTAGCAGAGCTTAATGGTAGGGTAAAATCCTTGTAGTCACTCACCCTTTTACATAAGAGAAAGGGATGAGAGTGGCCTAAAGCAGACCCTGCAATTTATGCATTAGTCTAACAGAGGGTGTACAACATGAGCAATAGAAAGCAGCTATATAACTTCTTTCTGAAAAGCATTCTGCATATAGCAGTGAAGAACTTCAGCAGGAATGTGGGCAGAAGGTAGGAAATGGATGTCAGAGTAACGTGAAGCGACTTCAGAGGGTGATTGCTGAAGGCTARAACCACCCTCCTCCCTCCCTAAACTGAGACCAGGATGAAAAGCAACAGCTTAGAACTGTACCTTATTTCTACTGACTCCTCAGCTCTGAGTTTTGCATTAAATCTTGAATAAACATAAGTTTATAAGAATAAAGAATAAGAATAAACATAAGTTTATAAGAATAAACATAATATTAGTACCAAACATTTTAGATAACATACAGAAAGAAATCTCAAAGACATCTAAGCTTTCTGCCCATGCTGCACGCCACACAGAGTAGGTCTGATCTACCTGGAGGTACAAGGCCCAAAGAACACTCAAACTAAGACCTTAGTCCATCAAATATGCAAAGACCTAGCACATAAACAATCTGTATGTCAGTCGCTTCAAATCTGAAAAATCGTAACAGCACATGCTACCAGCCCATGTATAAACCTCTCTAATACCACACTTTCAATAAAAGTACAAAAAAGTTTTTAGATTATTTTCAAAAGGGAAATAATTAGGAGATGTAGAGCATATGAGAAGGGCAGATGTAGCTATGTGAGCAGTCTGCTCCATGTAGTTTTAGCAAGAAGAATCTATGTTTCTAAAAATTTASAAAACTGACTGTGACCAAATATTTACCTTCCTATACAACTACTGCCTAAGAGACATTTATAAACAAAGGCAGAAACGTAGATACAGAAGAAACAGGACAGAAGGAGTTCCAATGGCATCTGTCCTTCTCAKAAAAAATGTGCATAGTGAATTCTTCAGCTCTTAAGTGCAAAACCTAATAATCATCTGTGGCGCTGCTGATCCATCTGTGACTAAATGCAGTGACTGCCTTTCAACATTTTCAGCGGCATGTACGTTCAGTTAAATATCATAAAGAGTAGATAGAATATTTTCTCTCAAAGCAGGGAAAATAAATTATTGAAAAGAATTTTTTAAAACAACTCTGCCTCACCGAAGGAGGAGGCTTCAGCAGTCATCTCTGCAGCATAACGAGTGGAATTGYTGAGAGAGAATGTCAGTCACGTTATAACTCAGACATAAACAGCAGAAATAGTCAGCTGATATATCTGGAAATCCCACTATCCTTTAGCAAAAAAAAATTATTTAGATTTGTAGCTTCAATCAAAAAAAAAATTCCAGGATATGTTTTGAACTGGAATGCACATAYATCTAGGTTATCTCCATACCCATTTTGAAATTGGCAAGCTAGCTGGGGCTACAGCATATTCAGACTGGGTCCAGCAACTAACCTAGTAGTGCAAAGCACTTCGGGGTACAGAAAGATACTACAGAAAATTAGATTTACTTTGAATTCCTTAAGATTCCTACCACTGAAGTTCAAATTCCTTGCATTTCACGTTTGTAAAGGATTTTTCTTATACTATGAAATGAATTATGGTTCCAATGTATCTATTCATAACATAGCAGTGATATAGGACATATTTGCATAAGGCAATGAGAGAAAAACCAAGATTGTCAGCTTGCATAGTGCGTAGGGCCCACAGGCTGCAACACAGCAGCACGGCCAAGCCTTACTGCTAAACAGAATTTCACTGCGTTCACTACACCCRTGAAGAGCTGTACTATGTCAGAATCTACATGATACACGAGACAAACATACTTTCATAAATGCTAGAAATCATCAATAGTTAACCAAATATAATACAGAAATACGTATGACCACACAAATGCAGGTAAGGGCAGTTCATTTTTAACCACATTAAAAAAAAAAATAAATAAAGAGAGAGGGAGAATACAGCAATAAATTACCACTCAGGCTATAAAAAATCTACTTTGTCCTTTAACAGCTGCACAGCTGTTAAATATCTAACACACTTTTCCTACCCATATTAAAAAATACTTAACAAATCTTTCACAGTAGGCAAAGTAACTCCTGAAGTTTACACAAGAGAGTTCTGGAATAATAAACATTTTTTTGCCTCCTGCTTTTGGGACCACGCTGCTCTTTTTCAGTAGCCGTTTACATCTTTCGGACGCAGCCCGCCTGATGATACAGGGTCGCAGCCRGGGTAACCCGGCGTACGCCCGCGCCGCCGCAGAAGGAGGGGTGGCGAGAAAGCGCCGGCGGCGCCGCGCTGCAGCGAGCGCTGCAGCCTGCCAGCGCTCGAGGCAGCGTTTCCCGCCTTCAGAGCGGCACCGAGGCTCCCACCTAAAGCTTCCACAACGTTTCTGAATACTAGCATTTCTCAACGAGAAGCGATAAGGAGACTAATAAGAGCTTGTGATAATACGAGTGGTCCGTAATCATTTATGGACAGAAAGCAAGCATCTGCTGTCAACAGCCCTGAAGATGCTTGCAGTACAGAGCCTGTTCCTGTGACAGGAGTTTCTAATAGCGGTTGCAGCCTTCCTGATGCCTCCATTTCAGTCAGGGACAAAAGCAGCCCTTCCCCCTTCAGCTCTCAGATTCCGCCTTAAAACAATACTGTATTTGGGGGTAAAGTTGGAGGGTAAAAGTTTTGCACCTACGAAGAAAGTATTAAGAGGGCTGACCTAATTTCAGAAATGCGTCTTTCAAATAGTTCTAGAGTACTTTTCAAGCAATTTCAGCATTACTCATATTTCAAACAACAGTGCTGCTCACTTCATTATGTAGGAGTTCCCAGAAGCTATTTTCAGGCACAGATGGAAAAGAGATACATAGACAAATTTCTAAATAACATCTATGAGTAATGAACCACCAACTCTCCGCAATTCTTCTATCTGCTTCTTTTTCATAGCTTCCTGAAGGGTTCTTCTTGGCTATCAAGTTATGAATATGATAGGGACAGCAAGTAACATGAACCAGCCATTTGTTTAACAGGGCTAACCTCAAGCCGTTCAGCGCTTGCACAAGCTGCTAAGCTCTATCATTATATGAGAGCTTCCCAGAGGCCAAGTGCAGAAGGGTCATCTCTTTCAGAAACTGTATACCCTTATTTTGTGTTTTACTCTCTGGGGTTAGCTGCAACACGACCTKCAGCATGACTTGAGGCTTGAGGTTGGGAAAGTATAGATGTTCCAGCACATCTGAAGGGCAGCAGTGGTGTAATAGTGGTTCCAGTGGAAAGCCACATAGAAAGTCCATGATGGGACTGACACTGTATGGGAAGCGTGAGATACAGCGTGCTTCCCCATGCCCCCACAAGCTGTGTGCCTTCTACACACAAAAATGGGAAGAATGAAGAAAAATAAACATGGTGCATAACCCAAGCCTTATAAAGTTTTTTTTAAAAAAAAAAAAAAAAACACCATGTCTGCAGATCAAGAACCTTCAGGCTCCACATCAGTGACGACTTTCAGCTTAATCAGAGCATTCAGGAGATGCTCAGGAAAATGTACACTTGATGCTTTGTATTTATTATAATCTTTAYATAAATGCCATAGTATCTTTCATTGGTTTTGCTAATATGATTTCTGGCCTTCTGAACTAAAGTTTGTGGTTGTCAAAAGTACACTTTTTCAGTTGGACAAGATTTTTAGCATCTCAGGGTAAATGTTTGAACAGAACAATAGGAAAAAAAATGGCATTCAACTGCAGCTTTTTCATGAGGCAAACACCATGCTTTAACGCACCACTGAAAAAGTTTTCCTTTGGCTACAATTTTGGTTCATATCCAGCCTTGTTATCATACATATTATTGTATTTATAGTGTATGTCCCAACAGTGGCTGGTATGTGTCTGGTTTCATACATGCACCTAAATAGGAACTGTTTCTATTACAAAGAATTTATAGAAGAAACCTGTGAAATAAAGGAGCTCAAAGTTCTCCATCTATCATCCACTTATGTCCACAGGAATTGAGGAGGAGGGAGGGAAAAAACAAAGCCTTTCCCTTCAGGCTCAACATTACAAGTCTGTCCCAAAGAAATCAAGTAATTATTCCTGCCTGTACTTCTCCCCCACCCACCCACCAGTTACAAGAACAGAACAATTCAAATTCACCGCAGGTTCCAGATAAGAAATATAAAAGAGAAAGACAAGATCTGAGAGTTTAATGCAGGGCATTCGTGGATACTTTTTAAGGAATTCTTACGCACAAATGAGTACAGAAAAAATAAGTTAATTGTAAATAACACTGTATAATTCCTATCTAAAAATCCTAAGGTTTGCAAAAGGAAAGCTTAGGCCAAAGCCTAATGAAACACTAGGCCTGAAWGTCCTTTTCTCACGTGGCAAAGGGTACCGCTCTTGTTTCCCAGCGAGGCAGASAGCTGGCACTACGCTCAGACCGCCAACCCAGCCTCGGCCGGCAGCTCCTTTATGACTGCAGCGTCCATCAGTGGAAGAGGATCATTCAGTAGAAAACCTCCCAGGCTGCTCGTCCCCCCATCCCTCATTCCCACCACATGCTAGCACGCAGGTCCAGTCAAGCTGCGCAGCACCCTGGCCTCCACAAGCCCACCACTTTTCATGTATGTTTGAGAGGCTCTTTCCCTTGGATTCAAAGCTGCTTTCACAAGTGTGTTAGTGGGCGAGAGCTTTCTATTCTCGCGTTGGAGGTGATTAATTTGTGGCATTCACATGTCTAATTCTGCACAGACAATGGGAATGGACTGGCTCACACCCCATCTACAAGCAATTTATGCCAGGGAAGTTTAGGTCTAGAGAGAAGAGGCTTTGACAGTAGTAACAGTTTTCTGCTTGTTAAGGATGGTGTGGCGTGAACGGCAATCAAATATTTCTGTAAAAAGACAGCACTATTACCATTAGCACCAATTATTTTTAAAACATACAATATAGAGACAAAAGAATCTCTTTCACAGTTACACTGTAAAGTACATTAAAAAGGCAAAAAATATTGTTTCCTTCRGTTCATTCAGCAATCAATACACGCTACGGAAGTGGAGACATGAAATCCTTATAAAAATACCCACTTTAACTCAGATACTTTGCTCTCCCTCTTCCATTTACAATTACACTTGCAAAAGTGTAAAGTTAATAGCAAGAGGAGTATTTATTGAATTCACTTCTCTCAGCATATTATTCTAGCTACAGCCCTGAGTCCTATCCAATTCTGTAATCAATCTTTGATGAACTAAGATAGGAAGAATTCAAAGTACCTACAACCAACTCCCTAGAATATACTCMAACTTTATTCTAGTTTCCTCTGTCATTACAAAGGCGTTGATGATCCCTTCTCACTCCTCCCAAATAAGCTCATTTGGACCATACATCAAGAGAGAGACATACACATACATTCACACACAAATTTAGATATACATGAGATGATACATATGAGAACAGTATTACAAGATTTTATGTCTATACATATACATGTTTGCTTGTATAGTAAAATACATACAGTTTATTATTAGATGCATGTAGTAAATATGCACACACTCTAATCTGCATCAGAAAAGCAGTCCTCAGTGTTATTCACAACAGTTTCTGCAATTCTTCTGCATGTCTAACATAAGCTAATGACATTCCACAGAGCAGCCTCGGAGCATGCTGCCTGTCATTATTTGAAGCATTTCATTATTTGCTGCCTCTCTTGTAGAGTTTAAGAGAAAATAAGTAGTACAGAATAGGAACGGAAAAAAAAAATGGAAAAACGGAGCAGATGCCAGCTCAATCATACACTGGCATGTGCTGAAAACTAACTGAATYAAACTGTAAAGAAAAAGACAATGTATTGAGTTGATATTCTGAAATGTGGTGTCTGTAAATGGAAGGTCCTTTAATTCCTATCAATTAACCCAGTACCTTAAAGTCAGTAATTACATACAGAAGCATGCCCTGCACTGGCCCTGAATTTGTTTCATAGCCAGCGTGTATAATTAGTCTTGATTAATATCCCACACTGCACATCAACAGTATCAGCGAACCCAGATGATCTACATTGCTGCTGCCACAGGAAGTCTTAGTGGTCTGATCTGTGCCTTTATCACAACACTCTGCCCAAACGGGATCGAGGGCTTATTTGGCACTCACACTGCCTGATTTATTAAGAGAGAAACTGCACTGCCTTCCACATAATCATCTTAATCCCTTGTATCAACTAATTAAAACACAGGGAAAGCTTTTACTTATGTGTGAGCAATTATAACAAGTTCCTGGTTGGTGTCCAAAAGGATTCATGACATTAATTTGCRAACAATAAAACCTCATGTAATAGGGAATTTCAACAGGTGACTTTACATACCGTATATGCATTTTCATTTAATTGTGAGCACATTAGGGAACAATAGGTGTGAATCCTACCCAGACTTAATAGTGTTCACAAGATTATTTGCAAAGGGAAACAATTACAATTAAAGAAAAAAATTGCAACAGCAATATTTGCAAAAACAGATAGACAAAAAACCCCACTGCAAGAGGAACTACTGGTCTTCCACATGTAATTTCAACAGCTTCCCAATATGTACATTTAGCTAACATTACCTTTTTGGATGGGATTTGTCTGTAAGTGAAACTGAGTGACTAACAGTAGAATTGGTAGCAGCTGTTTGAGGGGACTATTCCCAGTTAAAGAGAAAGTGGTCTGTGCACAAAGCTTCATCAAAAGCTGTGCAACCTGCTGCGTGGCTTCTGTTCTTTCGGTTTGCCTCAGTTAGAATGGGAAGCACTCCAGCATCAGGGATGCGCATAATCCAGCGTGGGCCATAGTGCATGGGAACCCACTGGGTCGGTCATTCAAGCCAAGGCACTCGGTGATAAAGCAACACATTGTGGTTACAAACTCAAAGCACACAACCAGTGAACTTTTCACTGTGCAGATGGCTTGCTGTCAGGGTACAGTGTAATGCACCTAAAGCTAACAAAAAAAAAAAAAAAAAAAAAAAAAAAAAAAACACAAAAAAAAAGCTAAAAAAAAAAAAAAAAAACACACACACCACACACTTTCACAGAAATCCTTTCAAAGTTACTTTCATTTTATGAGAATGCTGCTAAATCCGCAACACACCTTCAGAACTGTAACAAAAGAAACACRCATTTGTCAATTAAAACATAAAGGCAAATGAATCTATGTCAACATTCCACTCTCTGAATACAACAGTATCCCAACAAATAATCCAGACTTTCTCTCCATACTGCAAGAAAAACCTCAGTGGAATTTTCCTACTGGAATTTCAAACTCTTTTCAAATCCAAGGGCAGTGAACAGTTCCCATACTGACAAGGTAGTATACGCACACCCTTGTATGCAGGGGAATACATAACAGAGGAACAAGCTCTCCTCACTCCTAAGAGATGAAAGGCTTGACATATTTTAGCAACTACACAACATAACTTGGGAATATTACCGTCTGGAAAGTGTTGGTTGCTCCCTAAAGATGATGTTTATTATTCATACACCACGATCTCCCTACAGCCCAGCAAAATCTCCATGCGAGGAGTACAATAGAGAACTTCCCTACTGAGATGCATTTTGAACAGACAGGATACCACTTATTACAAAGAACGCACAATTCCCTGGCTGCTGTCAAAGGGAAACAGCATCACTTTTTTTTTTAAAAAAAAAAAAAAAAAGAGGCTTGAAAGAGGATATAGGGAAGAAACTTGAAATTGCTTTAGTGATGACTGATCCAGTAAGAGTGAAGAAATTTAGATTGTGTGAACTTCTCTCCCTGCTGATCCTGTATCCTTCCCCACAGCTACAGGTCCACCCTGCTGTCCTGCTCAACATGGGTGTGCTCCCTTGCTAAAGAGATCCTTAACCTGATCAGCTAAATCCTGACCAACTGTGCCAGGGCAAGCTCTTACCAAGACATAAGAAGAAAAGCCAATGGGTTTGTAAAACAACAGATCTTTAGCCACACCACTCTTCCAGTCCCTGCCCTCTTCAAAGCCAACGTGCTCCAAGCAGACACCAGCGAGCAGCTGAGAGCCTGGCTGCTCCGCATCTCCGAGGCAGAGGGAAGAGAGAACAGCACTCACATCACACACATTTCCTTCCCTGGAAACTAGGAAGTCAAAAACATATGGGTGTTTTTATAAACAGGTATTCACGAGACAGTCTCCTAAAACAGTTTTAAATCCTACTATTCCTTACTATCCACTATCAGGAATTTCAAATCCTACTACACCCTCTACTAGGGTACATTGCCTCAAGTTACTGTAATACAAAATAAAAGCTCAGTATAACAGAATGCAAGAGTTGCGTATTCCTTCTCCCCACCACTCTTCATCCCACATGCACACAACTCAACCCTCCCTTTCCAAACTGTTTTGTGATTGCTGTTTGATAGAAACACAAAGGTATTTTGTAAAGTTTTCTGTGCTACCACCATGGATTCTCTTTTATCAACACCCCATAGTACCTCAGGGTTTTAACAGAAAATCCTGTGTAACACAGGCAGCGAGCTTGTCCRTAAGCACATTCCCACCATCATCAATTGGAAACGCTTACTTAGGAAAATCTGCCAATACATTTCATGCAGCTCTAACTCCTTCACCAGCAACACCTCTGTGCAAAGTGAGGCAGCAAGGGCTCCCACTGCCCCTCCAAGAGCCTCCTCCCTCTTTCCTTCCCCATTTCAGATGTGCCGTCCCGGAGCCTCCCGAGCAAACTCCCTCTCATTAGCCACACTAGGGAGAACAACCTGCCCCAGCTAAAGCTGGGCTCACTTCTCTAGGGACCTCCATCTCCTGCCTCTTCCCATCTCTCCACTCCAAATACCCAGGCCAGAAGGAGGAGCTAGGAATGGGCAGAGACTTAGTGAATAAATYAAACGGTAGTAATAACCTTTACTTTGCCTGACTTGGTCTTACTATTCAAGTTTAGATAAGACGCTATCTTGTGGAAAGGGGGAGAAGGAGGAAAAAAAGTACTGACAAAACAAGCATACTGTTCTCTCCCAAACACGTCTTACCTTCTGGCAAAATATTCTGGGTATGAAATGTCTGGCAATAAAACATTATGGTTTCCTTCTACTGGCCATTATTCTCAGCATGCAACATTAAAGTCTGCTTTCTGCAATAACAAGCCTTCGAGGGTTTCACTGGTGCACTTTATATTGTTTAGCCTTTTGCTATCAAAAGGTCTAAAACAGAGTTCATGGTTTCTCTTTTATTTGGGAATGGGAGGGAAGTCATGAAAAGTTTCAGAAAAGAAGGGGGGGAAAAGTCAATACACATCAATTTTGGTAACAGCAGCTGTTGGCAAATGTTCCTTCTTTGAACAAAGCTGTCAATACATTTAAGAGCTTGAGGGTCAACTTCCAGAGAGAGCAGTCACCTTTCTAGGCTAAAAAAATTAATGATTATAAGCGTTCATTCTTTGGTTTTGTCCCGTCCCCACACTCTCCGTTTTGCTGTGGTAAGCAGCAGAAGCAAGCTGTCAGTGTTACACAAGTGTTGTTAGCACAAAGAATGGACCCTGATGTGATGACAACCTTACTTCCCCCAGCCTGCAAAAGCAGCAACAAAAAACAATACTAAAACCTCCAGAGGAGGGGACAAAACCACCTTAATTTGATTGAATTTGCTTAAGGCTGCAGTGAGTCATCTGCAAATAACTACATATTGGATTCTGGCACTCATCCAGAAATTTGCAGCACTGGAATTATATATGGTGGCATGTGTCAGGCCATCTCAATGCACCCAACAGTTGTCTCCAGCTTCATTTCAAGTTAATTAGCTGCAAAAGTCACTTGAGAAAATTCTCCCTTTCATGAGGATTTTTCACATAATGGCCTCTACCAACCATTACTAYCTATTAGACAACTAAGGAACTAGGAAAGACTGGAAAATTCCATACTAAAAAGAGATGACCAAGACCTATCAAAAACTCACTATCAAGTATTAATAGGATAGAATCAAACTAAAAATCAATAAGTTAGCTCTGGCCAACAAACCTCATGGGTTTAACTKGATATGCCATTAATATGGAAAGAATTTGACAGTTTACATAAGGGATGTGACCCAGTGCCAACAACCTCTGGCTTCTACATTTTCCAGATGGCAAGAGATTAGCCTACAGTCTTTATTCTCATAAGAAGATTTTTTTCCCCCCATGGAAAAACTATAAAGGACAATTCTGTTCCAAACTTCAAGTCTCCTTCACAAATGTCTACTCAATTCCAGGCCTTAACTAATGCCCATTAAAAAAAGCCCTTGGGCCTGAAGCTGTGAAGACAAAAAGAGAGGAAAGACTAAGGCAAACTTAAGTCTAATGCTTGCCTTTAAAAGCTCTATTGACAAAAGCAGTGGGGAAGAGTTTGGACCAATGTAAACTTAAAGGAAAAGCTGGCAAGTTCCAATTGAGGATGTGAATGCCTGCTTGATTTTGATCTTGACCGGCTAAGATGGGAAAAAAAGTTAAGCCTACTTACACATTAAAAAATGCAGTAATGTTAAATTCAGTATGTACCGGCTTTCTCACATTGATTTATACCTATCACTRACAAAGACTTTGAAGGACATTCCTGTTTAATATGGTAAAGAGCCACAGCACAGGGCACTGTCTCTGCTTTGCAAACGTTAATATGAAAAATCGTCCCTTGACAAAGCATGACACTATTTCCCATTAATCCCCAAAATACAGCAAAAAGGAAAACTAGAGTCTTTCATTGCTTCCCATCCAGGGGAAGACACGGATGATTAATCAAAGTGGACCATAAGGTGAAAACATACTGTGTGAAGAAATGCAACTCYTGCAGATAGAAATTCATAGCCGATTGGTCAGATTAAATATAGGAAAAAACAAAAAAACAAAACAAAAATTCTTCAGTGCCCAAGGTATCAAGAAAAGTCATCTCCAAGAGTTGTTCATTTCTCTCCAACCATCACAAACTATTACCTCGTTTCTTGCTTTACTGGCATCACCATAGTAACCTTTCCCTTGCAAGAAATATTCTCCAGGGGCCACTCCCCCCTTCGGCACATGCCCTCAACACCTCATACACTGTGCCGTATAAATTGACTTGTCTCTGAAGACTCGCAGTAAATTCAAGCGTTTAACGCACACCAGACTTCAGCCATTAAAGGACCATCTTCAAATGTGAGCTTAACAGATGCCCCAAACAGAACAGACTCTGAAGCGACCAACATTTTGACTTAGTTCAAAGTGGCAGCRAAACAGAGCAGCTATTACTGTGACACCGTTTTCATTCTTAACTACCATCCCCCCTTGGGTAAATCGTTTTACACATGATCATTTTTCATTCTCAAACACAAACCGGTGAAGATAAATTGACGCTAGTTTCCACATAACAATTGTGCCACTCAAACTCGCCGCCTAGCACAAATCTGGCCCTCATACAACAAGCTCAGAGCGTTATTTAAGGAAGTGAGCTAAGAGCACTACAAYGTAGTACCGCACTCTTTGATTACTGCAAGAAATTAAAGACAAAAAAAGCTAGAATAATTTATCAAGTGATCATTTTATAGACTATGCTTTGAAAGTAGTAAAACCTGCAGTTTTATTTGTAAAATAATTTAGAGAATGATTAGTAGCATGCATCAGAGATGTGAAATTAGTGCTTGCCATAAAGTGTTCTCTTACAAAAGAGAGGAGCTTTCTTCCCAGGCTTTTTACCATTTTGAACCAACCCTGGACTCTCCTTTTGTGACTATCAAACGAAAAAACACAGATGGCTTTGACACATTCCTAAGTTGTATTTCTTTTCAGTCCCACCCTTGGCCAGTCTCAGGCTGCAGTGTTCCCATCCAGCAGGCAGGGACAGTAAATCTCCCTAACTGTCTCACCCAACCATTTCCCCCCACACCACCTCCTCACTTGGAGAGGAGCACATGGCACACAGTAACAGGGACAAATCGACTCCATGATTACTCAKAATCTGTCACAGCCCTCAAATTCTTTAACGGTGTAGCATGCACCTAAGCACAGAATCCCCAGCATTCGCAGCAACCCACACGTCCTCCCCACGCAGCAGCAAGCGAGCCAGGTTACAAACCCTCTGCTACTCCCAGGACAACCCCACCACCATAGCTGCTTTTGTAATACACTGGTACAGTCCAAATAAGTCAGGGCAAATGCACACACCTTTACTGGTAGAATTTTTTTTTAAGCCTTAACTATTACAACTGAAGCATTTACATATGCATTTATTAAAGCCTTAACTATTACAACTGAAGTATTTACATATGCGTTTATTAAAAAAAATGTGGAAGCAATTACCCTTCTATACACATGAAAGGGGTGAAGAGCAACTGTGGAGACAACTGCTCCACCTTACTCAGCGTTAGCTAAAAGCAAAACATGATGTTTCTGTAGTCTCTCAAATCCTGCAGAGAGGATTTGATTTGTTTAACAAATAAAGAAAACTTAGAAGAAGGTTAATTCAGCACAGTAAAGGAAGAGACAAAAGCCATATATGTCTGTCTTTTAATGTTCAACTTACATCTGCAGCTGCTTCTTCTGCTTTCAGCAACACATCATCTGCCCAGCATTCAAGGTGACCTTTGACAAAATAAGTTTTTCCTGATCATCTCTGGATTATCATGAAGACTCGGCTCCATCCCAGCTTAAGTGTGCTTTAAGCTATTCCCCTTCTCCTTCTCATATATCCCTTAGTTTCTGTACATTCAGTTTTGCTTCTTCTTTAGTTATATTGCACTACATTCCTACTCCACTCTAATGTTTCTTTCACAATTATTTATTTCCAGTTTTCTAGATCCACTCAGCCAAGAAGTGCAGAAATAGATGAAAAGGGAAGTCTACATTACTGTGTCTATAAAGAACTTTCTAGGGAGAAAAGACTTGGTATTAGATAGCTACTGACAGAGTGGTAGATTCCAGAGTTGAGCCTCTGCTGAGATGAGCGGGACAACTGGAAATGCCTTAGATATATCTTGCCTTTTAGCTCCAATCTGTTTTAGCATTAAATTATAAGGTTCTTTTTCAATAGGGAGATCTATAGACTTGTTTGTCTGAAAAAGCAAACAAAACTAAACTCAAGCACAGTCCAACAAAGCAACTCTGATCAACTCAGCTCATCCAGTTAAGTAATATATACTTTGATGCAAGATTCAAATACCAGTCCTGATCAACTTAAGGTAACAATGCACACACTATCAATAACCACAAAGTCAAATAAATAATATTAACAGTAGCAAATAATGTTTCTTTTCTAGCCTGTAGTGCTGAGAGAGAGTGCTTACACCTTTATCTAAACCAAATGCCTGCTGGTGTAGGCATTTGTATGGTGTTTTTCTTTGTTTTTGTTTTGGAGGGAGGAGAGGAGAAGCTCTCATCTTTAAAGCCCCAGTAATAGATTAGAATAGGATAAAATGCATCCTTGTAATCTAGTCTCCAGTGGCTGAGATAGCTGCACACTGTATCTTGCAGATGTGAAATTCTAGTCCTTTAGTCAAAACCACACTGAACAAATTCAAGAGCAACAGAAATTAAAGTGCATTTGGACTCTGTTCTTGGGTTGTTTGCTTCCTTTCTGTGCCAGCAGAAGACACTTTCCCCAGATGGTATGCTAAATTGTGTTCACAGCTCAAAAAGACCACAGGCCAATCAAACAGGTTTTCACCTTTCACTGCCAGTGCTTCAYTTCAGGTCACAAAACCTAAGCCAAGATCCTCACTTTCAAAGAACCAAATAGCATTCTATTTTCCTGTGTCCTTCAGAGTTCATCTGAAGCCATTATTCACCCTTGCTTATTGTCATCTTGAACAAATGAATCACAAATATACAAACCCTATACCCCTGGGATTCTGAGAGAGGGGTTTTTTGTTTTTTGTTTTTAAGCAGATGCTGCTTATACAGCAGAGTTTTCAGTATGATGGAGAAAATACATCTGCCTTTGTCTAGTGATGGTGACGCATATCTTTTAAACTCCCAAGAGATAATGTTGACAGAATCAGAGTTACAATTTGTCTATTAGCACTTGGAAATTAGAGCAGCTCTTTGCAACAGTGGGATGTTTTTACGATGCACCTAACATTCCAGATGGACTACATCCAAAACCCACTTGTCCAAAACAGAATGAGAAAGAATATCATTATAAAATATAAAAAGAGATCAGTTTGGCCTCTCCCTATCTGGGAGAAATCTGGGCACGCTGTTTTGCCAAGTTTTGGAGAGGCAGAGATGATTTTATTTTATATTGCTGAGCTCCAAAAAGAGCTGCTTTTATACAGACCTAAAAGGAAAGATTAGTTGGGTGAACTTTAAATGCAAGATGTGTCCCTCAATATCCTTAGCCACAGAGCTCATCTTGTCTTTCTGAACCTTGCCAAAAGTTAAATTGTATCATAGACAGAAATCACAGGTCTTGTTTACCATCCAAAAGCTGAGAAGAATCTCCTTAGCATGATGGAGCTTAAAACAATCTACAGATCTCTTTTCACACTTACAAGTTATGCTCATCAGTTGGCATTTGGCCAGAACAGAGGGTGGGGACGCTTCTAACTATGAATTTCAGCACATCTTCAATTAGAAAAGCACTTTTCCCTTTGTACTTACAAACGCTCATTTTAAATAAAGGGAAATAGTGGACTGCACTTGCCCTATCTGACTTAGCTGAAATCTTTGCTAAACACTTTGTAAAACTTTGGTCAGGCAAAAGAATCTGCCGATTCAGAAGCAAGCAAATTGATTTTGCACTAGTAAGCACAAAACTACCTGCATTGGAGCTGTGTGGCCAGTACATTAGCTTCACAGCTAATCCACAGGGAAGTTAAGGTCCTAGCTTTGATAGGTGAGCTGGCTGGCACGAAGTAACAGATAGCCTCCAACCTTTTCAACTCCAACCAAAGCAAAGTGCTTTGTTCAAGATCAGCTCATTTTCAAGCTTTCTCTGTGCTCAAATGGCTCAGCTGCTCCCATGCATATCTTTGAAAGATCCCTGCAGTGTGCTGCAAAAGTCCTTCAAATCCTCACCAGACCAAAACTGGAAACCTAGGATGAGGGGAAATTGCAAAGCAGCAACAGCAAGCCCCAGGAGGCTGCTGGAATACCAGCTGCACTCTACCTGTTTTAAAACACATACTTTCTGATCACTTGCACCACGTTAAGTCTGCATTAAGCTGTATTTCTCCTTTGTTCAATAATTTTGTGATAGTTGTTTTCACTCTTCTCTGCTTATAGCAGCAGTAACTTGTGAGGAGGAGAATGTCTAATTAACACTGCATACTTGCTCTTAAAGAGTTTTCGTTAATAAATCTTTCACAAGTTTAAAATACATCACTGATTATATGCAACATAAAAACTGATTGTGTGCGCTTTGGACCAGGACTGTAACAAGATTTCAGTCCCATCCTAAAGGCATCATACTAGTCAGCTATGTAATCACATTTTCAAAGTTGCAGGAAAGCATATTTAGGAACACAGATATCACATACAACAGCTTATTACAGTCACAAAGTAGCCAGAGTACTGCTTACTACTGAAGGTCTGCAGAGGATAAACATAAATAACCCACAAAAATGCTACTCACACGTATTCTTCTTTGAGACAACTTTGTACTAAAGTCATAATCCCCAGCTGTTTAAGTTCATAATCACATATTCATAAAAGCAACATTTTAAGTCTTTAATTTGCTTCTGCTACTTTTTCTCCACTTTGAGACAGAATCTTTTTTGRCCACTGTTAAAGTCTTCAGCTTCAGAAATTACACTGCAAACCAGAAACAATCTTTCTAGCAGGCTTTTGCATTAAGATATTTCCAAACAGTGTAGTAKTTTTCACAGATATCAAAACACGCTTTGGTGAGGTGAATAGCAATTCATACCTTAATTCCTAACAAAACTAAGGTATATGAAACAACTTACAGGTGACCGCATAGACACAAAGCACGCAGGAAGACTAGTCAAATTTTTAACTACATCCCAAATAGTTGTTGTTTGTTAGTTTAACTCCTTGCAAGCTACTGGCAACYGGAAGAATGCTATGTGCAATTTCAGGCTTTGGAGCTAGTGATAGGAGGAGTATCCTGCACTCTTCTCAGAGGCACAAAATCGAGGATCTGTTCAAAATTACAGCAAGTTAGAATGCTCCCAAGTTTCAGTGGTGTCCATTTTAAGTTAAGATCCCCCCCCCTTACTCTAAGCCACAGACTGCCAAAAGCAGTCTACACCAAGGAAAGTTGCTGCTTTGTATTTGTGCTGTTTTTCTAACCTCTCCCTGAAGCCTTTGCTACTGGTTACTGCCAGAACCAAAGACCTGATCCTGTGCGAGCCTGAGATTTGCCTGACCCAATACTGCAGTTCTTRTTATCCACACTGATCTGGGAACACTCAGAGTAAGAAACTGAGAAAGCATTGACAGCATTTCTTCCAGAGTCACAAACAGATGCTTAATGTCTCTTTCCTTGGCAGTTTACAAAACTTACAAAGCAATTGCAGTAATGCCAGGTGCATAAGTACAGAGCAGAATTAGCAACAGAAGAAAATGCTGTTGTTACAAACTCTCATAACACTGGAATAGCTAGAAGCTAGGCTCCTCCGAGCTCCTTCCAGAGACCTCAGTGATATCTGGCAACCTGAAAATAATTTCTTCAGCACAATGTTTTCCTACTTTTACCAGCAGTCATTCTCAGGACTTAAACGAGACAGCTTGCTCCCCAGCTCAGTTCAAAAAGATTGTTTACTACTGAATTGGAAATTTTACTGCTTATGGTGCATGCACTCAGATCTAAAATGACACCATGCTTAAGTGCTCAAGAGATTCTGCTTTGAAAGAATAGTTTCCGTAAAATCACTTCTTTCCTCCTGTATTACAGCTGCTTTACAGTCATAGCTTGCTGTATTAAGAGAGATACAAAACAAAAAAACAGCCAGCCATTTTAAACAATTGAACAAAAGAACATTTTTTTGAACGATCACCTTAAATGTTGTCAGATTATCTGATCCCTTTTATGATTTCAAAGGAGAAAAGGAATCCCCAAGCCACATCCACTCCATCACAAGAAAGCAGTAGGGTACAGCCTGAGGTGCAGAGTAATTTCATCATATTTTATACACCCCTAAATACTTCTGTGAAGGAAAGGAGGTGCAAAAAATAATTTAACATGCTCTTCTCAGCTTTCCATTATTTAGGTAAACATATCACATCTTTAGAAAATAAAATGGAAACAACAGCTGAACCACAACTTTTCAGCTTGCCAAGATACACAATGTGTGACAAAAGATTAAAATAAAATAGGGTTAGTCAAGCTGGAAGCTTACCCAAGATATTATAGCAGAAAGGCCTTGTTTCTTGSTCTGCCTAACACTTAGAGGAAACAAAAAGAAAAAAAAAAATTTGTGGGATAATTTACAACATGGGGCAAAAAGAAAGCTGAGGGGTCTGCAGGCAACTCTTGTTAAACAAATTGATCTTCCACAGAGATCTGTGCAGATTCAAGCATGTGGATGCTTTTGGCTGAACCTGCTTACAAAATACTGCCAATCAACAAGCAGCTCCGCAGGAAAAAGAAGCCTCCTTCCAAAAACATTGCATCCCAAGAGGAACTCCTCCACAGTAGAGCCTTGGAGAAACCATGTATTAATAATCAGTCGGAAAGGGGATCTGGAAACACAACACTTTGGATAGGTAGGATGACATTAGTAAGGTAATAAATCAATATAAGTTCCCACCTAATGTGAAACACATTTATGCTATCCTAAATTACATCGTTTAGGAGCAACTTGATTCAGTAATACTTTTTGTTTTTCAATGAATGCAGCCAAACTTGCAACTTGGGACAACCACATAAAATACTTCAAAATTCCTGACAAAAAGCTTTGCCTCCAGAAAATTTGTTTCTGAAGGCCTAACCCTAGCTATCATGCTCCATATAGAAGTTGCAGCAAGATTTCTGTAGGTTTTTCTTCATCATTTCAGATGTGCCATTCTTCAGCTTTTTATAGCTTCATGCTCAGATAATTTTAGCAAACCATTTAAAAATTTCACATCTGAGAGAAGCACCAAAGAATGAGTAAGCTATTCATAAACCCCATAATATAAGATTTCCAAAGTAAACTACAGTTTTTATTGTTTTCATGGATCTAAGTAATTTGAAGAAGGAAAATATTCAGATATACCATGATACTTAACAGAAGAAAAGGCCCTGTTAAATTGGCATCAGCAATCAAACCTGCAGCAAAAATCTAGTTAACCACACAGCACRTCCTGCACTATCCTAATAGTGTAAAGGGTAAGACAAACTCTCACCAAAGCATCTAAGCATCACGGGTAACAACATGTGCTGTAGGCTTCTCAGCTAGCTTCCCAGGGGCTACTTTGCCACTGATCTATCCATTTTCTCACTAGCAAAGAACTAAGCCCCATCTCCTTTCCTCTACCCTCCAGCAGCTCCTTCTGCCTTCCCTATGTGTGTATGTATGTAGTATGCAGATGTGYATGTGTACACAAACATATGTCTGTGTGAGTGTTCATATACACACACACTACAGAACCCTTTGTTTCTCTCACCTTCCTATCTCTGCTCCTGGCATTCTTGCCATGTAATCCATCTTCCATGAAGTTCTGGCTTCTCATGATGCTCTTCTGTTAATTCTGCAGGCACAAGATGTAGCATTGGGCAGCAGCTCCTGGTGACCTCTTCCCAGAGAGAACGATCAGTGCCCACACTCCAAGGACAGTGAAAGGTTGCTTACAGGATAGGCTCCAAAGGCTCTGCAGCTGCACAGATAGATCAGGCTTAAGGACCCTCTGCCAATTCCACTGGTACAAATCACCTGAAGGTATAATTTTACAAGGTTGTTTCTCCTAAAAATGCGGGTGAAGTTCTGGCAACAATACCCTAGCAATGAAACCTCCTGCTGATTAGTTAGCAATAACTCTCCACTACAGTTTGGCTGAGGTTTAGCGACTCAGGAGCTCTGGGGGCACAATATCATTTTTTTGGTTGTATGCAGTTCCCYGAAGTGTTAGCTAGTTTTTCTCTTTTCATCTGGGGTGACTCCTCCTTCTTTGCTAGGAAAGTAAACAAGGTCAGCAAGAGAGAGATGGATCCAAGCTCCAAACTAACAGCAGCCAAACCTCAGGGGAGCCCATCTCTGTCAGGCACACTAATGCACAGAAGAAAAGTTAATCCAAGTCAGGTATGTGTGAGGATGAAGTTGAACATTCACTCAGTCATTCCCTCTTTAGCCTGGACACCAACACATTCAAAACTGGTCAAAAACAGGACAGCAAACAGAGGTAGTATCTGGAGGAACATTAGGAAAATAACCTGTTTATTTGGACCTACATCATCACCAAACAGAATGTGCAGGAAGCCAGCTCTCTTCAGYGTGCTGCCTTACTGTGTTACCCTGTGCTTTAATACACAAAAGGTTCACAAGACAGGACAAAAAGGTTTTGGAGTCAGAGGGGCTGAGGAAGGGAAGTGATCCCATGCAGATTTCCTTTTTTTTTAAAAAAAAAAAAAAGAAGAAAAAGCAACTGATGTTTGAGTTCTCCCTATAGTCATACTTCCCTTATCCTATTTTCACCGCACTGACACTAATCTGCCTTGAAATTGGCTGATTCTGCTCAAGCCATGTTTACATGGAAGCAAGTTTCATCTGGTTGTCCTCRTTCAGAGACGTTCTAGTCTATGGCAGGAGAGATTATTAAAAACTATATATTACATGCACATGCCTTAAAATGACTCAGCTTGGAAAGATAACTTTATTTTATCAGCTTTCCATTCCCTAGGTCATAGAGAGGGAGAGGTAGCATAAAAATCTCAAATGGAAATCACTTCCTAAATATATTATCCTCCATAAAAACCATTTAGCAACTGCTAGTACCCACAAGACAAAGGGAAAAGATAAAAAGTACACGTGACAGCAGAGTAGGGAGGAGCGTGAAGACTCATTTGCATTATCACACTGAGCATTAACTACAAGAAAGGAAAAAAAACACAAGTGCTCCCTGTTTTGCACAAACATCAATTACATCTAGCAATTTTACTGATTCCTCTTGTGGAGCAGGTGCTTTGGCTCTACTGCAAACTGCAACTGCATACACCATTCTGGCTGCATGCACAGGCAGCATTTCATTGACTTGCTCTGCATCAGAATACCTCCATTTGGGAGGGAGGGAGGGAGGAAATTTCTCCTTACTCCTACAATCAGCCACACAGTRGTTTCATCTGAGGCCTTCAGCTATAAATAATAACTAAACCTACTAGACTATTTTATAGAAGATACATGGATAATAGCATATAGATGCACTTTAACGCAACATGAACRTTTTTTCACTTAGTTTTTTGGAAACACTTTCCCACTTTAAAGGAGTTCAGGCATAAGAAAGAAGTGTTTTTCCCTTGTCTATTCCATTTATTGGGCAAGGAGAGAAAGCTTTGCTGTTGTTTTTATCACTCTGAAGTGCTCAAAAAAAGACTAGCCATAACTCTTTTTGTTTACTCATTGCTTCAGCAACTACCAGTAATCYTAGGAGAGCAGGACTGGAACAACGAAGTCATGTTTGGTTTGGGTCATCTGCACTATAGCTCATCTACTGGAGCAAGCCAAAAATGATGCATTTTCTTCAATTTGCTAATTCCTGAATTTCTATTTCCTGAACCACACCCAAAAAAAGCTGTTACTGGTTTACTCCTCTCCCTTTTATCTTACAGAAAAAGGAAAGTCATCAGCTACACATCAGGTACTGCTAATCTAAGCTTTCTTGYACATTAAATTTTAAATAATGTTTAAATAAGAATCACTTTCAATTCTAAAAAGGTATCCAAATTAAGAATTATACGTATGCTCTTGTACAAGTTCAACAGCTTTTCAAGCTTCCAAGCTACAGAACCACAATTCCGATCCAGGAAAAAGACTGTAGTTGCTGTAACARCACCTTATATTTGGAGGTAATACAAAGCCATCAGCTACCTACATATGCATGCAATGAACCATTCTCCAGACAGACTAGTTTGCTTCAGTAAAATGGGTAAAGCTAAAGCAGCATCTCACCAAATTCTGGAACAACCAGAGGTCAGCAACAGACACTTTCCTCTAAACTGTAAAGGGAATCCAAATGTATTCTGCTCCCTGAGGGGCAGCTATCATCCCCACAAGAAAGGTCTTAAGGGTGAAAAATGTCTTTGGCAATAATCATGTATTTCATCAAATTAAAAAAAAAGAAAAAAGGTCAGATAAACGCAAACTGCAGAACTTTACCAATCCTAAATACATACTTGAGCTTCAAAATCAAACAATTTGACTTATCTCCTGGGATGCATTTCTTCTCCTAAATCCTAAACTTTAAGGGCAGCACTGAGAAGGATGGGATTCTTGAAGTGCTTAAAAGTACATTCAAATATTTGCTAGATAAAGARAAATTACAGCTCTGCGTCAAATTTGTATCCATTTCTCAGGGCTCTTATCACAGGCATGAGTACAATTTAAGTTACACAAACAAATCTAACGAGGAGATAGCTGCATCTTTTACCATTAGCAACAGACTGAAATAACTATCACCAAAAGCTGAAATTAAATTTGGTCTCATTTTTATTCCCCATAGCATAGAGCTACTTTCTCAAGTAAGTGTAAATATGCAAATTACACAGTTGCTCACTCCTTCTCAGCTACATAAAGAGTTAATTAACTGGCAACCCTTAAAGTTATTCCTCCAGTGCCCTACTACGTGAATGGATATCACTTCTAGTATACAAACACACTCAGTCTGCACATCACACGCACACAGTTCATACTGGTTTTCAGTCACGTGTACATCTCTGCCTATCTCTGTCAAGAAGATGACAGACACCACTGTAGGGAACCAACTGAGAGATAAAGTAGATGAAAATGAGTGTGCATCATTTTCAGCTGCAACAGTCGTAATCATGATTAACAAGATATTCAACCCCCTTCACTACACAGAGTTGCCTCGTCATTCTCAAATAACACAAACAACCTCTGAAGCAGAGCCAAGCGAGAACACGAGCAGGGGTAGCACACTGTAATTCACCGCTGCAGGCGGACAAAAAATTACCACCTTTATAACAAAGGGCTCTGAGGGCACTGACAGATGTCTCTGGCAAACCATGCTGAGACRGCTGAATACCAGCTGTCTGCCTGCCCCTCCATCACGTAGCCGCCACTTGGCCATTTCAGCCCACAGCCTTCCCCAGGCTTGCCCTCCTCACCATCACTAACACACAGGCCTGTGAACCGGGTGCCTGAGAAACAGGCACCTGCTCCCTTTTACTGCTTAGTTACAAAGCTGGTCACCTCCAGCAGAGGGTTAAGTGAATAATCACACCAAACAGGCAGYAATCTTGAGGAAAGGGGTAAAGCAGTCAGCTGGGGGACTTACCTCTGAAAACTGACTGGGGAAGAATCATTAAACCTCAACCTTCAGAGCCCCAAATCTCTGACTTCGGCAAGTACTGTCTGCAACTCACACCGAACATCATCTGTCATGATGCCTGCTCATTCAGATCAATCTGGAAACAGTGCAGAGTGCAGTACTGCAGACAGAGAGAAAAGAAAACTCGGGGCAGAAACAAAGACAGCCACTCACAGAGTAAGATGAGGAATCAAACACAAAAGATGAGGAACCCCTTTYTGAAAGCCGATTTAAGACAGTGACTATTTTTACAGGAAGTAGAACAATCAGGTGTTCCTTAAAGAAAGGGAATCAGTCAAAAAAAAAGCAATCCAGATATCTGATTTATTTCTTATTGTAAAAGATAAAGAGATAAACAACGCAAGCCTAGGTTAGGAGGAATGGATGGCTGGAAAGCAGATGAGGGAAAGCCTTCCCTCCATGACTTGGTAAGGCCTCAGTAAGAACAGAGGAGAACAGGAGGGAGAGGTAAGAGAAGGTACATGCATGTTTGGCAAGAGAAAAGGAAAATGAAACCCTACGCCAAATACTGCAGTTCAGTTACCTTCTTGCAACTGCACATCTTCCACCTAAAGCAGCACCCACATTAAGGTCAGATTCCCAGCCCTCTTCCTCCTTTACAGGAAAAGGAAACTTCCCGCAAGCATCACATGCTATTCAGCTTAGACTATCAGCCTTTCTTTTCAGATTTCTTGAGACAGAAAGCCAAGGCTGCCTTTTCATGCCAAATCCATTCTCAACAAAAAGCAATATATTTTCTTAGACATTTCATTTACAATAATGACCAATAAGATAGTAAGAGCTACAGGCTTAGGGATACTGGACCACTAAGATTTTCATCCAAGAGCTGTTGTAACTTAGGCATGTCATGCTCTGAAACTTTAGTTGGTATTACTTTTATTGAAAAATTGATATATTTCTCTTTCTAGTGTGGCACATTTCTGTTATAGATAATGGAAAAAAATTTGCAGCACTTGCCCCATATGATCAGCTTCCCTATCACCAACTGCAAAAAGTACACTGGATGAGGCATAATAGAGGATCTTGGCTTTAAAATTGTTGCTAAAGTTCTCTTACACAGTTGGGCGATTTTATGAATATGGTAATAGCTATAACCTTTAGAATTCAAGACAGGAACAGCAGATGGAACCTAATTAAAAGAGAAAAATTATTAATTCATCTTCATAAGGAGTGGGAAATGCAAAGACTCTTTGCAAAGGGAGGTCCTGTGTCATTTAATAAATGCAGACACAACTAACTAGACCAGGGACTCGTTAAGAAATAGATATATCTTACACAGGAGGCCAAGATCCGYAACTTGCAGCTTAAGAAACTGGAACAGACAGAAACAAAAATAACAGAAGAGTGGCCATTCCTGCATCCTCCACTTCAGTACAGGCAATAAGACCGCATAGCAGATCCTGCTTCTTTCAGCTCTGTTTCATTTGCCTTCACTTCAGTTTCAAAAACCTCTCAAGAACATGTGTTAGTTCCTTTCCCCAAACATTACAAGGCAACAGACAGMCAGCTTCATCTTTGGACAGACTTCCCCTCATATAGCTTAGGGTACAAGATAAGAGTAGGAGACAGCAAGAGGCTTTGTGTCCTTAAGATTAGGGGCGGAGGTGTTCCCATTTCTGTTGTTGTGCCTTGGGATGGCAGAGGACAGGCATAAATTTCAAAGAAACCTAATGTACAAACCCAAGACAAAAATTTCCCAGTATTCCATTTCCTTCTTAAGTTTCTGCCCTGTCAAAAACGGACCCAACTGGGGGGGGAGGGGAGGGGGAGGAGAGGGTTGTGTGTGTGKGGGGGTGTGGGTGTGGGTGTGTACACGTGTGAAAATGCTAAGATAGTTCAAAGGAAAAATAAATAATTTGAAAAAATAATCACAAAGCAAAAGATTTCACTCCCAATTAAATCCTGTGCATTCACCTTAAACATCTGGCAATATTTGTACTTGACCCTCCTTTCCCCACACTTTAGCACAGGCATCAGCAAATACAGAGATATAGTTGATTTATTCCTGTTGTTCAAGCAGTACTGAGTTTACTTCTAAGGCAACCCAAGAGAAAGTAATGATGCAGCTGAAGTAAAAGCATGTAAAAACACGTGAGAGATGACAGCCACACAGGGCCCTTCCTCCCTTCCAAGCCACATTCTTCTAATTGCTATTTCACAAAGTGAGATAGAGCAACTACAAACAGCAAAGCTAAATATATACACACACTAGCCACACAGCTTCTGTTTCTGTCTATGCAGTTCTTATCCAGGCCCAATAACCAACATTAGCTGATGATGAAGGGAATGTTTTACAGGAGACAAGTATGTGTTACTACATCCATTTGGTCAAACAGCGGTGTCTGCAATAAAACTTCCATGATCTGTGCACCCTCAACACTTATTTCATGAACACATATGCCTATGTGCATATGACAGCAGCATAAATACACACGTTTGTGTGCACGAGTTCAGCGTGCATGTAGTGGGTGCACTGCTTTCTCTTCATGCAACTCAGCATACATTTAAATTCAGTTCCTTATTTCTACTTCAACTCCTCGCTCCTCCAAAAGCTGCCTCTCCTCCTCTCCAGCCCTGCACAGCTCTCACTCAAACTTGCATAGTCATTTTCTTTCGTTCTTTAGCAAAAAAAAAAAGAATGAGGACAACTAAACTTACAATATAAGATCTGTATTTCTATTCACTTAGAAATAAGCCTCTAACAAAAATATTTCTTTAACTTAGCCATCTGATTACTTAAGTTTTTTTGTAAGTGCTGATTTTGATTTTTACAGAACAGAGCTCATCTGTTGCGCGTGCTGTGGTACTTATTAAAACAATGTGCCACCTCCTCTCTAAAGAGCAAAACCAAACCAAAGCATACATAGATACTCAATTTTGACAATAAAATGGCAAAACAAAAAGGAAAAATAGGTCAGCGCTTACATTAAGTAAGAGTGATACACTGGAAACAAAACTCCAGGAAAAATAACTCTGGATCTCAAGTTCCCTTGTTGCTTGTCCACAAGATACATATCAGACATAATAAGATTCATTTCAACAAGTGTTAAGCAAGGGATTTTCTATGGGATAAGGAGAAACATGATTCTATTTTTTACAATTGGTAAAGGTGCAAAAAAAAAAAAAAAAACTATCCTGCGTTTCTGATAAGGCACAGAGTTCATGCCTCAGCATAACTTTTAAAGAAACATCTTAAAAAACATTTTTTAAAAACAGAACATGCACATATGCACAGCATTTCCTCTTTCCAAATCATATAAATGCAAAAAGCTCTGTAATAGGAAAAAAGTAACCTTAAAAATTTAATGAATAAAGCTGTACTTTATCAGAACTATTACTGAGACACTTGCAAAATATCAGGAAGGCAGGGAGGAATTTACGGTATTTCTACTTAGGAGAAAAATTTAGACACACAGATGCCAGAGCAACATGGTAACAGAAATAGTCTCGTGGCAAATGCTATGAAACTCTTCAGCTTTACCARTTAGTCCAAGAAGAGCCCAAACTACTTGTTTCAAAACAATAAATTAAAATTAAAAATTGGTACTGTAATAGTGAGCAGTATACAGATAGCATAAAGGTTACTTTCCCTAGACAGCCTTTTTTAAAGCATTATAGTTCAATACCTCAGCTACACCCACCCAAAACACACACTTACTCCCAAGCTCAGTTTCTCACCGCCACCCTGGCAGCATTCATCACATGCACAGACCTCTCTCCCTGAGATTTCACCAGGCAGTCCTGCAATTTCATGAAGAACTGCATTCGAGGCACCTTATGCCACCTACAGGCTCTAGTGCTCCCTTTCTCTGGCACTCAGTATTCATTTAGGCTTGCCTCTGTAAGTCTATCTGTTCAAAATCTTGGCTCCTGTCAGAGCCCCATTTCCTCTTCTAAGAGTCTTCCCAGGGGTCTCCTGACCCAACTCTCCCTCTCACCTGCTTGTTCTTTCTCAAGTCCTCACTGATCAATCTCAGGGTCCCTCTCCACCTTACGTTTTCTTACTTCCAGAACAGCTAACTTTTTCCGATAAACACATTCGGCTCCAGCTAACTCTCACTATGCTGCTTGCCTACAACACTGCTGCAAAGACTATAGTTTATTTTGCCCTTCAGGAGCCTGAGTCCCCTTTGGATCCCACTTCTCCATCAGACCGTAAATGGAGYCAACTGGCCTATTCGCCTGAGAAACACTTAAGAGATCAAAAGACAACTGCATTAAAGGATAACTTGGGTATAAGTTACTTCAACATCACAGAAAAATATTAAAGCAAATTAAGAAACAAAGCTCACTTTCTTTTAATGGATTGCTCTTTTTGAGAAATGAGAGAACTCGCAGAACATAATACTAAGCCCTGAGAATCGCARTACACCACTGCACCACAAGGTATGTCATTTCAGTAGGAATCCACTTACTAAAAATCCTTCTCATACCAACTGTAGGCAAGAAGGGAAAAGTCTTAATTAGTCCTCCTTCGCCCTTCCCCTCACTCCCCTCAAAAAATAAGCCACCAAAGCTAGGAAGTGACAGGAAGAGAGTCTATGTAGACATACCTCCAAATGTCAGTGAAAACAGAGCTGCAATAACACAGTGATAGGTTCTCTCAAATAGACCTAGAGAGCTGGCAAGATAGACAGGTGTTACTCTAATATTGTATGGCAGAGCCAATAGTGACTTGCAGGCAACTAGTTGCAATGTTATTTATTTTGGAGGCCTGAATAGAAAGTGCAGTATTTTGGCATCAGTTCTTGGGGTTTTTTTTGAGGAAATGCCACTGCAATCCTTTAGCTCTTTCTGAAACATAAACTAGAGAAGTTTAAGTGACATGATAAATGACTTTGTTGAGTTTCACAGGTTTGATAAGCAATTTGTACTTAGAAGAGATTAACCTAGCCAGAGAGGCAGGAGAAAGCTGCTCTGACTGCTCTATATATGTCTAGGAGTAAGGTAGGTTATTCCTCTCCCCAATACTCTTCTATCTAAAAGGCAAGATACAGTCATACCTTTTAGGAAACCTCATCTTAAAAAGAAAACAACTTCTCCCTACTCTCTCCCCCAAAAGAACATCAAATAAAAACACRTTATCAGCAAATCTAGCAGCTGCAATGTCTGCTTACTCAGTCACATCCCTGTGAAATGGGTCTTGAGATCTCAGGAATTACTTGTCAAGTGCTGAGATTCTCTTCCTCATATACACAGAACCATTTGAACCATGCACCTCACATACTTTTAATCTAAAAGGCTTTTTATAAGATGACATATTTGCACATGTATTAACAAAACAAGATCAGCAATCTCAAAATGTATCTCCTGGACAAACTGCAACCATATTGTCTTAAGTTGTCCTGACCTGGAAATACTTTTCTGTTCTACATAGGCATCAAGTTTCAGTCTCATTTTCCCTCCTTACCTCCAAAATAATATACCCTCTTCTTCCTGTTCACAACACCTGAAAGCTGATGGCCCATTGACAGCTGCCTGAATTGGTATATTCTTTGTTAACTGTTTGCTTTGGATCAAATGAAAGCAGAGAGGAAACGGACAACAACCCCGTTGGGAGAAGACTCATGTGGGACAAATTAGGARCCGCTGTAAGATTTAAAAGCCAGGGGGAAAAACAGGACTAACTGGAGGCAGCTGTCAGGATGTGGTTTTTCTGTTTATATTCCTCTCCTTCCCTCCCTTAAGCCCATTATGGGTATTATGAGGGAAGGTCAGCGTGTGTATGTGTGTGTGTGCACAAGAGAAAGCAAGTGAGCAAGCATGTAACACTGAGCCTTCCCCTCCAGACAGGAGGCATGAAAATATAATGTAAGCTGTGTAAGGTAACCTGGTCAGAAACATAAGGAGGGGGAGAGCCACTTCCTTAAGAAAAAAATAACTTTTTTTATCCAAGTACTATAACATGCTGTGAAATTGCAATTTTAGAGAATCAGTCATAATAATTAAGTGAGTTGCAATTTGGAACAGCAGAACCAATGCTCCACTAAGGTTTTGTGAATGGCAGTTCCTGTTGCTGGATCAAGCTTTCCTTGTATTCCCCCTCTGCCACCTTCCCCTCTAGACTCCAAAATACAAACTGTTAGCATGGCACATTGCCATGTACAGAGTAAGTGTTGCTTATTCAAAAAAAAAAAGAAAGAAAGAAAAAGAAAAAATTCCAATAGTTTAACTTCAAAAGCAAGTATTACATACATTTCACACACACACAAAGATCTTCCTTTTCTTATCTCCTCATGACTTCCTATCTATTTACTATTGCGCCTTCTCCCACCATGTAATACTCTCAAGGAGACAACCTCAATAGCTATCCTTCCCTAATAGCTAAATCTGTTCTCCTGGAGGAGATCACTCCCCTCCCCCCAAAGCATTATCACAGACCTCATCTTTATGTCAATTCAGGTCATTTTGAGGTGGCAGGATACATCAAAGTCAGAGATAATAACAGAGGAGACAGAATGAATGAGACACAGCACAGTCTGCTTGTTCCAAACCACTGAACAGCTGACAATCTCCAGTTCCTCCAAAGATGGTTCTCTCTCCCCCATCTCATTCTCCGCTTTTCCTCTGCCTCCTTTCCTCCTCCATTCTTATTCCTTCTCAGAAGCCATTAAGTAAAATGGCAATAGCTGGATTTTAACTTCCAAGCAAATTAGAATTATACAGCAACTTAATTACAAAAGAGCCAAAAAGTTCTCTTCTCTCTCTCTGGCCCTCTTCAGAATAAGCATGGAAAAAGTATCAAAGTACACTAGAAAAGCTGATCTGACTCCATGGATGACCCACGTATTCAGAGGCAAAGGCACATAAAGGCTTTTAATAAATGCAGTCACGAAAAACTTCAGAATGTAATTGCCTAGCCAAAGCTGGCAGAAGCAATCAAGTGTTTTTTTGTTTAAGAAGGTTTTTTAAAATAAATAAATAAGTAAATAAATAAGGAAAAAAAAGAGCTCAAACTGTCTGGCTTTCCCTGCTGGGGGAATGAATCAGAGATACTTTAAGTAGCAGGCATGTACCTTTCACAGCCCACATTTTCCGTGCAATGACTTGCTTCAGACCTTGTTTGCAAGTGTATTACTGCATAATGTGCGTCAACAGGTGATGCTGACAAAGCCAATACTATGACAATGTACCTTTTCGCATCCAAGCAGTCACGTAGAAGTAGGCTCACAATTGCTGTGAGCAAGCCTAGAAGTTGTATAAACAAAAAAGATGGGGTTTCATCCCTCAGTGACACTGGCAGAAAGTTCTAAATGCAATATACCCAACTGCAAGCTGTCAGCAAGTCCACAGTCAGTGACTACTCATTTACTTATTACTGTTTGTGATTAAACATTCTTATTTATTTTTAAGCAAAACGGTTAGTACTTTCTGTTCAGCCCTCAGCATGATCTTTTAATGTTTAAAAAAAACATGCAAGAGAAAAGAGGAAAGTTTATTAAATGCTGAAAAAGAAAGTTCAGAAAGATTGTTCTTAACATTTTGCTTTCATATCCTTTGCAATAAAGAACCTAAAGCTAATGATCACATTTTATTCACCTAGCTTCCCATTTCTTGAGAAAGTTAACCAGCCCACAATTCCACTATAACACTCTTAATGACTTCAGGCAGGAAAAGTATTTCTCCCTTCTAAGAGCACACATAACAGAAAAGACTGTTTTCCACACCAAATTATGGGCTCCTTATTGCAGTAACTACCATGCCTACTGTTATTTTCATGAAGCACGCGTAATTCTAGAAGATCTAAATGTGTTTTTTGAACTACCAATCTAAGATGATGCCTAATAACCTCTGGGAAAAGGGAGAAGCATTTTCCACATAATAATACATGAAAACCCCATGCCCTCTCAGTCTTTTYAGTGCATGTATTTGTATGAACCCATTCGCCATTATAGCACGCAATGTTCAGTAAAGCACTTGGCCTGTTTCTTCAGACTGTCAATCGAGTCTTAATTAAACATGTGGCAAAGCACTACCCCATGAGCTATCCTTGGCCTCCTCCAAAAGAGGAAAACAAAYCCAAAACAAAAACAGTTGCTTTAGCACTATTGTCACATGTATTTATTCATGTAAACATTCACAGACAGCTAAGATGGTAGTGATTGAAACCTGAAGACAACTAGTCTCGGGCCAGAGTGAATTTACATTTTTCTGGACAGCTATACCTACCTGTTGTCACATTTAAGGTTCCATTCACTCTTGGTCTGTCTGCAATTAATCAAAAAAAATCAGGTAGTGTCACTGAAAAAAGTTGCAAAAGAGCAAGAGAAAAATACATGTATTTTTTTTGTGTGTGTGTGCATCTTATACAACAAATGGCCTGCAACTGATGAACTGAAGCAAGCATCTCCTCCCCTCCCAAAAAGGGATAAAGCAGATTAATTGCAAGGGTTGACTGTTCTAGTAATCCTTATATTTCTCAGATTCTTAGTTTTTTGGAAGGGAAAGGTAGAAATGGAAGGAGGGGGGAAATACAGAACAGAGTAAAAGAGAGCTTTCTAAATAAACAACTCCAAAAAATTAGGCAGAAAAGAGTATTAGAGTAGCCAAAGCAGACTTTAACAATACTTTTCTCCCCTAAGCAAAGTAACCAGCATGTTCGCCACTGCTGTCGCTGCTAATATTGTCTGATGAGTTACATCTATGGTGTACTTGCAGGAAAGGAGCAATGAAATCAGACACTTAAARTAAAGCAGCTAACACTCTCGTTTTTACTACCTACGTGTCATTCACTAAATCTGTCTGGCTGATTACCAAAGGCTAATCTAGCAAGAGCCCAAGGCTCAAGAATCAAAAATGGCTCACTCCATTTAGATCAGGTCTGAGCACATTCACTCCTTTTGAATGTATTTCTTTTCGCAACAGAGATTTCCGACCTATCACTGAACCATTCAGCGCACTGAATAACACCAGACTCTCATCCCTCAGTACACACCAACTGCCACATGATGTATGGTAATGCCTGCCTCAAAAATGTGACTCTCAAAACCGTTCTAACCCAGATACACTCCCAAATATGGTGACAGCAGTTATATTCACATCTACATGGTTAATGCAAAAGAATGTATTTTATAATAAAAAATAAGTTTTTCTATAGTGATTATATCATCCCACATAGTTCCATAGTATGGGAGAAGAGTACTACATCAGTCCCCATCCTGGACAGAAATCATAAAGATGCATCTATCAGCCGCTTATTATGAGTGAATAAAAACCACCAATTCTACTTATAAGTGAAATAAAGCTGCAATGTTTTGCATTACTGCCATGCTGTGGAAAACACAGTACAGCATCCAAGTCAGGCTTTTTTTTCCACAGCGTGGCAGTAAAGAGAAGCAGCACAACTGCAACCCACCTTGGGACTCAGAATGGCTAAAGAAGGGTAACCTCTGGTCTACTTTTATTACTATTCAAATGAAAAAGTTCAGTAAGTGAAACAGTTTCCTTTTTAAAGAGCAGGGAAGATAAGGTGGGAGCTAACCTCACTGCTAGTTAAAGGCAAGTTTCCCCATGTTCTTCCAAGGATGCAGCTCTTCCTCCTTATTGTTCATCTATTTCTGATTTTGGCTATGATCAAAACATCATTCCACTGGGAGTACAAATCGCTTGCCTATGCACAGTAACAACAAGAGCAATTCCTAGCAAAAACAAATAGTTTTGGCTAGTTTGGGGGGGGGGGGGGGGAGTTTCAAAAAAAGTTATTAGAACTCTGGGAGGAAGGAAAAAAATAAAAGAGACATTCACTTCAACAATTACATGCAATGGTTTTAACTAAAACCTTGCCCCTCCACAGCAGGTCCTCTTAGCACTTGCTACAGATGGACCTGTTTCTTCTGTAGTTTCCATGGACAATCCTGTGATACATTACACTTGGCATGGCACATGCTAACCCAAGTCTTCCTATTCCCCAGGTAAGATGCATACAGCCTTGCTCATATTGTTTTCAGAACAGGGCTCTGTTTTAAAAACATAATAATTTATCATTGAGAAAACTTGCTTCACTTACACAATAACTGATTTTTTTCTTTTACTAAAGCACTACTATAAATTAAAAAAAAAAACTTAATAATTAAAACTAATTGTCTTTTGTGCCAGTGAGGACTGCCCTACTTTCCTCTTCCTGGGGCTCTGAACTCCTTTGATCTGTCCATCTCTGCTATAAACATGAGCTGCAGGAGTGGCAGGTTCAAGCAGAAATGAGGTAGATAATTCCCAAATGGAATGAAGCTGAAGCTGGCAAGCAGCCGAGATGCCAGCCTGAACTGTTCAGAAAAAAACCAACAGTAATGACAATAACCATTTTTGTAGTCACCCCTCCAAATCACCCTAACAAAAGGTGCGGCTGGGAGATTGAGCATCACGCTGAATCACAGGCAAAACAGCTTTCTGTCAGCGACAGCTAATCTTGAGCAACCACAAGAAACACGTTTAAAACAAAACAAAAAAAAAAAAATCACAGTATTTGATTCACTCATTTGTCCTAGTGTCTAGGACAAAGTTACTAGAAACTTAGGTGTGAAACTAGCCGGTATGTCACTTGCTCCCTATTTCTGTGCCCAGCAGATAATTAAACAACTATGACCAAGCTGAACATCTCAAAAGGTTACAGTGACAAACCCAATTTATTTTTTCCAAAAGAAAAGAGAAAGTGAAACAAAACAAGTAAGAACAAATAATTTAAAAACTTTAAGGTGATCAGTTCTTAGAGAACAAGGATAAGTAACACTCAAAAACATCGCAAGAGAAAAACCCTTCTGTTCAAAAATACAACCTTAAATTACATTTTATCTTTTCCGGGCTTAAACAGAAAGATTGATAAGGGTACAGAACACCACACAGCACTACCGCTCTTTTTTTTTTTTTTTTTT
>NW_028186329.1:278750-319808 GCF_003343005.1 Rhea americana
AGAGCATTTTTGGCCAATTAAAGACTTGCAGAGAGTTCCACTTCATTACAGTACCATTAGTAGAGTCTCCCATTTCCAAGCACACAGAGACAACATAATATACAGTGAATGTCTGCTGAGCACAGTAGTTTTAGGAAGTATGGAGTATCTTTCTCTTCTAGGTTCAGAGGTCACAGTACTCATTTCAGACAAAGGAGTAAATATCTCCTCATAGTTATTTCCGTATTTTACAATAAAAAAGGCTCTGGAAGCCTAAACACAGTTACAAATACACGAACCAGCTTAGGTTACAYCAAGATGGTTTTTGTAACAAGGCCATACCAACAAATCTAGGTAGAAAACAGTAACTCAGAAGTTTAAAGGATTGTTGCATCTTTCACATTGTACCAGCAAAACTGCTGCACAGCTCTTCTCATTACTCCATAGGTGCTTCTTTCCCAGGTTTGGGGGTTTTGCTTTGCTGACGGATGGATGGGGCGGGGGACGCACCCCTGCCCGGGGGCTATACCCCTAAGGCGAATTTCACAGGAAGGGCTGCCGGCCGTCTTCAGGGCACCACGTCCAGGGCTGCTGCAAGCCAGGCGCCGCGGCAGGGCGGTTCGGCGGCGGAGCGCTCGCTGCCCGCGGCCGAGGGCGCCGCTGCGCAGGGCCCCGCGGCCGGGCGCTGGGAGGGCGCAGCCGGCGGCGGCGGCAGAACCTTCCGGAAGCGCCGGCCGGGCCTCGCGTGCCGCCGACGCCTGCGGGGAGCCGGCCGGGCCCGCGCTCCTCCCTGCGCCCACTCCCAGCCGCGCTCTGTCTCAAATCATTTCCATACTCACAGAAGCATGAAAGAGGGGCAGTGACAGACACGAGACCTAGCACGAAACACCGCGAGGAGCTCCTGCCTAGCCGCCATGGGAAGTTAACTCCTTCCTGGCCCGGGCGACCCTCGAACAAAGCAGAACGGGGGAGGGAGGCGCCAGGCGGGGCGGGAGCCCCGAATCCAGCCTGCAGCCCGCGCCGGGGCGGGAAGTACTGGTACCGACCTGTGCAGGTAACGGCGGGGGGCAAAACCCTTCGCCTGCTCAACTGCCCACAGAAAGAAAATTATCTCCATTTGATGGCTTACTCATCCCAAGCGAAGCTTTTGTTCAGGATGCCATCKCCAGTCCGGCGAGACAAAGTGAAAACTAAACATCTGCTCATTCAAGACATGTTACTCTTCCTCTTCTACACAAATGCTGTCTCCGGATCCTGCCTATGACGAAGAGCAGCATAAAACAAACAAAATGAAGGGGCAACAAACAGGACRCAGTTTGAACTCTTTGTCCCTCTGAAATCCCACCGTGTAAGCAATGAAAATTACCATATTTTACATTGAATTTAACTAACTCATCATATATAARTGTCATTAATGCGTTTTTATAAACTGTTGTATTCATTTGGGTTTTTTGAAACAAATACACACACACAGCATGAGGAAAGACATACATGCATATACATATATATGTATTACTATATATGTGTATGTATCACATGTATGTACATACAATGTTGGGGTTCAAACAGAATAGAGACTATAAAACTGTAATTAACCTAGAAGTCAAAGGCCAATAAAAATATGCATTTATTTTAAAAACTAAAGAAAAAAATCATGAGGTATTTCAAAGAGTCACTCAAATGTTTTGTTGCGTATTCATATTTTTATATTACATAAACTTTACTAGGCCACTTTACATGCATTTCTGCTCTGCTCACATCCATCTTATCATTTCATATTTACTGAGATTTAAGTGCCACAAAGTTAATAAATGCAGTACATAATGATTGCAAATTACAATATAAGTAGAAACGGAAAAAAAACCACTTGGAATAACGCAATGTATCCTAAAATAAAGTGTTATGCATCCTCAATATCATAGCAGCTATTACTGAACTACCCTTGCACTGTCTTTCCAAATTATGTGGTCTATTCCCAGACTGTTTGTTGAGATTAGGAGGTTTCTTGTTACTAGAAAGCGCGTATTACAGGGCAAAGATCCAAACAGACAGAAGAAAGGCATATGGTRCGGCAGAAAAAGCTTCTCTAAACCTTCATTAGATAAATGATTGAAGTATTTTTAAAATCAGCTTCAGCATTTCCATCCGACATAGGACTTTTCACTTCCTCAGCGTTTCTACAGCCGCACAAGACAAAAGCCGCCAACAATTCGGCGGAGCACACCGTTAACACGGCACGGGCTGAGCAGGCACCGTACGTGCAGGCGCAGCTTCGGGCGTGCCGATCAGTCGCGGCATTACTACGGGGGAACCTACTTACCGAGCTAGTGCTACAGGCAGAGAGCTGCTAAAAGAATACATTTTCTGTTTACTAGACTGTAAAATCTGCACTAAGATCCCCGAATCCTCTTAGAGGAATAACTGCTAAAGAAATGAACCTTCAAGCATGCACCAACCAGCAAAAGACAATGAGGAACCAACCAGTTACCCGGATGAAATCGCTTAAAAGACATTTTCCTTGTTCACAAGCTGCAAAACAAGCCWCATTTTCTTCAACAAGTCATAAAAGAACATAAAGCGAGTAAAGAAAATTTCCATGATGCCTTAGACTATATAACCCTAACGATTTTCTTCTGCAATAAAAAAAATTAAATAGTAATAATGGAAAACCTTGGGAAATGTAGAGATTTTATTAGTTTTATTAACTCAACAATATAAACTTGAATTATCTCAGTTTGTTTATTTGCTAGTTACTCATTTCAAAGTGCCTCTCAGTGCTAATGAAAATAAAATCTCAAGTGCTTTATAAAAGCAATGGGGCTGGCTGAAATGACTAGAGATTTTTATTTTATTTATGTTAAGATGTTTTCTCCTCATTTAGTAACTAAATTGTTAATTTAGGAAGCAGTAGTTACATTTTTATATCTCCTGTATTAGTAATGCCATCAGAATAATCAAAGCCAAACAAACAAACAAAATGGGTATTAAAAGTAAGTATTATTTAGACTGCTACTATTTATTTATTATCACTAAGTATATTATTTATGCCAGCATGCTGGAAAGGGGTGTATTTAACCTTTCCTTCCTCCTCTAACCTCTCTAACTGYAAGGCGCAGTGTGACATTTTATGCTTAATCTCTTTTTTCCTTCTCCATTCTCCTTGTTTTCCTGCCAGTTTGTGCGCCCAGCCTGAACTAAATTAAAAAACTATTTTCAGCCGATTCAGAGCTATTTAAACTTATTACTCCTTCAAGGATATTTTTACTTGAAGCACTTTAGGAGTTAAATTGCTAAGTTAAAATCAAAGTAATGACCCCAAGCAGAGATTACCAAGTTGCAGAGTAAATTCATATAAATAAAATCAGACTGAAAGGCATTTCCCGCTGAATGACAGTGTCTCGATTAAATCTTGAGCTGGCACTAAGCATGCCTCGTGGTTCTAGCGGCCCATCCCCGGCATTAGGGCTATCACGGAGAGAACGATTACCAAACAAACCCAATCAGAACTTYGCCCTCAGAGCTATGAAAACCTCCRATTTCTTAATATTTCCAGRCCACTTGAGTGTCTGTCTCACAAAACATGAGGATAATTAAACTGACATGAAACAACTGCCCTGYTTAAATCCTAGGGGCAGTTTGTCTAACCTTCTGATCTCGGGGGAACCTACAGCCGCCCAAGCACCTGTCTGCGCTCGCTGCCCGATAACCTCCACACAAAGGTTCCCAGCAGCACACAGGATGCTCCACAGACACGCACTAACACACTTCACATTTTACTCTCTTTTCTGATACTCAACAAACRAAAGCCTTTCTCTAATTTGCAAGCGTAAAACAATCTTGCAATGATGGACTGTACCACAAGCATCCTTCAAATGTAAGGAAATRAAATATTCTGGCAATGTCAAAACATTTGAAACCTTCTTATACTTCATCCTACTTTTAAGTCATTAAAACTCACAGAAACAATAATTACCAATGTAAAAATTGAGCACGTGTGATTTGCTTTAACAGAAAAAAAAAAAGAAAAAGAAAACATGCCTAGTATCATGAGAGGGTAAATCAGTCTGTTTTCTGAAAGATCATCATCCTGATTTTACTTAAGGTAACGTCATTTTTTCCCCTGGCTTTAGCAAAATCATGAGTTGGACCTAAAAGTACAAAATAATGCATCTCTTAATTTATTATCCACAATAGCCACCAATTTTCTCCTTTAAAAAAAAATCAGATAAACAAAATATTTCATTATTACACCCTGCAACTGATTCACTCTGCAATTCTATTCTTAACTGTGTGTAATAATCTCTAATATTCTATAAAAGCCAATTTCCTTCTGTCATCTTGGATATCGTCACAGCATACAAGTTTACAGGGACAAAAAAACATTTTGTACACCATCAAATTGTAAAATAACAGCAAGAAACTGTCTAATCTAGAAGGAGCTCCAGCAGTACCTGCAAAAGCTGAGGCTCCATTCACATTATGAGACAAAACAAAATYCACAAAATTAAGTGTATGAAGGATAGGAAAAAAAAAACAGCTGTGAAATATTTGTAAAAAAAGAATCTGCAAGTAGCATTATTTTTTTCCTTACTTTAGAACAAAAATTCTATTGTACGTTTCTCCCTGAAAATAATTCACGCTTTTCTATTCTAGCATCACACTCTCTAACTCCTAACAGGAAATAAARTTTAGGATCAATCGAAAAAGATCATCCTCAGGAACTTCTCTTATTGTKGACAAATGAGACTACTCATCCAAGATCTTTTTGTCCAAGAAATGTTTTAGCAAGACCAAACTTTGTGTCTTCTAAACACAGACAACAGCTGCAAATAGTCTCCTTTTATTATAAACATTAACTCATTTATAGGTATTTTCCCTGAAACTTCAAAATGGCTTGGTAATCTCAGCAAGGAGTTCAAAAGGTCACCTYCGTCTCCTCTCATAGTACAGTGGCAATATTAACTATACTTAGCATATCACCATCACAGGGCTCAGTTTTATCATTTTCACATACCCTCTAGGGCTTCCACTTTCATCCTCAGAGCTCAGTCACAGTCTTTTACACACTGCTTCTGCCCAAGGATAGAATAGTACTTATTTCTTTTTTTTTTTTTTAAGCTATATATTCAGCTGGGTGTCAAGTGCTGATTAAGAACACATTCCATGATGATTTTCAGTTAAAATACATACTTACAGTTTTAGATTTAACTCCCTGCCTTTTCCAGTCAGTCATTTAGCTGGAGTCAATCAACCATGTGATTAGAAATAATAAATCACAAGCAATGAATTCAAAAAGATTAGATCTTCACCAAACTGAGCAAACTGCTCTCTATCTTTCCTCTCATATTTCTGAAGGTACTAAGAATCCTCAATAAATACATCTCCTAGACTTTAAAGGCTGCACTTGTGACTAACAACGTCCATCACTTAAATTCTCACTTTCCATCAGGTGCAATCAATACAAGCGTGCCTTCTCCTTGGGTGGATCCTTCCTACTAATAGCAGCCTCCTGTTGCTAAATTAGCCAAGATCAGAAACAAAAAAAAATGGGGAGATGTCAAGCTATTTTTTTAAAAAGCAAAATTCTTCACATGGCAGAACACGTTTGTTTTCAAGTAAAACCTACAGCTCATGATATGAAAAATAAAACTGAATCCTAATGACATTTATGATATCTTAATTAATGTTCAATTACTCTCTTTCAGAAATGACTGATAGCTGCAAAATCGACTTGTCAAAAATGACAGAGTAGAACTTCACAAAATGCAACAGTTCGCATCCTTAAGAAGGAGAAAATGAAGGGAGCTACCTCCTTAGAGTCTCCTCTTCCAAAACCAAATATCAAAAAGCTGGGGGGGGAGTTTACTGAAGTAAATCAAGGGTCAAAATCCACTCTCTACTCTGCAAATTCCAGGATAGGTGATATTACTTCACCTTGTTTGTATTAACAGCCTCCAAAGAACTATTTAGCTTTAGTAAAAATGTACTATACTTGGATTAGCCTTAACAGATTTGTGGCATCACCCATCTCCTCTACTATCTATTTCACCCCATTTTACTGATATCATAAAACAAATACAAAAGTTAAAAATCAGTATTTTTCAGCATCTCTCGAAGAATTGTATAAAGCCCTACTTTTAACATCAGTTTTTTAAAGATGAGACTCCTGGCAGACAGAAGTTCGAGTAACTTAGCATTAGTTTACTCAGCAAGCTATTCATTAGAGCATCTGGAGATGCTCACAGTCTAACAGTCTTATTAACTGGTTAGCAATTCTAATATATGGACCTGCAAATACTTTTAAATACTGCCCGTTCCGCAGTTTAATATAGTATATTGTAAGTGTCCCTTTCAGTTTCCAAACAAAACTGAGTATCATAGGACATGCTGTATAACCCTGCTTTCCGACAGCAAGTCTACATAAGCAGTAGCACAACCTATTTTCCTCAGACCAACTGCCTGACAAGTCAAAAGAAAAGAAGTAAATCTTTGAGTAAAATTTGAGATATATCTGGAATAAATCTTATATCTCAGTACGAAAATTATTATATGAGCATCAGATACAAGAAAGATTCCCTTCCATGGAACAAACACCAATACATTATTTTAAAGAGAGGATTGCATCATTTTGCAGCGTTTCCCATATAAACTTAAAAATCTGTCATACAACCATTCTGAAAAAATTATATACAATCTTTCCAGACCATTCTTTGAATCAGAAATAGCATGGAAAAAAGTCTAGTTCAAGTGAAGCAGAACAAAACATATTTGTAGTATCTTTCAAATTAGCATATTCACCAACAGGTCACTAATTTTCCAAACTTTCCTATCTTTTAGCCTCCTGAAGACAGTAAGTTTTATTTTCTTGAGAACAAGTAGAATTATATTCTTGTTTGGTTTACAATGTACAATGGCTTTAAAAAACCTTAGGACAGTTAACTGTCACAAACAGAAAACTTTTTAATTTTGCAACTATTATGAATATGCGAGAAGGCAACTACTGCATATTAATCACCTAGTTCCCGTTTTAAGACTCCACTAATATTTTTGTCACATAATCTATGATCACCAAAACATTTATCTCCCATATGATCTCAGTGTAGAAATTTACATTCTGTCTATAACTTCTATTGTCTTTCCAGGAGTATAAACAGAATCACAAACCTAAATGCAAGTCATACCTAGACACTAGCACTGCAGTTTTAAAACACATCCCATCTGAAAAAAAGAAAATTATGCTAAGAGCTCTTACATTTTTAGAACAAATTTCTCTGACCTACGGAAGGGACAGTTAGCAATATTTTAAAAGAGTACAGGTACTCAAAACCACAGAGCTATCACTATTTTCCAGATATATATTTATAGACAAATAATCAGCAAAATTATTTTTGAAAAATTATTTAAGAAACAGTTAAGTATGCACATTTATTATTCCTTAAGTGAGCTGGTCATACACAGTTATCAATCAATACCATTTTTAGTAGTAAACTATTATCCACAGCTTTTACATTTACTAAAAGAAGTGCAACAAAAGATTATTTTTAAGAGAAGAAGGAAGGACAACATGACATGTTCAAGATAAAAAGTAATCAGAGCAGCCAGATTTCTTCAGCTGAAATCCAAGAATATAAGGAGAACAATTCATTCTAGAGCCTGATAACTATTTTATATAATTTTGTAAATTAAACAGGAGAAAAGAAATGGAATTATTTCATCAGCTGTCCAAGCTGTCCCCTTCACAGATTAAAAAAAAAAAAAAAGAAAGTTTCAAAGGAGTACAAGCCACATTTCCTCTTAAGTTAAATACTCAGAACAAAAAATTTTGGGGCCCCACTCCAAAATCTCTAACCTAGCAAAAATAATCCTTTTTCACTCAAAGAAATACCAACAAAGTCAAAGAGTAACAGCCGTTTCATTACATAGATAGTATTTAGGACTAAACCCTTAACTAAGTTTGTTTAGTATGGCTACATCCATACTATCCAAACCTATGATTGTATCATATTATTAATTACAGAAATTACAATATTCTCATTTGTTGTCCCTGGGTTAGTAAATATACACAGATACACACATACCCCTTTTCTCGTTCCTCACTATAAAGAAAAAAATGAAAACTTTTAAGAGTAGTTAAAGCTTAATGCGCAAGTTAGAATCATCACAGATGGTTGGCAAATCCTGCCCCAGTATTTGAGGGCCTCCACTTTGGGGGAAAAAAAAGATGACTGTGACGTTAAGTAAATCATTTGAAATGTACGGCAATGCACTCTTTCTACTAATCTTTAATGGTAATTTATAGCTGCAGGACATTTGTAAGTTTAACAGCCCATCAAAGCATTTGAGAGGACTCAGTCCTAACTACTCATTAAGTGACATTAAACATAACTTTCCATAAAGTACTATGCAGCAAGAATGGGTGGGCAAGCTTGTGAGCAGCTACCACTATAGTAATTTATAGTTTGTAATCCTGCCTTATTACTTCCAAAAACATAAAAAAGAGCACTTGGCAGCCACAAAAAATACTTAAGTCAATGCTATAAATTACTCTGGCAGAAAAATCCTTTTTGTCCCTGAAGGATGCACTAATTCTTCCTTCTCTACTGGAAAAAGATAAGCTAAATACAGAAATGCACCACCTGCTTTTATCTGCAGGATAGTATTCCCTGCATGTTTTTCTCTCCAGCTATTTATGTTCCTTTCCTGGAGCACAAGTCATAAAATAAGGACAGTAAGAATTCAGGTAAATACCATAGAGCTATCCTGCCAATGCAGATATGCAATTCCCTAGGAACCGTCTTTGCAGTTTATTAAAGATATCCTCCCATTTAAGATGCTTGTCTCTCACCTCTCTTTACAAAATCAAGCACAGAACTATACTGTTAGACACAAAAGGAAAAAATGCAAGGACCATGAAAAAAAAAGAGAGAAAAAATCTGTGGCAGAAGGTACCCATTTAAATGCACACCTTAGACATAAATTTAAGAGATAAGTAGCATAATTCTAAAAGTAGCCATGAAGGCAACTGGCAACTTCTGTAATTCAGCTTGCCTGTAGAAAGCTCYCTCTTTTTTTAAAAAAAACCTAAAAAGTACCAACCTTCTCCCCCCCCAAAAAAAAAMCAGGAACAACTTCTGATTTCTACATGTTTGGAGATTTACACCTGGGACGGGATTACACTAAACAGTATGGCAGGTAGAATGTGACAAATTCATAGAAGAGACCTGAAACAAAATTAAGGATTAAAATAAATAATTATATTTAAACTGACAGAAAGGAAACAGAATACTATTTGGAAGCAAACATCTCCAGAATGGTGTACTGGCTAATTGCGGGCCAGGCAATGCCGGGTTAATTTTTTCCTCCTGTGCCAGCAGAGCATTCTCTCTGCACTGATAGCGTGCAGAGGGCAAGCCCTGCACTCTTGGAAAGATTTGATGCTCGAGTGAGCTGAAGCAGTCCAAAACGGCTGTCGGGAGGTGGAGAYACCATCTTTAAACTACATGCTTGGAGCCTACTAATTAATTATGATAGATGGTTTGGACTTCCTGTCACAGACCCATCTGGCACAGCACCACAAAGTTTTGTATATTATGTGTTGTTCTGTATATTATRTATCATCCTCTATATTATTGCTCCAGATAGACTGGAAGGAGTCAAACAGAAAGCCACAAGGATGGTCAGGGGCCAGAACAGAGGCCCTGTGACAGGAGGCAGAGGGAGCGAGGCTTATCCAGCCTGCAGCAGGGACAGCTTTGGGGGGACCTGACATCTGCTCCCAGTGGCTAGGGGAAATTAAGAAGAAACTCTTTACTGAGATGCATGGGTGGAAACAAGAGACAACATCATGAACTGAGAGAAGGAAGGTCCCAACCAGGTATAGAGGAGAAGCTTTTACCCCRCATGGAGAGTCTGGCAGTGGCACAGTTGCATAGGGAGGTTGTGCCATCGCTCTTCATCCTTGGAGGACTGCAARATCCAGCTGGACAAAGACCCGACCAACCTGGTCTGACCTCAGAGCTGACCCTGCTGGGAGCAGGGACTTGCACTAAAGACCTCCGGAGGTCCCTCCAGCTTGAATGCTCTTGTGATGCTTTGACTCAACTGTCATCCATGTGACAGACAGCTCATTTGCCATCCAACAGTGTCTCCTAGGCTGGATTATTACTGGCTATCCCAAAGCACCAAGCCAAAAATGGCAGTTTTCACAACACTCCTTAATTTCACTCATAAATACTGAATACTACTTACTAAGTAGTAAATATGATTAACTGTTTAATTTGGATCAATAAGGAACGTAACTCTACAAGTTCATTTTAATTTAATGCTAATTAACAGTTATTACAAAGAATTAAAGGATCAGAACCATCTCTTTACAATGCAATAAGGAATATAGCTAGAAAACCTTGAGAAAACAGAGCCCCATTTCTATTTCTTGGGAAGTAGAATGGAGGCTTTTTAATTTCATATCTTTACATATTTGTAACTCCTGAAGATCTTCTTATAAATAGAAAAAATGTCACTGAAACACAAGACAGCTCAAACTTCAGTTTCCATTATCTGTTTCAAAATCCAGTGCTACTGATTCCACTTAATTGAGTCTATTTAATTTATTTAYTTAGACTAACCTCTATTGCAACAGCTACAAAAATCATGCTAAATACACCACAGTATGAAAAGATCCCAGTTTAATTTTTTAAGYGTGTTTATTATCATTGCTGTTTTTCTTTGAAAAATATAAGCCAGGAAGCCAGTTTGCCTGTATCTGTAGCAATTGTCRTATGTGCTATCTTAAAGCATTCTATAAACATCAAAGGATAAAGATGACCCTCACCTGTGAAGCCGAAAAGTCGAAATATGCTAATTTCCAGAATTACTACTAAACTTTGCATTATTTCTGTAAGCAAAAACTGATGGCCACACCCCTAACTTGCTGGCTTTTATTACACAGCATTTTACTTAGTAGTTTTAGTTCACAGAATTACTTTGCATTTCTATAGCATTTTCCACAGAATTACAAATATTTCATAAAGTGGCGCATGTTCTACAGACAAGTTTACCAAGGCAGACCGAGCTGAGTAATTTGTATTGGGATAAACAATGAATTAGTGACAAAAACAAATTTTGGAGTGCTGAAGTCCTCTGATCTAAACTACATATTAAAGAAACCACACGTCTTAGCAGCCCATATGTGAAGCTGTTTTGTAGATTTACACAGCCCACTTTAAGAACCTTTGATCAAATATTTAACTGTTTTAAATTACAATTAGTCATATTTACTGACTAAGGTGTGTAATATGAACTAAAATTGGACTTTGAGTTATCAAAACAGACTACACATCCATATKTTTAAGCACTGCAACACTAGAATTTGCCTGACACAGCCTTTCTAACTCAGCCTGGCATAACACACCTTACCTTCCAGTGCTATTACACTTGTGCAGCTGAGATACGAATTACTACCAATGCTTCGCTTCAYTCACTCACTCACCTAGAGGACTGCAATTCTTTTTCTTTAAAATAGGTATTTTCAATAATGAATTAAAAGGTGCAAGCCAAGGGAGAATTGATCTTGTGTCATACCAGAGTCTTTTCTTCCTCTTTCTCTTCCAAAATCAAATGTAGATSCAGTGTTGATTTATGCACTGATATTCATGTATTTGTGGTATAGGAAGAGCATACAAAAATGTTAAGTTTGTATAATAATCATACACACACAAACACATGCTCATGTATCTATATAGATAGCTATATACACTAAATTTTATTTACCTTTCTTAAAAAACAATTTCATTGTTCTAGAACATAGAATTGCAAAACACACCAATAGAAGTAATTTTCAGTGTGCAAATTTAACATAAGCAAGTCCTTCAAAATGTGTTTTAATTGAGTAAATGCACTTCTTAATACCATGTCATTATAGCTTTTGCTTAACGCAGCACTTGGGCAAATAGGTTGCTAGAGATTTTTTTCCTTCAATGTCCAATTACTCTTCTGTTTTTGCCTCCTTAATATTGTGGCACAGGACTCTGCAACAGTCGTTATTTTCAAGAGGACGTCGGTTCCTTTCTTTATAGCTTATTAGGATATTTTATAGCACCATCATCAAAGAAGCTGTAAGGATTTGTGTTGCTTCATTAAATGTTACAAGGCTGCCTTTTCTATATGAAATATCATTTTGTACCTTTTTTGTCACTTTTATTGTCATAATAATCTCTGTATGATTTCCTTTATTTCTTTTTTCTTTTCTTGCTATTTGTTTGTTTGTTTGTTTGGCAGAATTAATATAGCAAGTATTAATGAGACAAGGTTATTAAAGCATGGGGATGAATTGATTTGGGATCTCTGCACTATTCTTACCAATGAATGGGGATGAAACATTCATTTTCTCTGCTTAGAAATAATAATAAAAGTTATTAGCCACTTTATCACCTGAAGAATTGTCACAGAGGGAGCGTTTAGCATGCAAATGCCTGCATTAGCACTACCTCTGTGTATGAAGGTAATACAAGCAGAGGTTTAGTTAAATAGTGCGTGGTCATTTACAACRCGCACACAAAAAAGCGCGTGTTACTTAGTATGAATATGTAATTAGTTCAATGGATTAAAACACTGTGTTTGTGTCAAGGGCTTCCACTCTTAGCAGTGAAGCCATTTCTACTGAAATCAAAACGAAACGCACCAGTGTCCCCACGACGCGAGTCCCCTGTGCCGGGTCCCCCCCTGTCCTCGTTACAGCTACACCTCCCGTGCTTACACAAGCTGCAGCCCTCATTTTCGCAGCAGTGGAGAAAGTCCCCTTCATCAGCGCTGCTCACTGCCAGCTACGCAAGCAGTCTGCTCGCAACTACACCACATGGCTGAACAGCAGTTTTCCTCAATGACAAACACTGCTACTGAAGAATTTCCAAGTATCTAGAGACCAATAATAGAAATGACAACAACTTCCTGACCAACCTTTAGGCTGTTACTCTGATCATCCCCCTTGTTTCTTTAGTGAAATAGGAAGAAAAAAAAAAGTACTGAAACATTTCCACTTTTTATCGTCATCGTAACAGTCAAGCAATGCCAGTTCTTTGGTGATTCATCTCGAAAAACTAGCAACAAAGGAATTGCTGCTGCTCCAAAATAATTTAGGACTAAACTTTTACAGACTTTATTAGATACAGGCCAAAGTGCAAAGTAACAATCGCATTATTACTTTTAATGAAAAGGTTATTTCTTTTCACATTGGAAAAGTAATACTTCCTATTCTGTCCTATCATGGCGTGAGAAGCATTGGTATAAAAAAATATATATGTGGTATGCTTGAGAGACAGAAAAATAAAACAGTTGCCTTAWATAAAAAACAAAACAAGGGCGAGAAGAAGGATAGAAAGGAATCTTTATAATGACTCTGTATTTGTAAATCAAGTAGATTCCTTAGGAAAGATTTGAGTATTTATGCCAGAAAGAAGATATTATATTAGCAGAAGCATGTGAAATTACCATAAATTATAATTTTAAATACTTGGATGTATTTTGTATTGTACTAATTTCCATCCAAGGTAGCCAAAATATTACAGAAGTAATTCCAAAATCTGGCAGTCTGTGCAGTATTTTGGTGTGTCAGATTCTTGTGTAACATAAAATGATCAAAACTTCTGAAGGTCTGTACCCTTCATAAAATATACCTGCTTGTGTGATTCCCTGTATGAGAACTACCACAGCATTAAGTCCTTTTTGCTGTAAAATGCACTCACACTAGTCATGACTCCAGCCCAAACCAAGCAGAATTCACTGTAAACTACCCCTTTCTGGAAAGACTGACTGCTAATTCCTCAGAAAGCTTTTGGGAGTTGTCCTGTAACGAACTGTTACAACTTTCAAGTCCTTGCTGGTTAGCCGGCTTGCCTGAAGAAACCTTAAGTGCTGAACCCTTTGCCTCTCGAATGCCGATTAAACCGGCTGAGGAGAGGCCAGACCCGGACGCGCTGCCTCACCCTGCCCTTGGTGGGCCGGCYCAGGCTGCGCAGCCCAGCTAGGATGTGCCAGCTGCAGCTGCCTCACTGTACTTTCGCATCACATTACTTCCGCTTTTCTAACTTTTCCACTACTGAGCACCATCAATTATGCACTAGAATAACAGAGGCTTGGCTCAGCAATGTAACATAAAGGCCGATTATGACTGTAAATAATTTAAACACCTGCGTGCCATGTTGCTTCTACCAGTGATACGAGGCTGGCGGGATGCAATGTGGCCTTGGGAAGGCTCAACTTTTTAACATATTGACAACTTCCCCCCTAAGACGATGGGGAGGGCTGCTGCATAATTCAGCCTGCAATGCTGCTGTTGGTCTAAAGACAAGAGAGGGTTAAAAAAAGAAATCTGATAATTATTTAATTGGAAAAGAGAATCATTAAGAGCCATTGATGCAGGATGACTCCAAGCTTCATAGTCTATGGTCCACAGGAGCCGGCAAGCTCTGCTTACGTCTCAAGTACACAGCCTCCCTCACCTTAACTCATTCAAAGCAAAGGTTAAAAATGGGTCTTCAGGCAGAGACTGCAATGTTCAAGTTATAAAAGGTGCTATAAAACAACCTTAGGCTATTTAAGAGGGGAAGAGAAACCTGCTTCTATAAGGAGTAGCATATTGGAAAAATTGATTTTGTACTATTAACAACACAAAGTCCATCTTCCTCTGCTAGGCCTTTCGGTACACTTCTGTTGCCACTTAGACACAGATACCAGATTTTCCAACTTACGTTTAGCAGGCTGCTTTCATTTCATTTTTAATATGAAATTCTGAGCTACCACACAGGCAAATTGAGCACCTGATACCTCCTTCAAAATGCACAGGTAAAGCTCAAGACAGGGCCTTGCTCAGAAGCTAAGGAACAGCTAGGGAACAAATCTGAAATATCACTGGATTAGCTTAGCTATGCTCCATGTTTTCTAAAATGTCACTTGCATGATTCAGCGTTTCTGTCACCAGTTCTTCACAATAGTAAGATGTGGGATTTTTCCAACACATGTTATTATAAAACAACCAGGGAATCTTTATAATAACATGCAGTTGAGAGAGATGGCTTTAAATTACATTTTTTGTTTGCTTTGAAAATCCACTAATAATTTGACATTGTAATATGGGATATGTGGAACGTTTCCACTTGAAAAACATAGTCCATGCTCCAGTTAAATGAGTTTTGAACAAAAAGCACATATACAATAATGCGGTTCACAGTTTCACAACTGAGATGAGGGTCATGCTACCCAGAAACACTCCAAAATATAAAGGGAGGGGAGGGCCAAGGGGACAGAATTAAGAAATAAGAAACCATTACACGTAATACTGAAATACACACTCTTTAAGACTGTGGTTTCAAAAACGTACTGGGGATTTGACCATGTCAATTTAAAGAAAGGGTGAAGGGAGGGCAGTGGGTGTTGTTGCTTGAAACAGCAAACCTTAATAGCATCCATATGATTTAGCAAATCAGTGTGGCCAAAGTCAATAAATAATCATGCAGTTATTTTCTGAAATGATTTCATTACTTTCTTTGAGCTAACCGTTGGTAATTGAGGAAAAGTATTTTCATATTTCCTCCTGTTAGGTGCATCCTTACTAAGTTCCCTTCAAATCAAAAGGGGGATTTGCACCTTTATTGTTGTATAAATATTTCAAAGCAACTTCTTTGGAAGGTTACTAGGTTCTTACTGCATGTTTTGCCAGTATTGATCTACTGCAAACAGCCTGGCTTAACTCCTTGTGTACTGTTTTCCCCCAGGGCCAGCACATTTATTTGTAATAGACTAGTAGGGCCCATAAGACTGTAGTAGTGCCCACTAAGTTCCTCTGCAGTGAAGAGTGAAAGCATTAAATTGCTGCTGTAACACAGCCAGACAACTTGGATATATTCTTCATCAAAAAATGTGCAAATGAAACCAAGTATAATGCCTATTTATTTATTTTTTGCCCAAGAGTTTTATTTTATGCAGCAAACAATCTTCACACAGCAGTTCTTTGCAGCCAAGCATTTTATGTGCCATAATGAGAGGCATTTTATAGACATGGTAATTATCATGGATTTTAAGCCTTAGGTAACTGACAGCCTCATAGTGAGAGAGTTCCCTATACTTAAGACAAAGTTTCTCATTAAGTAATATAGATACATTTCAGTTCAGTTCCACATAGACAGACTGACAGATAAGGCCGAACTTGTAAAATCAGCCATCCATGGAATGAATGGTCTCAGCAGTGAGCCAATGTGTAAGGTAATTTTAATCAAGAAGGATTGCCATGGACAAAATCTCTCTATAGGACAATTATCATTTATGAAGTATTATATAGTATTAAAAATGTTAGTCAACACTATAGAAATCCTTCTTCGACCAACTACATGTAGGTGTATGTAATGATAGTGTGCTATTACGTAAGCATGTATAAAAAGTATACACATTTACAAAAATGAAAAATATAGACAGAAGATATACTCAGCCCTTTATATTTTATCCACCTCATGGTATTCCAAACTGTTTTGCTTCCCCAAGTGTACTTCATCATTTATTGCCTTCCTTTCCAACTGCATTTAGCCTTTTCAATCGATGCAGGCGGGAGTGAAATGCCTGTACACACTTGTTCTCAGGAGCACCTCTTGCAGGCTCCCCAGTGTCACAAATGCGAGGTTGGGAGTGTTCATTACAATTACTGAAGTTTACTGTACTTACTAAATGATTTAGGTAGCCACAATTAATGGAAAGATTAACAAGTACATATGGTTCACAGATGCTTACAAAATTAATTAAAATTAGTTATTTTAAACCATGCAGGTGGAAACTCTTTGTATGTAGGAGGGAAATACTACCAATAACCATGAACAAATCACCTAAATTCAGGAATCTATGATGTCTCGACCTCATTCCGCCTGCTCCCCCTGCCATGTGCGTGCAAAACTTTGCCTGCCCTACTCATCTGCGAGATCGCAAACAGCCTTTAATATTTCATTCACCCCAAAGCACAGAGCGTGCTCAAATTCAATACAAGGAAATGCTTTATCTCTTCCTTCACAGACTAATAATCCGACAAAACCAGAAGCACCAGGGAGTCATGGCAAGTTGTGAGGAAATGACACGCAGACACTTCTGAACACTTTTATTCCTGTTTACTGTTTGGGACACTTGGAGTGAATAAACACCAATTAAGAGCCTTTTGTTCACAAATGCATAAAACCAAGTCCAATATCAAGGGCCTAAACTGGTTATCAAGGAACTTCTACTTTTATGAAGTTTTTGAAATAGTTTTTCTCTCTAGCTTCATACATGTTATTAAAAATTATTTTCTTCATTTTTTTCCATGAGGAAAATAGATTTCACTCATAAAATGGAAAAACACTGTTAATCACCTAACAAATCCACTGTAATCTAAAAATGGGAAACTACATCTCTAATAGGCTTTGAAAAAGACTGATACTTTAACCATTAAATTCTACTGTATTTTCAGGATTCCCTTAATTTTCCCACATACTGAGAYTAACATTATCATCTCATTTCTGTAAAGGACACCTAAATATATCAGCCATTTACAGCATATGCGATTATGTTGCGGACAGCACTTTGAACAGTATGGTCTGGACATGCTCACTGAGACAGACAGATAGCAACACCCTTCTCTGTTATCAGAAAGATAAAAGCTACAGCCTTATTAAAGACACAAAAGTCCAAAATTTTAGAAGTTCTGAAGTAAAATTACCTAGTATTTTAGCACTTACACAAYGTGATTCTGTAGTTAACAGAACAGTAGTTGAAGGAAAAACATGTTATATAATTTGTAATTGAATATTAAGTTACTACTTGCTCTGGAAGGAGATTCAAAATTGCTAGTTAAGTTTCATAAATATTACCTACAGATTATGGTAATGCCTATCAGCACCTTTTTTCTATTTTTGTTTTATCCAGATAATCTACACCTACTGCAAATATTTCCACACTGATTTCTGCAACTATTCAGGAGTGCAAAACACACAGGACAGTCAACACCAATACTGTTGTTAAATGAAAGAAAACTGATTTTTTTCATATCTTTATGACATTTGGATCCAATCATGTATCTCATGACATATATTATTAATTAGGAAAAACGCACAAATTCTAATTAAGGGATGAGAAGACAAACATGGCACTTAAATGAGCTTACAGAGCAGCAGTCATTCTGAAAACGCAGCATTCCTGACATATATCAGGAATACGTATCAGAAACCAGAAGCACCTTGAAATGATTCAACGTGTTCATCAAAAACAAGAGCCAGTAACACAATTCTAATGTTATCTTTAAGCAAACAAACACTGTACCGATGTTCTGAATATTTCTGCATATCCTATCCAAAGTTCTAGCCTGATTCATCGTGACACTATTAATCCAGTCTTACATTCATCCAATTCTAGGACAATCAGTGAAACACACCAGTTCTCCTGAAGAGTATAATTTCTATTATATGTAATAGTAAACATCTCTATTACCACAATAAAAGCCTAGATATTCCAGTAAGAAAGGACACAACCCATAGTTACAACGCACCAGTACGTATTCCTCATGCTTTCAGAAGGGTCAGACCATATAACATTGTTTGAAGCACTGTTTATATATACACACATACAGTCAGCAGCTCAAGTTTTTCAGTGTTATCAATTCAAATTGAATAGAACACTCAAGCTTCAATGTTAAGTAACTTATTCTAATTTATAATCCTGTATCTCATCTAAGCTGAATTGGGGAGCTCAAATATAGTATGTGAGAAAGTAGTATTTCCTAACGCTGGCCAAAGTTTACTCACCTTATCCAGTTTAATCATCATTGTAAGTACTTCAATGAGTCTTTACTCACCTTATCCAGTTTAATCATTATCGTAACCACTTCAGTGAGCCTACCTATGAAAGCAAGGCAAGTAGAATTTGTTCCAACACCAGTTACATTTAGAAATTGCTGTGTGCTTTACACCGTCTGGCTCACTTGGCAATTCATACCAGAATTGTTAGCATGTCAGCAATCAGCATTCATTACTAAAGTTAAGTCCTTTCTGATTTATGAAAGTTTAATTTATTTGAGTATAATGATGTTTTATCCTAATAACACTTAATAAAAACCCCTCTGACAGGACTGCAGGAGAGAACAAAACTGATCATTCACTTTCATAATGGGAGTATGTTCGAGCAACCGTGCTTATCAGTTTGAAAGAGGCTAATGGACCATCAGCATCCTGAGGTGAACTGTCTTCCTGTATTGCTATTCCTGTTGCAAATGATTTCTTTTAACCACAGAGGTGGTTATACCTCCATAGAGTTCAGTATAGCTACCTTAAGAAACAACTACAGCTGACTATTCMGGGGAAGGAGGATGAATTCAGTAGTGTTAATACATGCAGGAGGACCTTTCTCCTTGCCATAGCCACCTCCATGCCTTCTAGAGTAAGAAATTACCATCCTACTTTACTTTTGGGGCAATTATTTTAAATCAACCATTTATGAAGTAGAGCTATTTACATATACATTATAGCCCTGCAAAATTCTATCACCAATTCATATTTATTATCTTTCTAGAAAAGCCATCAACTAATCTTTTTAAACTTTGGAGTTTCAGCACCTCCACAAATTAACTTGCTACAGCTTACTGGGGTATGGGAGAAGCCTCAAGATCAATAACTGCAGAATTAGTCCCATTCATCCAAACTGTTCAGCCATAAGACAGTCCAAMCGTATGCTTTCTATTTAAGGCAATTTCTCTACTTTATGACATGATGCATTTTATTTTCCTATTAAATATGATTTATAAGAATGAAGTGTTCATTGTAGAAGTCAAAAGCAAGTAGGCAGCAACTGAGCTCTATATCACAAATATTAACCTTAATCTGAAGAGGCACAAATGGGTTTTTCTGCCATCAGGGGGTCCAAGGATTAAAAAATTTATGTCTGTCCATCCAGACAGAGAACAGCTGTTCAGCTAATAAGCCAACATTTCCCACTCTTTGCACAGGATTGCAAGACCAAAAAGCTCTGGCTGTTGTGAAATTAGCTCTACCAGGCTCTTCCACTTAGTCACAAAGGCCTGCTCACTGCAAAAGCAGTTCCAAAATTTCTGCTGTGACCTCTGCATTTCTCCTCATTTCAGGGGCTAAAAAACTCATCTAAGGAAGAAGTTTCTTCAGAAGCCCACCACTTCATTCCCATACACTTCTAGAAACCACGCCATAGTGCAAGTAGAAGTAAACCAAAACGCCCAGTTCTCATAGCTAAAAGTTTGCCCCGTGTAAATAAGCTGCATTTTCCAATCTTTTCCGTCAAACATCCACAGCCACCAATACATTCTAACAGCAGTTTTTGTCCTGTTCCCAGTGCTAAGTACGAAGGGACTTCATTCTAGGCTTTTGCAAGTTTTTTCATCTCTGGGGCAGCTAAAAAATACCCCTCATTATCAGGGGTATTGTGTTTTTAAATCACAAACTGCAGCTGCCTTACAGTGAATAGGGATATGTAACCACAAATTGCGCTTCTTAAGAGGTCACAGTTTAAATCCAGTTATGTATAGGAGGATGAGCAAACCTTGCTTTGATTAGCTGGAAAGTGATAGAACCCCCTTATTCCATTCCTTTTCTGCCTCTCCCCACTCCTCCATCCTCCCCAACAAAAAACTCCCTCTCTTTGCTCCAGTGATCTGTTGTTTGGGGAATGCTATCTGCCCGCGCGCAGAGCCGTGGCCATCTGGGCCATGAAGGGCCCTCAATCCCAGCCCTGAATGGTAATTGTCTCAGAGAGCACCCTCACAGGCATCTCAGGCAGTAGGGCTTATTAAAATCCTGAAGGGCAGTAATCCCTGAATGCCACTAAAAAGATCTCCAGCTGCTACCGTTTATGAAGTGGGCTTGACAAGAGAGAGAAAAGCAGAGGGAGCTGGGGGAGGGAGGGAAAGGAAGAAGAAGAATTTAGAAGAGGCAAGTTATCCAAACAGGGCCCCATTAGAAGAGTCGTGTTTTAGCCGCTTAGGCTTTCTTGCCTCAGTTCCCAAAGGTATTTCCATCCCAAACCCTCATTAAGTCTTCTTTATGTTTGTCCCTGAAGTGGGGGAGAGAGGGAGAAGACACCTCATGGCATATGCTTAGAGAAAGGCTAAAATTAAGAAAGAGAAAGGAGGAAGGTAGATGAGGGAGCCAGAACTCAGCAGAACGGAGGTCTGTCTTTTCCCAACCAGTGTGAAGAAAATTTCTAGATGTGAAAGCATTCAAAAATAGCTTTCTCTGTATGTGCATGTCTCTCTCCCTGTAATTCTGAAAAGGTCTTTTCATCTCATTAGGTTAAGCTGATTAATAAAAATTCAGCAGTTTGCCCATGGCTCCTTCAGAAGTGGTGAAGCAAGTTGAAAGATGCAGGCGGAAGGTTTTTGTGTTGAAGACAATAAGTGGGATGACTTCTTAAATCCTTCGTTGTCATCCTCCATTAGAGATAAATAGACACCTTGGCTCAAATTCTTCAGACAAACACTACATTGCTACACTTCTTTATTTTCTATTAACCTTCATGAAAAGCATTAACCCTTCCAAAGTGCAGGGATTTTTGTGTGTGTGTTTTATAATTCACCAAGTAAGTGAAAGCTTTCTCTCATTTCAACAATTATTTAGACAAGATGTTGAAAAGACATTACTGAACACCTATCTGAAAAACGGAGGCTGTGAAAAAATGGATAGTTTGATAGTCATAAGTCAATTCCTATATGTTTAGTATAAGAAATGCACTCAAAACTGAAACTCATGGTGCAATTTGAGTATCTTCAAAAACTACAATACTTTATACAGGTTTTTCAAAAAAATTCTAGAGGTCAGAATTTTAAAAAGTCTGCATAATAAAGTTGAACACCATTACATTTATTTATTTTTCAACTACTATGAATGTTAAATCACCACCTAAAGCCCTTAAGATAAAATGACTTTCCAGTTCACTACCTGGAAATTGCATTTTATTCTATTCTGAGGTTTTGATTTGTATTTGTATTTGAATAGATATTTGTATCTATATTTGAAAAATAAAAATGTGGTATTTTTTTCAATACATCAGAAGTTGACTGCTCAAGTAAAAGTTCAAGTTGAAAAATCAGATCACTTGTACGTGTTTCCTGACAGTATGACAGACTTCACAAATTTTAAACTCATTACGCTTTTTAAGTACAAACATCACAATATCTTAATTAACATGAATAAAATCAGCTCTCTACCATTTCACACTTTTCTAAAGAAAATGCTACAATGTCTGCATACTTTAGCAAGGCACTTGGACAGGCCCTTGTGCAACACATTCAGAGTTTTTTTTACAAATGTTAGACGAGAATTTCATAACTTTTTTTAAAAAATGTGACCAATAATAGTAACTCTCACATAAAAGTGTAAATATTTCAGTGTCTATCATTTTCTGTATTCTCTATTACGGCAGAGTGCTGGTAAATCATATCTACAAAAACTTTCACAGAGCATTACAAAGACAGACCTAATTTCAAGACTGGCCCAATTCTGCTATTCCATGAGACAGAATTATTACAGCTCTTACTAATAATGCTTGTATCAAATCAGTGACTATTCTGCTCTAGGCATTTACATTTTAAGGAGGATTTTGACTTGTAGTTAACATCCACACAGATAAAATGAGCAATTTCATATTCTGTTTACAAAAATTACATAAATTAAAATATTCTGAACTTGAAGTTCAGATAAGAGACTAAAGACTATAAAGGACCCTTACAAACCAGCTTGGTTCATATTTTTTTACTCTCTAGTAAGTAGAGCCATTTTAATACTATATAATGGTGTAATATGAAAAAAAAAAAGCACATTGTAGGCTCTTCAATATAAAGAAGCAAATTTTAATCCTGCAAAAAGAACTTCTCCTAATGCATCCTCCCAAAAGTTGAGGTGAGGTACTGTGGTGTTCTGAGAAATACATTACATTAGCTTGTAGATGTACTGTCATATCCAAGTATAACACGCACTGTAATAGGCATGTAGAAGACTTTGCTAAGAACTGTTTATATTCCGTTGGTGTAAGTCACCATATATATTTATATATCCTCAGTGTGGGTAAAAGCAGTAATTCCAGTAATCTTTTCCAAGAATAACTGAAACATATCCTAATTAAAAATACAGCTGTATACTGTCCTATATTTCAGGTCCTAAATTATCCTCTTTGTAATTAAAATATAGCAATGAAAAATCAGTATCAATTTCTCAAGAAAACAAAATTGTACTGCCCAGAGTACTGCTGTCTGACAATATGTTGTTTTCTAATTTAATCAGTCAATCCTTTATCAAACTGAATAGCAGGTGCATGTTTACTCCACRATAAACTGAGTGGAACCTACATGTTCTCCCATTCAAAACTTCCCAAGATTTCCATTCCATTGCATCAGGCTCTGAAGTTACACAAAAATTGTCACAAGTAAGTGTCTATATATACATCTGTAAATCAACACCTGCAAAAAATGAGCAAATAACTCTGCCTTCATGTAAAATATAACATATACCAAATAACTTATCTTTAATGAGTGATGGCACCTGGGTACTAGAACATTGCAATAAAGGTGTCAGAAAACACTTTTCCTATCAAAGAAATAGCTAAACAGAAAACTCATACACAACTGTAATGGGAGATATTTGTTTGATACTATACCTGCACAAAATCAAAGATCTTAAATTATGCAATTTCACAGAATTTATAACCTGGCAACATGGCATACTGCRTTGTAGAAAGAAAAGTTACCCCACATACACATGCTTAGGGAAAAAAAGAGTATCTTATGGTTGATGCAACAGAGAGAAGTGTTCCAGTTGTTGCAAAAGCAGTAACTCTGAATTTCTTGATCTTTCCTGCCAGTAAGATATCAATCATAATATTAAATTTGTTGTGTTAGTTGAAAAACAAGGAAGCAAACAAACAGAATCCAGTTATTTTGTTTCCTCATACTGGTTTTATTGAAAGACACTTTGCATTTGAGGCATACACAGAATTCTTTCTAATGATGTTTAGCTTTCGCAAGTTGGTGTTTGCGATGTAGTAGTTTTCAGTAAAATATGTTTTCCAGCTGTTGGTTTAAACTCCAAGTCAGAAAAAACATAAGCAACACTTAAAACTGGACACCTAACATAATAAATCTGTTATGTGTTTAAGTATTTGTTCAAAACAAAAGTTTAGATTTTCTACATAAAAAAAATCACACACACACCCTATGCTGTATCACATCTACAGATGCCTCATTTATGTATTCTGATCTCAGCAATAGATAAAGAAACCTGAACAAGATCTAGCAACCAGAATACAATATTTATATAGAATATTCACATTAGGAAAAAAATGCTTAGAGGGAAAGAAGAAATCCTACATGGTTAACAGTTTTTATATCCTTACGTATTCTACATACCAAAATAGTTATCCCTAGTGAAATGAAAATCCTAGTTAACTAAAACTTGATCACACCCCTCCACAGTAATTTACAAAATGTGCTATCTACTTATTTATCAAAAGTCCATTTTTCTGGCTTTGAAATACAGTATAGCACTGTGTGAGCTTGAAAAGTAATGCTTTTGCTAGGTTTAAGCCACTCTAATTAYGAGTTTCTTATGAACAGTACCTTCGTATTTTAGATAATTCCTGTCCCTTCTTTTACTTCTCTTGCCCACCCTTGAAGACTGAGTTTCTGCTTGCTCTACTGCTGCTGGAAAGTGCAAGTAAAGCACAGTGCAAACTCATTTCTATTAACATGGTGTCAAGCACTTCTTCCTAGATAAAGGGTTAGAGCAGAAACAAGATGAATCCTATTCTCATCTGATGGGTGTAAATAGAATTTGCTTTTATATAGYTCCTTTCATATTCAAAATATCCCAATATGCTTTACAATAATGAGATAGATACACTGCCATTTCCCTAATCTTAAACGCAGAGGGTAAGGCTTTGTCTTGCCAATAGGAAGAAAAGGAGGTCATGGCTCCTTTGAAGTTTCCTTATGTCATCTGGGTTGAAGGACAGGAGGGAATGAAGAACATAACTGAGACAAAATACAAATGAAAGGGATGAGGACAGCTGACCAGTGTGAAATGAATGAGACAGATCTCTCCCACCACATTCAAGAAGCACCCATCTAGAAGCAAAAATGAATCAGAGCGGGAATGATTTTTAAGACCAGCAGTAGGTACAATGCTAATCATGTTTTTCTCYGAAGGCTTTTTCTGAGGAGAAGGAGGAAGTTACGAAGCCTGGTGAAATGAATTTCACTTTCATCACAGCAAGTCAGAGATCTATATACATAGAGAGATGTGATTCAGGTGAGCATAATGTAATAGGCAGCATTACGCACCCACCCAATGCAGGGGCAATCCTATAAAGAACTGATACATCCTGATAACCTAAGGAAAACAGAAAAAGGAACAGGAGGGTCCTAACAGCTGGAATAGCTTCCCATCTTACTTAAGAGAAGGGCTCCATCACCCACCCAGCACTGGCTGGCAGAAGCTTCTCCAACAAGGAGAAGGTCTAGGAACGCAAAACRATCTGCAGTCTGTGTTTTATTGCCAAGCAGTGTTCTCTAATGTGTTAATAAAAAGCCATGGCCTAATTAGACTACATCCCCTCCATCTTGCCCTCCTTACTGCACAGCCAAAGCAATAGCTACATGCAACAGAATTAAACTTTCCGAAATACTTCATACATCGTCAGTGAGGGGAAGGGAGCTGCCCAAGATCCACACTCATTGCTTAGCTGTTTATAAGGCATTACAGAATCCTTAACAGGAGCTGTTCCCAGTAGGGAGAAGTTGGTATCTCCAAGTCCTACCCAAATAATGCCAAGGCTACATGTTTCTAACATCCCACACAGAGAGAGGGCAGACGATGTTGGACACTCCACTTCTGTAAAGTTTTCTGTAACCCACAGCAAGCTCTTGCCCCTTTTTTGTTGGAGGTTTCCCCTTCCCCTACACTGAGCAGTTAGGCGTTCAGCCATGTTCACTGTTTAATTTCCCCCCCCTGCCTTTCTTCTTCCCCTAACGCATGCATGCTTCAGCCTTGGCTATGGAGTGCTGGCTGAGGAGGAACAATAGGAGCCTTTCAAGTCATCAGAGGGAGCTTTGAGCAAGGCTCAGCTCAGAGACCCAGTCAATATTTACCGCAGTTTGGAGGCACTGTTTTACGGTTCTTTCCGAGCGGAACTCACCAGTGGAGAACCCCGAGAAGTTACCCTATTTTATTTTAACAAGGCAAAAATAGGGAGGTAAACAGATTACAACCAAAACCATTTTTGCATGGAAATAATCACAGTGAGAGAAAAAACAAGAAGAAAAAAGGAAGATGGAAAGTGAAAGGGGATAGGCAAAGACACTGAACAGTGCCACAACTTAGGCTTCAATAATAACTAGCAATTTATAATAAGAAAACTCATCTCTCCCCTAAAGCTAACAGAATGATTTGCAAGTCATGTATCAGACAGCTATTATATGCCAGTCCAATTAAAGTGACCAACGCAAACGAAATATGCAACACTCACCTCATCAACTATCTGAAGCTGTTGTTCTCTTTGCAACGCCTAGGTTACAGCATGACCACTCATAGATTATAGCAATGCACCTTTTTGCGCAGACAGATACAACTTTCTGATGTTTAAAAGCCACAAGTGAACACATACTTTCAAGTTATCAAGAGAACAAAGATAGAAAAAGGGTGAAGAATTGACATTTTCACATTAAGTACCTAAGTTAAATATAAGATGTTATTACCAGCACAACCAAATGTTTAACTTCACACATAACACAAGTACAATGAGATGTTTTTAAATAAGCATTTTTGTAAGTACTGAGGGGTTTTTTTTATACTGCAATCATTCTTCTACAGAAGAATTTATCCATTTCCACAAATGAGCCGAACTGCAGCAGAAGTAACACAACCAAATGAAACATGCTAGTGGAAAATTCATATTGTCATTTATACAAGTTCATCTCTTTTTATTCTACTTCTTCGCTTCCTCCCCATAACCACCCAAATATACAAAGAAACATTTCTGAGGGTGAAGTACAACCKGATTGACAATGATCATTTACCTGTTCAAACTGAAAGTTTGACTTTTTTCAGAATGGTTGACATCTTGTCTGAATGTGCTTTCCTATGTTTGACTTTTACTTAAAGTTCTGAGTCAAAGAATCTGACAAGCCACTGCTTAAACAGGAGAAATTACAGCTTTAACTTCAGAAGTGTTTGGATCTTTTGAAAATCGTAGTTTATGTAAACCCTGGGGTTAAAGGGCATGCAACAGCAAATCACTACCTTTCCCCCACCACACACTTGTTCAGTATTAAACAGATGGAGGTTTATTTTTTCGAGTTGGTTTGTTTGAGAATGTTGCACTGTTTTACTTACAACATTCATTTGACTTTTAAAATTTGCTAACAAATGGGATTTCTGACTGCCTTCCATTTCAGTCTTCTCATTTTAAGGGAAAAACAGAAATGCTTGTAAGCACCAAAAAGACTATAAACAATCAGTATAATTAAACGAAAACACAAATACATCTGCAACAGATATAATACTCATGAATAACTGAGATGATAAGCTGCAATCTAACAAGCTTTTCCAATGGAGTTCAAAAGAAGGAAGCTATAAGGTTTCCCAGTCCTAAGCAAAATAAATAAATAAATAAATAAAGACTCCTTTATACCAGTACCAGCTTGTGAAAAACTTCTCTTACCCACTTTTCATATTATAGTCACCCAAATCCATACTCGGGGTGAGAATTTTAAGGAAATGTTTCATCAAACCTTAATAAATAAATGGATATATTAACTTTAATAAATACAGAATAAATATGTAACCCAAAACATAGCTAAAATGAAATCAAAGTTTTAAACAGGAAAAAAAACAATAAATAACAATGGAAAGAGAAGATAAAACAGACTTTGCAAAGCAATAAATGAAAAGTAGATGGTAAATCTCTCTAGAGAACTTTAATCGTGTTCTATTTTTTAAAATAGTTTAGCATTACTGATGTTTCTGAAGTTCAGAAAGGAATGGAAGAGAATGAGGTAGAGTGAAGAACTATCCACTTAACAGTTGATACTTACCTCAAACTCTTCTGAACTTCAAAAATAAAAATTAAGACCTCCTCAATGATTCTATAAACTCAATGGGAATTCCATGCAAATATATCGCAGCATATAGCCAGAATACCTGTTAAGGCACTATTCCTTTTACCTTCTATGCTTTAGACAAGTACTGCAGAATACCACTTACAGTCTATTCACATTCACTATGGAATAATACAGAAAAAGATAATTATTAATCGTGTGTTATCACAAATCAGCATATTTTGCATTACCTGTATATTTTCTCAATTGAGAGCATAGATTGTGTAAACACTATTTTTGCTTCTGGTATTTTTTTAAATAAGAATATTACTGCAGTGACAGGGACCAAGAAAGAGCTAGTGCAGGAGAGGTTATATTTCAAACTGATAAATTTGAATGGGATTGTTTCTCAAGCCAGAACCATTAAGAGAACTAAACCCTAACAGAAATCACAGGAAATAGTACTAATCTCCAGTACATTCAAATTAAAACCAAAGAACTATTTCAAGCAGGTACCTCACCACACTTTCGGAACTAAGAACTCCCAAGACTTGCTTTGTCTCTGTCACTTTGATCTACATGCGGGAAGCAGAGGACATTTTTGTCTTAAGAGTATATTTTCTCCAATATGAAAGAAAACAAGTAATTCATGAAGATTAGGTTAAATCTACCTAATACTGATTCTAATCTGAAAAATCAAGTCTTGTAAGCATCCACTGGACTACTTTTCTGACGAAAATAACTACACCAAAGCAAAGTAATTCAATTTTTCCTCTTTTCTAAAAGAGAACAAAAGAACACCATGCAAGTCCTAATTGGGCACTGCAACAGTCTGATTTATTCAAATAAGTTACAAAGGCATAAGTGTTTTGGTCAACAAAAACTCTAAAACTCTACACCTAAAATAAAGTGCTTATGAAACTCCTCCAAATGTTTTGTTCTAAAAGCATCCATTTTATCAGCAGTAAATCAAGGCAGCTAATATGAAAAATGGAAAGCGGAGATTTCTTTTTACAGTAAGCTATAAAATGTAGTTCAATCAGAGACAGGGTCTGAAAAACTAACATTTAAGGGATGCTTTAAATCACAAAAAAAGAATTAAGTAAACTATCGTGCTTTGCACTAGGAACAGCAATATGGAGATCCTCTTCATCAAGTGTTCCTGGCAAGTAAGTTTTGTGCAATTCAGATACAGAGAAAGGGTTTGCTTGGAATTCAAACACAGTGAATAGCCACGATATAATGAGAAGCAAGCATGATCTACCTCTCTAATTAATTTTCCTTCTTCACCTACACTGTCACTTGTTACGATAATGTGAATCTTAATGAGAAATTTCATACCACTTTGATTAAAGATACTGGAAGTAACAACGTTGTGTTCATTTTGGTTTATTTTAATGAAGAGTTTCTCTACACTTTCAAAATCCTCAATAAACATACAAAACTTTTGCTAGTGAAGGAAAAGATAACCTATCTGCAATACCACTTCTGTAGCAAGTGTTAAGAGACTCATTTATATTTCACGTTTTTAAATGTGAATTATGCTATTAAGTGTGTTACAAAATGATGTTCTCTGCAGGAAATGCTCCTGCTATTTTTGTAAATGAAGCTTGTCTGGAGACTATTTAAGACATACATACACTCTTCAGTAACACTATGTATGCATCCTTTTACAAGGTCTGTGAATTCAAGATAATAAGGCTATTGGAAATTCACAGATTTTTTTGAAAAAATAAAAAAAAAATCAACTTCAAATAAAATTTCCAAAGATATCTGTGATCCTTCAAGGCAACTTGCTACAAATACATAAAAATAACATTAAATTAGGCCCACTATTCTGCAATTGCATCAGCCAACTCAAAGACTACTAAGTATGATGAGACTTCAAATATAAGCATGATGGACACAGTTTAAGAATTAGAGTTTTAATATTTTTATGACACTCAATTTTAAGTAAAATGGTTTATTTCATCAACATCCGTTTTTTCAAATTAAACATACACTCCATTTCCTGAAAGTTTCGTCTTCCTCTCATTACATTATATCTCATAACCACTAGGCACCAGCAAGTCCACTGGAAATCAACAACAATTTAATACTTCAAGCACCATTAAATTAAATGCTTAAAGACAAACTGCCTTCTTATTCTCCTAGCAACCTCAAAATATAGTTTATAAGCCACAGGACAAGAATCCCTGTTCACCATTTTGGTAAACAGGTAACAAATTTCATGGCTTTTACATTAAACAGTTTATATTTGCAAGGAGAACTAGTGTTCTGTGACAAAACAGAAACCAACACTTTCCTGAATACAAGGTTTTAATTATTACCATGAAGAAGCAACTCTCTCTTACTCGGACATTCACAAGATCCATCTGGTCCTTTAAGAATAACTTACCTAGGATAGAGCAGTATAGCACTTTGGAAAATACATATCCATTATTCCGGGGRTTTTTTGCAACTGTATCTGATTAACTTCACTTTCACTATCTCAAATCTATAGTTTTTTTTCAGCATACGTGAAATTTTTGTACAGTGTATATGGTTTCTATGGAGTCTTACTACTCTCTGTTAGTCACATACAACAGTATCACTCCTGAACCTGCTGATGGCAAAGCAATCACTTTTTCCACTAGGTTCACTTTTACCCTCTCAGCCTCTCCAAGATAAAGGTAGATAAAGGTCCCAAATATTATATATAGAGAGATTTTTTTTAATATCAATCTAAGATTTATTTGGAAGCAATCAAACACCAAAAGACATACATAGCCCTATGCTGCTGCGGAGTTTCATTAGATTAGACTGACACAGAATGCGAGGCCTCACAGAAAGACGTAAGCCTAACTACTCAAATTCTTATTCACGATGTATACCATAAAATTGTGAATACAGGACCTAATACAACTATCATCCAAACCAACAGAAGAACATATTTTTATGTCATCAGAATTGGATCTAAACACTGTCTAAAATGCGGTAGTAATAAAGTAAAAAAAGGATAGGGTTAAAAAAAAAGACCAACATTAGAGCTCATCAGATCTACCGACGCATACAACACAAACGTATATGTGAACATCACTGCTTAGCGCTTACCAATTCCTCTTGACTTCAGCAACTTTTAAAAATTAGGATATTTATTTCCACTGCTTTCCTTAATCCATTTTAGGGACCATCTTTTGAAATGTACATTTTGAAATATATTTAAGTATATAGAAGTGTAAAAAGATAGAAATACAGTCAAAGACAGTTAGGTACCAGGCAGCCTCAAAAATCCCACATGGCTCTTGCTCACATCTCTAGGTGCTGAAACATATTTGAAATTCTGGCTTTTCGAGATAGATTCTTTTTTTTTGTACAAAAATGTCAGTAAAATATTCATCTAAAGGCTAGAGAAAACACATTAGCAAACATTAGCGTGACAGCTAGCCTCTACTTTCTCAGTGTCTTTCCAGACAGCAGCGTACATATATTTCACTTTCCAGTTAGGTACCTATACTTACATTTGAAAATATTCATCGATAAACTAGGAAACTTCCACTGAAGCCACCTCTGCCACACCCCAAAATCTTACCCCTTCAGATTTCACTGCAGATGGCCTGCGTGCCGTGGGCTGAAAACAGAAAAAAGGTGTACACGCATACTAATCTGAAAGAACTAGCTGCTTTCATTCAGCTTCTTTATCAAGTCTACTATGCAGGACACAAGTAAAAGCATACAAAGGGTAAGATGATTTGCACCCACTTAATAAATGCAAGCAAATACCGGCTTTGATCTCAGCAATTTTATTGGAAAGCTCAGTTCACCAGAAGGTGTGCAGCAGAGAAAGAAAGGGAAAAGTGAGTGAAATGCAAAGGGAGAAGTGTATGCAACTTTGGCATAACTGAAGGGAAAAATAAAACCCTAGAATTAAGGTCTTTTGAAGGTAGGAATAATAAACTTCCAAGTAAATGTCACTTCACTATGACTGAGTTTCCCCAGTTGGGTATTGTATGTATATAATTTTATATATATAATTATTAGGCACACACTTTCCATGTTCTTTCCCCCAAAAAGCAGAGCTGACAATGGTGACAGCAGAGTGTGTAATTAGTTTTTATTGTTCCCCTGACAGCCATAGCTCTGCAAGGACCCCTTGCCTTTTCCATTGTAAATGTTATGGAAAAATACACTAATGACAGGCGTTTAATTATGGGCACAGCAACCATGATGGGAGCTGTGCCAGAAGTGATTGGCAGCTTTGGATACCAGATATTCATAGCAATGGTTCTTTCTCTCCCATACCTTGTAACCCAAATTATTTAAGATGTTAGCTTCTAGAGTATCTTTTCTAAAGTTTTGCTTATTGGCAATAGATGCTGTTACTAATAACCAATACCTTAAATACAGCAGGAATAATAAATAGATAAAATGGGGGGTTTTGCTCAAAAGTAGTGCAAGTCTTTTGAAAGAGCCCTATCCACTGACAATGTCAATGTAAAAGAAATTCCTACCAACTCAGGCACATAGTTGACATTTTTATTTGATTTTGTTTTTAAAAAATATCCACAGGTACACACAAACAGATATTATGTCCCCTTAGCATATCCCTATTCAAGATTTACAATAAACTGTCCCGCATTCAACTATAGCTGCTGAGGTGCTTTTTCGCCTGATTAATTAGCAATTGGGAGACACGCTTTTTGGCAGCTTTTGTATCCCTATTATTTCTTCTGGTTTGGCACAAAAACACTCTTTTGGGAGCACCACTGTTTGTACTGTACCCCGCTTAGTGATGGATCACTAATTTTTAATAAACTGAGCCCCAAGAGAACTATAAAAAGATGTATAAGTGTACTGAAGCAATAACTGTAAACAAATACAAAAAGGGAGAAAAAGAGCTGTTGCAGTACATAAGATATTAGGTCTCTTCCAGATTATGCATGGAGAGCCCATCCAGGAGATCACATGTAGTTAAAAGCCAATTCAGACCCCTGTCTTCAGACTACTTGATCCAAATCTCTGCCTTCATCTTTCTTTAAAAAGCTTCAGTGACTAGCTAATGTGGATGTGCATTTTCCTTGAAGAATGCTATATTTGAATGTCCCTTCGCTGTTTCTCATCCCTCCCCCACCAGTAGATGAATGAAATTACTCTGTAAGGCAGATCTCTATGAAGAATGACCACAGAATTCTGGACCAAACGGTACTAAGTCTATGTAGCAGTCACAAATCCCTGGCTAAAGCGAACAAAGCAACATTATTCCTAAATGGTAAGTTTGGGAATTTAGAAGTGAAGCTGTCTGGCTCTAAAGTGGAAACTTGCAAATAGCTGCAGAGTCAATGTTGGCTCTCCATCCCCCATCCAGCTGGCTCTCATATCAGTAACTTCAAAAATGCAGTTTGCCATTATGGTGGCTTAAGGCACTTTATGTGCCAGTGCAATGACCATGCTGTGTGTGCATGTCAGAAGGTCAATACTTTCAAATTCCAGAGTCTCTCTTTATTTCCTTCTTTTCTGAAAACAATGGGAAAGAAAGTAGGATTGATAGCTCCTACTTTGTTAACTCCTGCTCGCCAATCATGCGAGAATAAATGTCCCGCCTGTATGAATACATAACTATTTTTAAAAATTTGATCAGATATCAATTTAAAAAAATGTTTTTTTCTGCTTATCAACAAAATTAGTGAATTTCTTTAGAACAAGTTTTACAATTCTAGAGAAGCTAACATCACCATTACTAAACCCGCTTAGCAGTCCTAACCTAACACTGATAATCTAGGCTATTAGCCCAACAACAGTATCACAAAGATCATCATCAAATCTACAAGTAGTTGAAATTTTTATTTTGTCTCCTCACAAAAAAAGCCTGTATTTTATTTACAGAGCACCCCAAAAAAAAATTAACTATGAAGAGACAGATGTTTTAGTTTTGATGCAAAGACTTAGAATATTTTCAGCTCCAGTCTCAAAGGCAAAGACTGAAATAAAATACCCAAAATTTATTTATAAAATTAAAAAATGCAAACTAAAAATAATTGAGAACCCTCTGTACTGTAATAGTATCATAATAAAAATTAATATATAGTTCTTAATGGTTCCCGGTATGATCAAATAATGGGATATAAGGAATGTGCATAGGTTATTCTAAACCGTAATCTGAATACGAAAAATACTACTTTAAAGTCCACAAAAGCAAAAATGTACTGTTTCATTGCTACTTATTAGGGAAAGGCCACAGTGTTCAGCTAGTTACGATGAACAACTTGTGCACAATGTGAATATGCCTGCCACTGGCCAATATGTACCCACAAGCAAAAGCTGAAATAATCTAGGGAGGAAAAGTTATATTCTTTTAATGAATAAAGCGTATCAGTGCTACAGAGTGAAGATTAATTATGGCATGAAAACACATTCTATTAAAATATGCATCTTTTTAATAGTCATGAGGCCAGATATTAATTATGAGAATGGAACAAAAAGACGTTTTAGCAGAGACTCAGAGTCAAAGCAGGCATATCTCACATTCTCATTTTTTACTTCATCAGATGATTCTCAAGCAAATTATTTCCTTTCTGCATTCCTGTATCATTTCATTATTGTCATCAAAAACTAAATACGGTGCCTATCAAATAAAATGGCTCTTCAAGTGTCTGACGAAAACAAACAAAAAAGAATTAGTCAAGTGTCTCGGTGATAAACACGCAGTAAAGATTTTTATTGCAGTAATTATTATTGAATAGTTCCTTATTGAATTAATACGCCGACTTAATGTCAGAAAAGAAAATGCAAAAAGTAAAATTTAACTAATACCGTACGTACAGGTTTTGCCAGACTAAAAGTGTTTTTCCACACTGTACACTAGCATGGATAGGTAAATTCTTCCATCACATTACAGCATAAGAGGTAGAATAAGAATTACAATCTTCAAGGCTTTTCAAGTGTAAACAGCTGAACTTGAGGAATTTGCTATAAGAAGCTGGTATTAGCAATTCAAGTAGATCTTGCTAGTTAATGGGACTCCTGCATATCTTATTGTTAGTTGATTTCTTTTGGTATCATTTTGAATGGTCATTCATTTAAACAGAAAAATGGCCATAAAACTCTCAGCATACCAGTTAACAGAACATGTGCATCAAACAAATACTTTCTCTACATTTTGCTGCAAAAATAAACAAATTCTTTTTTGATGAAACTGGACTCATAACAATGTATTTTTATCAACCTGCCAATAACAAAATATGAGAGTAACCCCAAACAAAAAAGGTGGTGGCTATTTTTCTTCTATTGGAAAACATAGCATCCTATAGGAGCAAAATACAGTCTCAGTCTTCGCGGAACAGCATTTTTTTTTCGTTTTAAAATACTTCATTTTAACATAGATTTTTATATTGCAAAGGAGTGGGAATTTGTGGGTTTGTAATGTAACAGTCTTTGCTCGGTTTCTTATAAAATGAGGACTTCAGATACCTACATATGTTTGCACACTATAAAATACTACCCACCATTTTAAACGAGCTCAACTAGAACCTAGCTTGTAGAGARAACAATGAATAGGGAGAATGCAAAAATGCCAGGAAGACTTCTAAGACGTGAAGGGTTCTATGCTTCCAGTCAGCTATGCTAAAGTACTTTACAGTAGGGTTTACTCACAATAGCTGTAATATCACCAGAAAGCGGTTTCAATAACTTGCCTGTTTATTTTAAACCAAACGTTTCCATKTCATTATGTTGGTGTGCTGCTGACTGACTACATTTTAAGCACAAGTGCAAAGAAAACTTAAACAAAACAGAACCCTTTATTCTCGACAGTGAATTACACCATTCAGAAGCACTGGAAGATTAGATTAATCATGAGACTAAAGATATTTTTTCAAAACAATGCTCAGAACTGAAGAGCAGAGCAAAGRGTGATTATAGGAAGAAAATCCCAGTTTCACAATATTTCTCTTCACAATAAAAAATATGAAAGACAAACACCGAGGCAAAGCAAGGAGGTACATTTCACAGCCGGGGAGGAACTACTATCTACTCATACTTCTCCACAAAAGGTTGTGTCTTTGTTAGCATTTCCTATACGGTGATGTGTAGCTTCATAGCACTGCAAATGCCAAATGACCAGCCTACTTTATGCGCTTTCTGAAAGACTAATTTTTCAACAATACAGCACAATGCCCAGTGACAGACTGTTTCAGGAATAAGCAGTAACAAGGTACTTTAATTAGCACTGAGAGTTCTCAAAACACACGCCTGCAATCGTCTCTGTTTCCTTTTACAATTGCACGCTTGCATATCTACCTACCTACCTACCTGGGGACTACTTGCTACCAGCGTGCAAAGAAACAGCACAATGGGAAGACTGCCGAGAACTAAAACGCAGATTCGACAAATATTTCTTTTCCAATTTTTGATTTTTAAAAAAAGACTTTAGCTGGAAGAAGTGAGCTGGGTTATTCATTTTGAAAATTTTAAAGATTTCATTAATTTAAAAAWTCCATTTTTGAGATTTTTTTCTCACRTAACAGTTTACTCCACCCCACATCACCTTCTAATGACATATTTCAATGTGTACACACATATATTTATATATATAAATGCATATTACATATGCCCCTGTTTAAGACTGCAAAGACCATGACTCCTAAAAGACTAATTGCATTCATTCATTTTCTCAGCCCAGCATGAAGTTGGTAGAGTGGTYGGATCGTAGCAACAGGGGAGAGAAAGAAAGGCTCATCTTTATCTGTCCCTCTCAAAAAGGATGTAAGGCTAGTGGGAAGAATGCAGTGAAGCGTCATCACTATGTGCTTTCAGAAAAGATTTAATAATTCCATGATGACCATTTACTACTTTACAAGGTGCCTTTCATATGAAGGTGGAAGCCAGTGTAACTACTGTTCTTGGTGTAGTTTTTTTTCCATACAACATTTCAAAGTAAGTGTTTCAAAAATTCACTTTTAAAATAAACACCAATAACCTCTTGGAGACTCAAGGGTGTTAGTGAAACTACTAAAGCCACAGAAAGTAGGTGTAGCAAACTGAAGGCTCTGTGTCTGATCTTTAACTACTAGATAGATAGATAGATAAATATAGATGTGTATATATACATACATACATATATATAAAGTCAGAGATTTTTTGCTTTCAGAGTAAGCTGCCAGATACAACTCTCTCAAAATACAAGACGTACTTATCTCAAAATAAAAAATTAAAAAATACTCATGCACTTAAGGCATTATTGCTTCCCTTGACATTGAAAAACTATCTGGAAAACCAAAACCAAAGTAAATGCCTTGATTTTGGCACAATTTGCCCCCAGCTAATTTCAATTCCTTAGCTGTTTTTAACATAAGCTACTGCCTTCTTCCCATTCCAAACATTTCTACATGATCTCCCTTATCGCTGTACATAGGCAGAACTATTTCAAGATCAAAAACAAACAGAAATGAACAAAACCCAACCACATGACCTAAGCATACACAGGCAAGGTGACAGGGTGAAATTAGCAAATGCATATTAAATAATGGGGAGACAGTTAGACATCCACCCAGCTTGCTCCTGAGCAGCGCTGAGTGTGCCCCAGCAGACACTGCCAGAGCTTCTGAAAATCAGTCTGTGCCTTGGGCTGGTAGAGGGAGGCACTCAAGTACTCGCATTCATCCACACAACTACAACAAAACTCAAGTATTTCAATCTGTTCTTTAGTGAAGACAGATGCTTTTCTGAACCAGGGCATACTCAACCTCAGAATTCACCTAAGTTTACACGTCCAGGTTGCAAAATTCTGGTCTACGCACAGAATCTTCAGCTGTATCAAACCATTTTTCTACCTGTAACTCCCATCTCCAGTGTCTAACTTAACAAGAACTCTAACAATACTGATCAAATTATGGTACCTAACTTAATAATAAAAACTAACCAGCAGAAATAGAAATGATTTTGCTGCTCTGAATTCTCTGATTACCAGTGGATTTATTGATGCTATTATGCACAGAAATAGAGATGCAAAAAAAAATATCAGCATCCTATGTCTTTGCAATCATTCTCTTGAGGATGTATTTTTTTTTATTTTCCTTGTATAAGATACAGGCAAACCCAATAATAATCCTAATTAAAAAAACACTTGTCTTTGCGAAGGTACAAGGTTTGGCCTCTATATATGATCAAAAAATAGACTTGAAATGCAAGTATCTTGAAACCAGGAACAATTTCTAAAGCTGTATAATCTGACATTGAAATAACTTACAGGGGAGAAACCTGGATATACACTGCAATGTTGAAGCACAATCCCGCAAGCAGTAAAWTGTAGTAATAATTACCACAAGTAGTTCAAGTTGAACCTTCACAAGATTACAAACAGTAGCAAGTGCTAAGGAAGTAAATAGCTTCAAAATTTGGACCAAATATGTGACATTTTGACTGAGTTCTAATTACAAGGACACCAGTAATTAGGATCAAAAGCATTACCAAACTCTCAGAACTACTCTAGGTGTTGGATTCAGAAGCACGGCTATGACAAGAACATTTTGCTCTCTCGTGTAAGGACACGTATGCAGACAGTGATGAAAGACTAATGCACTTTAAGGTCATAATCAGAATTTATCAGCACTTAATTCTATGGCAACAAAACCAAAACATATTAGAACACATTTTCAAGCTTACTTGATGAATAATTGTCAATCCACAAAAAGGGACAAAACAATCTTATTTTATGCCCCCCTCAAAAGCTTAATACATAGACATGGATCATTTGGAATTGGACTACGGCACTTATGACACTTGTGTGTAGATAATTAAATGCATAACAGAAAGAAGGGACAAGAATACTTAAAATATTTCTCAAAACAGATTTAGGGTCTAAATATATATGCCTGTTTCTGTCATTCATATGTAGGAACAATAATGAACATAGAACACTAATTATTCTAGCAGAACTTTGGCAACTACTCAAGAAATATAATATAAACTGTTGATAGACTTTTTTTTTATTTAGGGAAATATTCTTCACACCAGGGGCACTTACCAAATTGGGCCATTCATCAATTTGCTAATATGTCTTTTAATAAGGATGAGTACTACATATATTTCAGTAAGTTCCTGAAGTTTCTTACCTAAAAAACTTATAMACATCATGACATCTGAGGGAAATAAATACAGTCATTAATAAATTCTTCAAAGTTTTTAATAAACTTACTTAATTTTAGATGGCCTTTGATCACTATCAACATTTATTTTTTTAAATGAATTCATTAGTTCTACTTACGTTTGTTACTTTTGAATAAACAATACAATAAAGAAAGTAAGCAAAAGCACAATGGCCGCATTTGTGGTCAAAGAATTATAGCATATTTTGTCTTCTAATTTCAAACTGTTATCACCAAGTAAGCATCCCTATCTACTTCTATGTGWATAAAAAACACACAGCCCATTTCTTCAGTCTGTCTCTGAAAGCAGATAAATCACTGCAAAGTTATTGCTACAGCAATAGCAGATCTAAAATCTTTGATAACCAAAGAGAATTTTCCTTTAACTTAAGGTACTGACAAAAGGAATTAGAAGTGTCTTTTTMCTTCAGGTCTTTTACATCTCGTCTATCAGGTGTTTGCCTGCTTTCCTGTACTGATCATATAACTTGAAAGGCAGACAAAAGCTGGCAAACTGTATGAAACAAAGGCAAAATATATCTGTATTCTGCTCTTTCTCATATTTTTAACTCATGGAGAAATATGACATATCCAAATAGACACTTTCATTGTGAGAGCACAGTGCCTATTTTAAGACAGCAAGAAAGTGTTTTTAAAAGAGAAGAATTTTTTAAATCTTGTAATTAACTTTTCCTCTAGTGTTTGGAGGAATAACAAAACTAAGTTTTCTTTGTAGTCTGCTGATATTTAACATTTGACTAAGAAAAGGTTTCACTTACTGTAATAAAACAGTATAAACTTAATAAGATCTTTTAMAAATCCATTCAATGCGTAATACTGACTAGATACACACTGCTTGTACCTTTGACTACCTTTTCCTAGGTGCATGCAGTCGATGCATAATCTCACCACATACAAGAGAAGAGGAGTTAAAACCTTGAATAGAAGGTTATTTTTGAACTGCTTTATTTTTATCTACTACACTAACAACACATGGAAACGATTTAGTAAAACCTAATTCTTTCAACAATCCTCCTCCTGCACAGTGGGATTTGCAAATACTATTTTTTTCTGGCAGTTCTAATTCAGCTTGTCTAACAACAGCAGCAAAAAAAATCCCTGCTTGGGCAAACAAGCAAATTTTTAAGAGGTATGTTCTTTGATGTGTGATAYGAGATGGAACTTTTCTTCTTATTCATGCTGAACAATATTTTTTTCAAGTAACACATACACAACAACGGGTAAACGTAAGGAAAGGCATCTGAAATTGCAAATTCTCCTCATTCCCCAGCATCTTTGTTATTTTGGATAAACAGTTTTTGCTTCGAGCTTTTTGTGCCAACTGTGTGCGCGTGAAGAGTTGCTCCCCAACACGCCGAGCACTGAAGTGCTGGCCAGACTGGCCAACTCTGGGCACTTGCAAATTCTGCCTCTACACGTCGTATCACCTATGCTAAAGCCATTCCGGAATACCAAGTAGAGCAGTATTTCTGCAGGCAACATGGATCTATTAAAAAACATGACCTGTGACAAAAATCAATGTGCTAATCTCAAACCAAACAGCAGTATCAGAAGCATAAAACAGAGATAACCTAAGATAAAATGTCCTCAAATTTACTTAACTAGCCTGACAGGTAAAAAGAAAAAAAAAATCTGCTCACACGTACTTCGCCGAAGCAAACGAGACCCGGAGCCCAGGTGACTTTTCACCCGAACACACGGACGCCGTTTGGAACGGGACTGAAATTTCCTGACGGGAAACYCGAGGGGAAATTCTGGATAAATTAAACGAAAGCTGTCCCTTCCAGGATGGTTCATTTAACCGCACGCCGAGTCTGGGGCTCC
>NW_028186329.1:321174-323018 GCF_003343005.1 Rhea americana
AAAAAAAAGGCGAGAGGCCAATCCAAGAAATATTGCGGCGTGGAAACCAAGGAGATTGGGGGGGGGGGAATGTTTTATGAGAGGGCGTGGAGAAAAGCAAAACCCCGGCGAAGTGGAAGATCAAGCCTGCAAACTCCGCTGGTGATGCTGGTGTTGGCTCGCCTCTCCGGCACAGCGGACGAAGGGAGCGGCGCGGCGAGGTGCGGAGAGCTCCGGCTTCAGCCTCCCCGAGCGACTCTGTGCTAGAGCCGGGTCCAGTCCCAGGAGCATCAACTTCTGCGGAAGGACAAAACAGTTTGAAAGAGCAGGGAGGGGGTGGGAGAAAAGGAGTCCACCCCTCAGATGACTACATTAGGAGATGGGGGGGAAAAAATCCCGTTCTTCTTCTTCTCGATCTTGCCCGACAGCTGCTCCCCTTTTCCCTCTGAAGCAGCAGCAAGAGCAGCAAGGAAAAATATACCACGCCAGCAGGCAAATAAATAAACTTGAATGCAGCGGCAGGCAGGGAGGGATCGTAAAGCGCGACGAGGATTGGAGGGGCAAAAGTCAGTTTTGAAAAAAAAAAAAAAGCTTTATGGGAGGAAAAAAAAAATCTTTAAACAGTCACGCCCCCTTTTGCAATGCCCGGTTCCTTCACTGCGTGTAAATCCGACATCAGCAGCCCAGGAAAATCTCGGAGCCCGGCGCGCTGGGCGCCTCTGTGCGCGCGTGTGCAAGAGGCAGCGGCGGCGGTATAGCGACGGTATAGCGCGGTGCACACGCATACATACATGCACACGCGTGTGCGTCCGGGCGGGCTCTGGCGGCGAGAGCGTGCGAGGGCTGGCGGCGAGGAGGAGGTGCAGGCAGCCAGCTCGCAGCACGGGCGCTGCTGCTTGATCATGTGGGATTTTTTGCATGCAGTTTACTTGGGAAAGGGGGGGATTTGCCGGCGCAGCCAGTGAGGGCACAGCCTGCTGTTTGCTTACAGATTGCCTTTTTTTTTTTTTTAACACCTCAACCTGATTGGTTTGCAACACGAGAAAGGAGGTGTCGTCCTAGGCTTCTCCTCCTCCATGCCAAAAAAACACCCGGCCCCACCTTCTCGAAACCTGACTAATTGAATTACTAAGACATCGGAGTGGTTCCTGTGCAGCCTTGCTGCTGAACGTAACCGTTTCAGCGCCGGCTGTTGGGAGAGGGGTCCGCTCACGCAAGCTCAGGGATGCGTTTCTATCTGCCGCGGGAAACGACGTGCGGGGTAATTCCATTGTTAAAAAAAAAAAAAAATCCTTTCCCACTTCTAAGCCTGAACGCGGGGTTTGTACGCCCCGGGTGATGCACGGCATCAGCTGCGAGCAGGGCAGATGCGATTGGATCAGTTGAATTTGCTTGCACATTGCAACTTTACTCTTAGGCGTTGCATAATCCAAATCGGGCGGCTGCTTAGCAGTCGGGAAGGAGGTTCTGGTCTGCTTTGTTTTGCCTTTAATCCTCTTCTTCCAACAAACGCTTCGGGTTGCTACACCGGGATCTTTGAACAGTTTGGGCGCTCGCCTGTACCAGGGCGCGGCCTGCCAACACCTCTGGCACGGCCAGGAAGGCGCAGACGTGCCCCCGCCCCGGGCTGCTGCTAATGCGGCAAAGGCCGCCGCTTCCGCGCACTTGGCAAAATTCACGTTTCGGCTCGGCATGAGATGGCAATAATGCCGCCGCGACGCCGCTTTCGGCCGCCCAGACGAGCGGCGGGGCGGCGGCGCCACGCCGGCGCACCGGCAGCCCCGCGCCGGCAGGTGAGCGGCCGCCGGCTCCCGCCGAGAGGCCGTTGGCGGCGGCCGTTGGGGGCTCGCGGCCGTTGGGGGCTC
>NW_028186329.1:323089-352914 GCF_003343005.1 Rhea americana
TCGCCGCCGTTTGAAAGCGCCCAGACTCCCTCCAGTGGCGGCTCCGCGTGCCGCGCTGGAGCGCGGCGCCTGCCGGCTCGCGGGCAAGGGCCGGCCCGGCCGATTCTCCTCCCTGTCCGGGCCGGGCTGGGCGGGCGGCCCCCCGCGCCCGCTTCCCTGCGGCCGGGCCGCACTGCGGGTTGGGGTAGGGGGGGGAAGAGTCCCTCCTCGAAGAAGATGCACAGACACTCCAGGATCCTGATTTTATTACGCTTTTTTTTCCCTCGGTGTGGAAAATGATTGCAGATTAGTTTTTACCTTTAGCACATACTAATGTAGCTGTTGTTTTGCCAGGGGAGAATAGAATTCGGCTCTCTCCTCTCTCTCTCTCTCTCTAAAAAGAAAAAAGAAAAAAAAATAGTTAAAACATTCCAATCCCTGAAATTTTTAAACAGAGGATAGGTACAACTTTTAAATCTTTGTTATCAAGGGTTTGAAGATTTACCTTATTTTTCTCTATATATGGTTTTCTTCAGGCTTTCTTAAAATTCTGCAGTTTATAGGCTAAGTAGGATAAAAAAGATAATAAAAAAAAAAGACAACAAATAGATAAAAAAGACAACAAAACCCCAACTTTTTTCTTACYTTTTTATTCAAAATATCCCCTTTTGTGCCATCTGAATTCTTTGAATAGAAATTTAACATCTAATGTTAGCTTTCCTAAATATTTTTCTAGTGTGGACTTACAGAAATCACTGCCTTTACAGGAAACATAACATTTTAATAGCAGACTGTTTTTCAAAGAATCTCCTCAGCTAAGTTGGTAAGAGGAAGGTAATGACTTTTTTCTCTCTGGTCATGTCTCGTAAGAAGCATCACGTGGAAGAGGCAAAGGTTTTGTTTGTTTAACTTAAAACACATTTTAATAGCAGAGTCAGAGCTTTATCTTGCATGCAAAACACCCTGCCATGAATATAGTACTTGGCTTTTTGTTTAACAGGATATAAAGCTATGAAAAGRTGCCAAACTATCACTAAGTGAAAAAAACTTCAAAAAAGAACAGAGTTGTAACAGGAAGACTTTTTTTTCCTGCTTTACTTAGCAAGCTGTAGGTGGCTGTATCTTATTAGTTTATAGACAACACAGGGACATAAACCCTTTGGACCTGAAATAAAAACCAATTAATTCTGCATGTAAAAAGATAATATTTAAATGAACAAAAAGCGAGCTTTTTGTTACACCATAGCCATTCRTAGGAATACATCAAACACCCAACACAGAAAGCATGCCAACCTCCTGTCTGCTGTCCTTTTTTTGTGATTAAATGTTTAAGCAATTATTGATACCAGAGTTATAAGCTGCTTCTGCATGCCAACAGCATCTGGCCATATAGCCTTCATTTAGGAGAAACAAAAGATTGTTAACAAGCAGTTTACCTTGAATTAAACTGTTTTCAATATAATATTTAGAAAAAATAATGTATAGGCACAAAAACTGTCTTCATCTACCTCTGCTAAACCTCTGTAGCTGSCCCTCGATCTTCAGCTCTGTAGTGTTAATCAGTGTTTAGCATATACTCTATCATGTGTTTTCTGGTTGCATAGACTTTCAATGTGTTGGAGCGCTATGCTGCAGTTACTACATTAACTGATCACGTACCTCAAAACAATTCAGCTAAGCTCAGTTTAAGGTTTTCTCTCAGACAGAAGGCATTCTGTAGATTTTATTTGCAGATTTCCCTTGAAAATACACGGCATTTCTGTAGCTTTCYATCACTGTTCACAATACTTATCTTAAACAGATACAAATGACTTCTGGAGGCAAAGCTCATTGATGTTACTTGTGTGAAAAGTATTGTTAAAGTGACTTGTTTTGCTTACTTCACAATTGCCATTCAAAATTCAGTACCTATGAAATGCAAATATATATATATATATAAACTACATTTTCCCTGTAAGTGTGTATAGTTCTTATTTTTTATAAATTTGAGTGCATGCTTTAGAAGTAAAACTAACTAGTAGGGTCCAATCCTGTTTTTTCAGAAGTTAAGTGATTTTACGTGAGTTAAATAACTCATGAGGTTTTTTTCCTTTTGTAAAAATACAGAGAATTAAGAACTTTCTGGAGAAATGGATGCATTCTACAAATCAGGTGATAATGTAGTTGCATTTCATAAAAGTTATCAGCATCTTGTAGAAATGTGATTTTAAAAATATTGTATATTTCCATTTCAGTAGCATTCATTGAAGTTAGATTAACAGAAAATATATAAACCTGTGGTTGTTCTCTGTTTAAATTGTCTTTGATGCTTTCTATTAAAAAAGCRTATAAAACTTTAGCTTTTGTTTTTCTGTTTTATCCATAGAAATGTATTTTTCAGGACCTAAAAACATCAAGCTTTCTTATATTTTTTAATCCCTTTCTGATTCTGTAAATCTGTTCCTGAAGAATGACTTAAAAGCAACCTCAGCTGCAAGTTCTGCAAACTAATATCTGAATGGAATGCTTAATAATTACATATCCTCCCATCTTTTGCTGTAATTCCTTACTGTAAGCTGTCAAAGAGTAATATAGAACAAAATCTCATACTAATTTTCATATGAGAGGAGGAGGTTTCAAAAGCATAAATAATAATATTAAAARGAACCACTGAATTCTTTACAGAAATTCATCATTTGATTACAGTGTAGACAAATAGTCTTGAGTCAGATAAGTGKTTTTTTTCTGACTTAAGGTATTTATTCTCCTTCTTAGACGTTTAGCTGTGAGAGAGACTGTGTGTGTGTGTTGTATAAATAGATTTTTTTTTCTTTTTGGGAGAGAGAGAGAAAAACATAATTTTATGGAAGAGAACAGAAGAAAATGATTGCAGATGAATCTGTGTAAGTATTTAATTGTGTTTGTGAGTATTTTCTGCTGTCTAAAGGAATTATATGAACATTCTGGATTTTCTTCTTATTAAACTGTCTGGCAACTGTCTCACTTCTCTAAGCCCCATTTTCCGCACTACCAACCAGAGATAACATATATGCCTACTTTACTATGACATACTGAGGCTCAATCACTTACTGTTTTTAGATGTTCAGAGATGTAACTTTGAGATCCTTGTCTGAGAAAAGAAAATGCCATAACATAAAATATCATAATGAATTCTGGACCACTTTTTGGGGAGATCATCCCCAAACAAGCATTAACATTTTAAAGCTTGTTACTGCATCCAGAAACCATATATATATTTGTATATGTGTATGTATATATGTATGTATGTATGTATATATCTTTCTTTTGTAGATCATTCTTAGAGTTTGTTCTTGTTTTTAAGGAAAAACATCTAGAATTATCAGCCTTGTTTCCATTTCAAGTTGTCAGTTCAAAATCTACATGTCTGTCTAAATACTCAAAACACTTCAGCTCACAAATTAGGCAAGACATCTTCAGCACATACCTGTTTGGCTGTTAGTCTGGAAACTTTAGAAGATTAATRTTTTGAGGAAGACTTTGAGAAGAAAGCAGAAGATTTCCTGGCTTCCTAATGACATTTTATGAACTTCTTTGAATATTGACGCAAAAAGAATTACAAAGGAAGAGATTTTCAAAAATGTAAATGGGAGCAGGCCTTAGCTGCCCTTTGAGACATTAGAAAAATCCACTTCAAAGTGGAATTTTATGTCCTCTCCATACATGATAGCTAAAAACTTAGATATAGTGTGTTGCCGTTCAAGTTTTGTGTTGGTTTGTCTTTACAGATTCTTTTTCATGTGTGCTAGATATCGTTCTGAGGAATTAATTTGTTGATACATTTTGAAAAACATTAAACTTACGTCTATGTGAAATGAAAATATTTTGAATACTGTCATTCTGGAAGCGCAAGTAATGGCACTTGTTTTTGTCCAGTCAAAATTCTCTGTACAGTTTCTGGCTTTACAAAAAGAAAAGTCCATTATACTGATTTGTCATTAATAGTGAGTCAGTGAGAATAACTGATACAGCCCAGGGGTAATGCCAAAGCTAGAGAATCCACAGTTCTAGGACAAACATATATCTTCCTTTTTTTACATCCACTCTACACTTCTATACTTTACAAATTAAAAACATTCATTAAAAGATCTTCTAAAGAGACTATTCAAAGATATTGCTTGATTGTAAATTATTACAGGGACCCAGTATCTCACARAAACTCCAATTTAGGTATTACCACTCTGGAAATACGTATTTACAACTGTTAGGTTGAAGAGTTTATATCGTAATGTAAAACTAAAGTTTAAGAGAACAAAAGCAGATAGATACAGGGTATCTTATACAATATAGTCAGCCCAAAAATTCCTGATCATTCATGCAAAAACCTCTGTACTGAGCAGATACACTAAACAGATTATGTAGATTGTATTACATGAGCAGGCTCTCATTTCAGCATCTGTGCAGATTCAATGTTCTCCTATGATGATATGGCAGGATTGAAACCAGTTAAGATAAACAAGAACCCAATTTGACCTTGGGATATTTTTAAGTGATATTTTGTGGTGCATGCTGTCCGAAGGCCCATGCTGAGACTATGTTTTTCCAGAATTTACCACATGGTGAAAGTTAGCATTTCAGGATGCTTTCTGTGCAGTGAGTAACTGCAGCCGGTCCCAACTAGAATATCAGTGGTTGGTTAGCAGCACTGCTTTTAAGCAGTCTTTTCAAAATAGAAGGAGATTAGAAGATGAAGACAAAGAAGAGAGGTATACTTACAGATAAAACTAAGATACTGAATTCAAAGCAATATCATATGAAAAGAAATAGGTGTTTCCAGCTATATGAGGTACCTGTGCTTGTAGTAGTATATTGATCAGTGTCACCTTGTTTATAGGCATGCCACCTTTTATCCCATGCTAGTTTCGTTTTTGTTGCTTGGGATGAACAGCTAGCAGTTTCTTTTTCCTTCTTTGTCCATATAAGTGAAGAAAGAAAAGTATTAGAAGATCAAGGCAGGGATGAACTACTAATAGGGTAGTATCTAGTACAATAGAAACCCCATATTTTGCATGGCACAAGTACTACGTAGTAAACATAATTATTATTTTTTATTATTAATAACACATCTTAGAAGAGTAAAAACATTCTCAAGATCACTCTTTAACACTTTCGAGAGTTTAATCAACATTCATGAACTTTTCCAATTTAAGTTTGCAGAAGTGCTACAATTTTTCTTGCTGGCCCATTTCACACATGAATCACAAGCCGTCAAATCATAAACAGTTCCTGTCTGTTGCAAGATTCTGTGCTTGCTTGTGCATAACTCCCAGCGCATAGCAAAGGCTCAGGCTTTGACACCATTCCCTCTCATGCAGCAGCAGCCGTCAACTAACATTACTCACATTAGCGATAATGAACCAACAGAAAGAAAACAAAGAGCTGCAGACGTAGGTTATTACAGGTCATGCTACAACTCCGTTTCTTAGTTCTGGAGGCACTTGCCCCGATAGGTAGCACAAGCAATACTGGATAGTATTTAAAAATCTGAAGACAGCTCTCTGAAGTCTGTGTACAAAGCTAGCTAAGGGAAAGAAGTTAGACCTTCCGTTTTGGACTCTTCTGAACTCTTTTGGCAATGCAAGCTTTCTGCGCAGTATGTTTGCAGACCCATTTGCAGAGGAGCTGCTTTCTTAATAGAGGCAACAAAKGCGTTGCTGAGCTGTGCGTGCCACAGTTGGCTCACGGTTGCTGCCAATGGTGTTCTTCGAGACAGCTATCAGCAAGGAATAAAAGTTATGTCTGTGGATATTGGCTGTAATTTCTTACTAGCGCTGTTGGTTTTGTGGACACAGCCGTTCCACTAGTACGGCAGCAGCTGAACGAGGTTCTTTATGTTGTGGAGAAAATCTTATCTGGTTAAAAGAGCAAACAGAAACTAGACTGGTATATATTAATACAGTCAATTAGAAAGCAAATTCTAGAGAAGTCTGTGTGCTGCTACACACCTGGGAACATAGGGCTTAGCTGGAGGAGAGAACTCTCAGAGGTTTCAGTGATGAAATACTGAATATATATTTCCTTTAGGCAATGTGTTTGCAGTGGCTTCAACTGTTCTGATTGTATTGCTACAGTGTTTTTCTTGAAGAGCCAATTCTCAGAATTGCTTGACTAAGAGAAAATCCACCCTTTCATTTAAAAAATGCATTTCTGTACACCTTGCAGAGCTGAGTGTGAAGAGTTCTTAAATACCAAGGCAAATATATAAGACCACAAATGCATGACTGGATAGGGTTTGCAGTCCTGTGCCTATGTCAATCTCAATATAAAAAGAGGAGAGTTACCAAATAAATTCTAGAAGACAACTAAACCACAACTTTCAAGACTGAGAGAAGGGACTAGGAGACCATTTTTATTCATCTTCATCTTTTATTCATCTTATATCTAAATCAGAAGAGTCCACTAACATCACACAGAGCCTTGTGGCTTTCTCATGCAACCTTTCTCTCCGCATACAGTGTGCTGAGTTTGACTRACTCTTGAATTCCAATAGCTTTGACTCAGCCGAACAAGAACACAGCAGAAATAGCTGCCGTATACGATCTATGCCAACAAAACAGATTTCAGTTTGAAAAATGCCAGTCTGACAATGGTCATGGAAAGCCAGATGCAGAAAAGGAATAAGCTTTGATTTTTTTAAGACTGCTTAGCAAGACTTTGATTATAGTCTCCTGGTCAGTGAAACTGCAGCAGATGTTGTACAGAATAAATATATGAAAACATTGCAAAAGTTTGAATGATATAGTCTGCTTTGTACCAGTTCTAAGTGAATGTTGTTCTTATTGTCAGTCGTTCCACAGCCCTGCAAGGTGTTGTACCGTTAGAAAAGAAATTATCTATGAGAATATTCCTACACCATAAAGTCAAGATACATGAGGCCACATGGTTGCCTTAGGGAGGAAGAAGGTACTTCTCTGGGCACTTATAATCCCTCTTCTTTTATTATGATTCTTTAATATGTGGGCCATCTCAACTTAGCTTTTGCACTGACTTTGCACAGTTTAATGTAAATAGGTCATGAAAATATTACTTCTTGAAACTGAACTTACAGAAAATTTATATAGTGAAAAAATTAATTTTGCATCATTATGGCAATAGTTTGCTCATTCTGCCCGTCATTTTGGACCTTTGCCATATGCATTCCAAAGACATGCATCTCATGTTTGGCACTCAAAGGGTGTGCTCAGGAACTAATTACATCAAACTTCCAGTTCAAAGTAAAGAAAYCAGAAAAGATTGTGGACTCGAGCTCGTAGAAGAATAAAGAACAGTTCTGAAATGTAAGACTATCTTACAGCTGTGTGGGGTGTGCCAAAGTCAAGTATTAAGTAATTGCTGATAAATCATAAAAGGGTAGAAATATGATCACAAGAAGAATTCATAAGTAGATTTCTTAATAAGAGGGGATTATTAATATTTTGTAAAATCCATTGTGCATTTTTATGCTACTGTACTTAGCATTTTCACATAAACAAAAGAAAACACTGTAATTGTTTTATAATTCTGAAATGCTTTGTCAACAGGCATATAGCGAAAGAGTGGAAATCTTGTAACTGTAAAGGTTGTGACTAAGTATCAGTTATGACAGTAAAAAYGTTTTCATTTTGACAGACAATTGATGTTGTCTACTATGCAAACATCGCTACATTTTCTCTGAGCAAAGAAATAAGATTAACAATTAATTTTGCACAACTGTTAAATGTTGCTTCAGAGAAATAAGAAGAAAGTAAAAGGGGAAAAAAAGACTAAATCAAACCAGAATATGACAGTGGAGGTCAAAAATCACTCTTTTTTTTTTTTTTTTTTTTTTTTTAAGTTACCTAAGATTTGAGCAGCATGGTATTTCTTTAACATATTCTAGAATGTGACTTCTATCAGAACTTCAGCAGCAGAAATTCTCCGGGTAACTTATTGCCACATCTTCACGTTTAACAAATTCACAAGGTTAAATTCCATCTTTGTCTACATGGCCTAATAAGCAGCAGAATGGATGTTCTTTACTCAAACGTGGTGTGCAGCTAGCATAGCAACTGCCCTACAGTAGTGCACAGTTAAACTTCCAGCTCCTAGAAGGCACTGAGGGAGACTGTCACATGCTGAGCACATTCATTTCTCATTAACCTTAGGAGCAGTTAAGGATGTCTAGAGTTTTACAGGACTGAATTCAACACGATTAGGCCTACATTACCTAAATCTTCCACGAGTTACGCTAGAAGAAAATGGGTGTATTAGAAAACATACCTGACTGAGCCCAGAATCCATGCAAAATGGCAGAATAGCAGCTTGCAAGTCACTCACGAGAAAAGCTATAGCAACACATTTAGCAGAGCCCGGGCAGTGTCACGCAGACCTACCCCGGCAGGATTTCTCTTGCATGGCTTGCGCCTCTCAGATCATGTTCCACAGCACAGGCTGCAGGACTTAATGTCAGCAATGACATTCTGGTACCTGTGCTGTAAATTCAAACCTGTTGTAAAAGAGAATTCAGATTGATAAAATACACGATAAATTGTCATTAATAATTGAAGGGTTGCCTGAAAAATCAAGGAATATTCAGATGAGCTGAAGTTTTACCTGCAAATTTGTGCTTGCCAACAAAAATRTTGTGTGTTGTACATCAAGAAAGTGTAATACATTGTGTTTTAATGTAACTCGCAAAGGATATCATTGCAGTACAATAARTAAGCCTTTGCCAAAAGCCTGATATGACTGTTTATATTGGTAGGCTAACTATGGAACTCCAAACCCTTTTTGTAACAAAGTCTCTTTTCTTATATACATATACACCTAGAAGAAAGTACACTTTTTCTGAAAATCTTGAAAGGTTATAATCATGGTTTAAAATACGTACCTCTCAATTTTTCCTTTGTGGTCATCAATTCCGCTTCTCTGAAGAACCTCATAAACACAATAGGCCCAACGCCAAAACAAAAATTAAATGTTTGTGTGATCCCCAAGGGAAGAACATACTTTAACTATGAAGTGTTCTCACAAGAAACCTTGTAAACCTTACATGAAAGTGAATGATCTAGAGTTTGCGGCATTTACATTTATTGCTTTGACAGCACTGTTTATCAAAATAACTACAATTTTTTTTAGGAAAAAAAACTACTTAATTTTGACTATATTGCTTTTCTGCCAGAAAGGAACTATAAATAATAAGTTCAGTAAGTTTTTGGTTTCGTCTGCAGCTGATCTAGTTTGTTCCGCAGCAGTCAGTTAATCCCTTCAAAGTATCATCTACTGGTCAGTTCATTATTWGGTCTAAGCATAGATGGAATATATTAAAACTATTTGGAAGTATTTAAAAAGAAAAAAAAGTTGGAAAAGAATAGGACCTCTGCATGTCAGCCCTTTAGAGAATTAGAAAACTCAGATGCTTTGTTACATTGTKWCCCAAGATATTTCTACTGTCCTTTCYCCTTTTCCTCATCTACTGTATTTATCTTTGTTTTTCTTATTCTCATTTAAAGAATTGCACTTGAAAAGCAAGTCAGGTTACATTTGACAGCTATCRCTGCATTTGTATTACCCTGGTATTCTCTAGTTTCTTTTTGCTTTTGTTACTGATTTGTAAGAGCTGGCTGTAATTTGGTAGCATGCATTAGAAGGAGCGGCAGTTTAACATCAAAAGATACAGAAGTTGTAAAGGTCTCAAACTTGCATATGTACTACATACACAATATGCTATTGTTTGCACTGCATATGCATAACAATTGATTGTAAGTATTCAGCTTTCCTTGCCAATAACTTCTCCGTCATGTGTAGGGACCTAGACCTTTTACAGCTGAAGTTTTTGATTTGGTCTGCTCAGAAAGATAGAGGCAATATTCCTCCTGGACTTCAGCGAGATCTGGATTTCACTCAGAGTGAGTAAGTAACCTAATGGCACCAAAGAGAATATCTGCCGTGTGTAGCTAAATGGCATTAAATCTCAGAATACTGTGCCAGATTTCCTAGCGTAAATGTGTTTTATTTGCAACTAACATAAAAAATGCGTACATTTTAATGGATTTCAGAAGCTTGAAAATTTTAGTTCAGAAGAGAAAATTCTCTGATTTATGGCATGCTACAGGTATCAAAAATAGATCTTTGTCAAAAAGCATGCAGTAGAATATATGGAAAATATAGCTGGTTGTAGACAAGGGAAAATACATGAGACTGAATGTGAGTTGGAATGAAATAATACAATATATTTAGTCTTATATTAGCAATGTTACTTGACGTTACATGCAAGCAGATGATTCAAACAGGTGTAGAAGTCATAACAATCTAGCAGCAATGAACTAGCCTATGGTTATTCGAGCAGTAACGTGAAGCGAGTCTGTAAAGGTGATTATACGACGTGGTTTCCTATAGTAGCAAGGCGTTGGATTCATGGCCTCAGTGCTAGGAGATCCTTTCCTCTCATACGCTTTTTTGTTTCTAAAATAGCCACTGGACACTGCCAAACCACCCTGAAGCACACRTGGCCCCACAGGAACAAAAAATGTTAAGTGCCATGTTTAGGTACTGAGCAGTTTAGAYGCATTTTTAAAAGGAAGATCGTGAACAGTGTTATCTTCCCCTTCTTGTTGGAAGCTCAGAGGCACTTGAGTTTGTGCTTTTCTAGGAGCATCTGTTTCACGTCTGCAGCCGTGCTGGTTCTGTAGGTTCCCGGAGGTAGGGATGGCTCTGGGTTACCGATCTCTGCCACCTCAGGAAGTTGTTACCCACAAATACAGCATTACAATAGTGTAGCTCTGAAGCCTGTAATTCCCTTTTTTGAYTTTTCCTCAGCTGTTCTTGGGTGGCCAGCAGGTGGGCCTGCTTAGCGGTGTCATTGGTCCTGGAGGACTCATCCCATTAAGAATCCAGAGGTGTGGAATACCGCTGTACCAGCTTCGTTCCCTGGGGGTACCCAAAATATCCTTCTACGACAAATTGTACTAGGACCAAGCTCCTCAAGTTAGGAATTATGCTGGATAGAAAACACTGTAGTAGGCAGGCCACAATTTTCATTCCATTCTCCTAGGTCTCTCTGTGGGCCAATTTAATAGGATGCTGAGGGAGAAATCACTCCCCAGACAAGCATAAGGCGAAAAATAAAATGTAATAAGCAGTGAAAACTCTAATTTGAACTGAGACTTTGGAGCAACACAGGATTAAAAGACTGRGGTCTGGAAGAGTTTTGCCACTGATTTCAGTGAAATCAGATTTTTGCCCAAATATTTTAATGGAGCATAATCCAGGCCAGGATTTTTGGACACCCTGCATAGTGATATCAGACAGCACAAAGCTGTATTTAATCAGATTGGGAGTGGAGAGTCAGAGAGCGCTTGTCTGTGGTGAGTAGCTTCAATAAATAGTGCCTTTTAAAGTCTTTACAAATGTGTTCCACCATCTTTTTTAGATAAAGCAAACACTAAACCCCGAACTATTAATATCATCAGCTGTTTTTTGGTTTATTAAACTCRTGTTCTCTAGCTGATATTTTGTCACTATTCTCTCTGCTGCACAGATCAACATTCCAGTCTCTCACCTCCTCATTTCAGATTTATTCCTTTACCTTTGTAAATGAATGCCATCTAGCCAATAAGAAATTAAAAGATGCAAGTTGTTCTGCACAGGATATAGTGTAGTTACTGTACTTACAGTGCAGTACTCACAACCTACATTTTCCAAAAGTCCTTTACCAGATCTGATAGTTGCTTGTTGAACAATCCTGGACAAAGCATTTAACCTCTGAACCACATCTTATATATCCATAAAGTAGATTTAATAGTAATTATCTACTTTTCACAAGTGTTGAGGGGATTCATTAGTGTTCATTAAGCACTTAAAATCCCTTGGATGAACGGCAGTAAATTAAAAAAAAAAAAAGTACAATTAGACTCGGATTTTTGAACACCAGAAGGACTGTTGCACTAATCTGTCTGATCTTGCATATCACATACAAATTCATCGTCATATGGACCGTGTGATTGCTCAAAAGTTTCTCTTCTAAAATTATGTCCTGTCTTGGATTTAAAAAGTTTGGTGGTGGACAATGTGATATCCCTGGGCAGCTGAAACCTGGTGATACAATAAAACTATTTGTTACACAACTGGGTCAAATTTGCTGAGCTTCAGCTTTTATCCCTTTTGATTTCATTTAGCTTTTGTCAGCTACAAAAAGAGTGTTCTTTTATAATCCAGTATCTTCTCTACTAGTTGATGCTTTTGATCCCCTCTTACTAAAACTTCTCTTTGATAAATGGAACTAAAAGAGCAACTATGGGAGGTCAGTAATAACCTGATTTTCTATTTTCCATTCATTCCTGAAGTTCTTCACTGACCACTTCCAAATTTTCAGCTTTTTCGCCCCCCCTTTTTTTTATTGGTGGCTACTAAACTAAATGCAAATAGATTCAGAAAGCCATGCCTTGCCTCTCAAAAATATGCATTTCCCTACCTACGCTGCATTATCTCTATGAGTAAAATGGAAGCAAATAAAAGCAGGGCTTAATAATCGCTTGATTATTCATCATGATTCCCCATTTCCTAAAAGCCACTGCTCTTCTTTAAAGAGATACACAGCCTCTCAGTCTTCCAAAATGACCAATATTTTATCTTCTGTATGCTGTTGCTTGTGCACTAAATAATAGTAGCATAAATGAATACTTTGCCCCTTTTTAATCCACTCAGGCACTGTAAGTAGTAATATCAGACTTTTTATTCACAGGAGCAGCATGTGCAAGTCCAGAGATGTTCCGCTATCTCAGGAATATATTTTGAATTTTGGGGAGTCAGTAGCCTTTCTCTCTCTGCACCCTATTTTTGTAGATGTATATGCTTTAGCATTTTTGTGATCTCGTGCCTTGGGYATCTGCATCTTGCAAGGATTTCTTTCACAGGACTTTTTCTCCTTCCCCACACACTTTTCCTCTTCTCCTTTCTTGCGTCTTGCACTGTTTCAAGCTGACTAGAACAGTCCTCGCTGCCCCTCACCGTGCTTTGTCACTTTTCCTTAGGAACATGATCTCCTTATTTTCCAGTGGCATCTATTCCCTTGGGACCTTCATCTTCATGCTCATCCAAACAATGGATAAACTGCATTTCGATTCAGTTTTCTTCACCTCACATTAGTTAGATCACTGACCTTCCACTTGGAAATATATTTCATATTTAATAACATAAATGATATTCCGGATTTTCTTTGTCTTGTTTTAAAGATAATGGTAAAGGTATTAGTGACAAGAAAACCAAGGACTCCTAGAGTTAGAAAGAAACAGTATTATAAGCACATATAGTAGATTTAAAATAAATTTAACACTATAGAAAATAGAAARAGAAAAGCTCCCTGTAGTATATTCTCCAGTGATTTTACCAGTGGAGTTTCAAAAGCCAAGTGTTGAATCTTCACCTTCTCTTCAGAGGCTATTCCATAATCTTGCAGCTCTAGCAATGAAGATTTTTACTGACATTCAAATTACATTTCCTCTTACTTTAATCTTATGCCATCCCTGCTAGCTTTATCCCTAAACAATTCTTCTCTCTTCATGGGGTTTACACGCTTTCAATACATGTGTTCAAATTTAATTAGAAGAAGTTTCAAATCTAAATGATCAAAACTAGTTTTGACTCTGTCTTATTGGACTAGGTTGATGTGACCTGACCCATAGCGATTTTGCAGTTATTTCCACAGAGAGAGAAAAACAATTATGTTAAGATACATGCACTTTAGCTAATGCACTAGTGAGGTCATCAGGAAAGAAAACAGCAGAGATGGCACAGGCTGTTATACCCATATCACACCATCCTGAAGAAGCAGATAGCATAATAAAAATACGGTTGAGATGTATACATTAGACTGAGTACTTCTAACAGTGAAGTCGGTGCTCATTTGCCATCCAGGACTTTTTTATGCTTTCCCTGCTCTGACACCTTTTTTTCTAAGTGACCCTGCCAACACTCATGACAGGCTAGTGGACAAGACAAACCTTTGGTCTGACCCAATGCAGCTGGTCTCGTGTTCTTAATGCATTAGAAACATCCTCAGGGCAAATGACTGTAGTGTTTATGCAACGTGAAATGTTTTAGTCCAAAAATTTTTTGAAAAAAAAATCTTATATTATTTAGATGGACTATKGCCTCTTTTCTTGAACTTCTGTAAATAGCAGAGATGAGCAAACCAAGACTGATATGCTGAAGACCTGGCTAAGGTTTATTTTAACTCATTGCAGGCAAAGATCTCAAAGTAAATACCAATCTAAGACTACAGAAGTCCTCTGGGAAATACAACTGATTCTGGATTATTCTAATAGTTTTACAAATGCATGTAGGCTAAATGAATGCTTCCGTACAACTCTGACACAGTACTGTCACTGCATTTGACTTGAAGGCTTGAGCAGACCACATACATGTAATGCCCCAGTGAGTTAGTGTTACACAAACAGAGCTAGGCAGAGTTGCTGCCACTGGAAGGTTATAACCTTGTTACTATAAAGTGAATCTGTAAATAAGTGCATATATAGTTATGTATATATATATTTATGTACCTATATGTAAGCTTRTATGTGCTAAAAAGATGTATTCTTGGACACAGAATAAGTCACAATGGAACTCAGAAAAGCAAGAGTCCTCACAAACAAAAAAGGACCTTCCCAGAAAGGCATGGATTTATSAAAGGGCCAGACTTCCCCTTTTGACTTCTGCTTACCAACCTCCTCCAGAAGGATGTAGCTTCTGCATCGCAAATGCACACACCAGATGTGGGGAGCCAGGTGGTATATGACGGGTGAAAAGGGCAGCCGCTCTTCGTGATGTAAACCACATTACAAGCCTTTCCTTCTTCCATCTTCCCACAGATGTGGTGCAGTTCCAGAGAGAGGAGTGTTTCCCTCCTTCTCTCCCCTCTGCCCACAGGCTCTGCATTTCTGAAGAGTCATTCTAAAATGAAACTTTCATTCTGAAATGCACTGCTGGTTTGTGGAGAGGTGGTGTCATCACTAGGAACTCATGGTCTTGATTAAGCCCAAAAGCCAGCGCAAACTTGTTTATCTGAAATGATRAAACCAGGCCAATAATTTCAGGTTGCTTCTAAATTAATAGGAGCTGTGCACAAACACTAACTGCTCAGTACATTGTAATCCAATAGAAAAGGAGCAAATGTTCAATCTGCATCATAACTAACATTTCATATACAATTACATACATTTCATTAACAGTCAACGTGCATATCCAAAATAGGCAGACTGCTACACATACACATAAGGTATGCTTTACAAACCACAGGTAGCAGAAAAGGATGCAAGCAAGCAGGAGACATGTTAGGAACGGACGTTGCTGATAACATCCTCAAAGAATTTCATGCTGTCTATAGTTGACTGTAAATCTTTTTACTACTTTTTTTCACTACTTTATGGATCCAGAATTCTCTAGCCAGCAAAACAAATGTGTAAAATAGAGCATAATCATTTGTGGGGTTGATTTATCTGCCAGATATCCAACTCCTTCTCTCTCTTTTACCTATGTAAAGAGCAATGTAGGCATTACCTGGTGGTTTTCAGAGTCAAACCCCCTGATCTGAAAGAAATAATGACAATTAGCAAATGTCATATATTTTTTTTTTAATTTTTATCAGGTATTTTCATTTTTTTGTGAGTGATTTATGCATTTTTCTAATTCTAAGCCATTTTTTGCCAGACCATATGCTTTCTGAGAATCTCCTACCAGAAATGCAGAGTTCTGCTTTCTGGAATGACAACTCTAGATTAACAGGTTAACAACATCGTAAAGAGTTCACTGGCAAGCCCTCTGACAGATAGATTGCTCTGAGTTTTAAAAGCTTCCGTGTACATCTGGCAGAAGGACTGGGCACTACATAAGACAAAATTTTCTAATAAATCTTGAGGAGACTAAAGAATAAAGTGGAATTTGAGAATAAGCCCAATCTTCATGGCAGGTTGCCACTGTGCTCCCAAATGGTTTCAAAATGCAACAAGAAAAGAACGAGTGATCATCACAGAGCAATATGAGAAGCCAGAGAAAAGGAATTAAAGGCAAAATATTTTGAGGTTGTAAGGAAATCAAATTAACTTACTATTAATGAAAGACCAAATTCATAGCACATCACCACTGGCTGTAAAGGCTTTAGCGGGTTATTCGGTATGACAGATAGCTTTGAGAAYAGGCCAGTCACTTATGAGCAGTTCTTCAGGTCTGTTCCCTGTTTGCCTACTGTAGCAGCTAGGTAATGGAGATTACCTCAAGTCTAAATAGGAATGAATGGGCTACCATGTATGAGATTGTTGGGAAGAATATTTTGATTATCTTCAGCTCTGAGCAGGAAGTCTTTACAAACAGTCCCAAGCAGAATCATTAGCTTGTAATGAACAGGATGATGTAGTAACTAAGAAAATAATAGGTAGTTTGGGTAACCTTTAAAATTGTATTAATTCGAGTTGTTTCATTAGTCTTTTCTAGAAATTCAAATCTGACTTTTTGTCTTCCATATTTGGTAGATCTATGGAAGTYTCTACTGTCCTGAGGCTAAATAAAACAAATCTCCTTTCTTGGGGGTAACTGTGAGTACTGAGACCAAGATCATGAGTCCATGGCGGTGACTTAACTTCTTGAAGTTTGTACTTCCCAAATACGGTGACAACCTTCTGCCACAGAGCTGTGCAAAACACGTTCCTACACATCTATATCCAGACTGGTTAGACAGATATGACACTGTCAGAGTAAAGCACTGAGATGTTCCTTTGTCCCTGCTGCTGTGTCGCACTGGGTCAGGAATTGGTCCCAGACACTGAAAAATGGAAGAGTTTGAGAAGTGAGGCTTGGCTAATAGTGTGATGAAAACCAATTTAGCTGTAATCTGGCAGCTGTAAATTTAACAGTGATGGCAGAATATCTAAAATTAGAAACTGGACAGGCAGGCAGTATAGAAATAGAAAAAGAGCTAGCAAGCTTTTGCTGAAGTTTTCTGACTGTGATGGATGATTATAAAACTGAAAGGAAATTGTATTAATGACGATGGCTCATTTGCTTTTCTAATGTCTGTTTCATATATTGGGGACAAAAACCAGGGCAGTAAGACCAAAAACCTCAGATGTGACAGTTTTATCACATAACAAAATCCAAACAAATAGACAACTAATGTGACTGGCAAAGGTACTGTCCAAACCAGAAGATGGTAGCATTAAGTCAATATGGTGCATTTCTGGCTTTCAGATGAAACTGCTTGATGATCAGTAAGAGCACTTGCTTTGTGTGTAAAAGGACTGACATGAACCATGCAGAAATGCTCAGCAACAGGTCATAAATGAATCTAAGAAGTACACAGAGTAAACCTTAACAAAAGAAAGAAACCTTCGGATTTATCTGAGATTTCCTCCGTTATCCTCATGTTGGGATGTGGCACTATACACTTTGCTTATGCCATCTGCGCAAGTGAGAAACTCAGTCCAGCGCTCCAGGCACTGCTATATTAAATATTGATGGGAATTCACTGTATAGTAGATTTTTCCTTCCAAGGAATTGATAAATAGTTAATGAGGAGTTAGGCAGCTGAGTCCATCCTGAATGGATAATTCCTTCAGTAACAACAGTTTGCCCCTTGAGGGTTCATTTTCCCCCTTGTACAAGAAAATATGGGGTTTTTTATATATTATAATTGTAATATAATAAACTCAGGTTTATTGTTTTGTAACCTAAATATATATATGTRTGTGTATCGATTGCTGGCTTCCAAATTATCTGAACACCTTTGGAAATCTTTCCCTGCTCATAAATAAACAATGAACAAGTAGCTAGTCAGCATCTGTCTGATGAATTACGGTGTTTGAAGCATCACAGTCAATGTCGTCTAGTCAATAACAGACAGCAGCAAAAAAGATACCAGCCTATCAGGCACAAAATGAGTCTCTCTAACTTTTACTCATTTCTTCCTCCTAGCCACAGTGAATAAATATACCCTAAAACATTCTGAACTGATGCTACTACTGTGGCAAAAGCCTCAGCGAGCCAGCTGTTTGCCCGCTGTGTATTTATTGTCTGTCTCTTGGCCAAGAAATCTGCTTCTTTATTAAAAATAAAAAAGAAAGAAAAGAAAAGAAAAGAAAAGAAAAGAAAAGAAAAAAAAATACTTTCTTTTGTGCTTAAAGAAAGTGGCAGCTGGAGGTGGAAGCCCTCTGTCTGCAGAGGAAAAGCAAGGCAGGTAACACCTCCTCAACAGCACATTCCCGGTATGCCTCGGTCAGGCAGTGAAGGGAGAAAGCAGCACTGCACATCCTTGGGAACATCCAAGTCTGGGGAAAGCATATGCTGCGTATGTTGTTTCTSCTCCAAATCTGACCCCAAGTGCATTTTGACTTGTAACTTGCACTAAGATATGGACGGTGAATGCTCACWAATAATGATCTGGTGCTGCTTTGAGCTAGTGCTCAAGTCTAATCCAAGTAAGCCTTTACCTGTTATAGCAGTTCAGTAGCATAAGCAGAGATCTTGCTCCAGGTAGACTGGATGAAAAGAGGCATGTAGAGACCACACAAAATTTGCATGGGCTTTCGGGGTCATCTGTTACAAGTGGGTCCAACTTTTCAGAGTTCTGTAAGTATCTGTTCTGGAGATAGACATAAGATCATCAGGTTGTTGATCTAACATTTCTAAAATCAAATTAATATTCACAGATATTTTAAGAGAAATTACATCAAAGAATATTAAGGTCTTTTGGGCTAAGGTTTGGGGGAGGGAGGTTAAGATATAATATGTACCAATTAATTTTTATGCAGGTATTTAAAAAATTTGCTAGACTAGATAGACAAAGCCAGTTCAGTGCACCAAACAATAATATTGCTGACAATGCAGTGCACCACATAAAAGCATAAAAGACTACCTTGTAGAAGCTAAACCTTTTTTTTTATATATATATATATAGTTAGGCCACCTTCACTCCACATTACCCTAAGCCATCATAAAGCATGAGCTACTCCAATGCACAAATAACATTTGCTAATTCTGCTATAAAAGGACAATCCTGAATATAGTGCAAAACCCAAACAGACTTTGCAATGTGCGTTAGAGAGATCCATAACAGAGGACTGTTGGAACATAAACATTTAATAAAGCAATAAATCAATATTATATTAAATAAGTAAACCTGAGGAGGGACAACCACTTCTCAAGTTAATAGAGGAAAAAATTGTTTGACTTGTATTTTTATGTTTCACAAATAAACCTATTTTCCCAAGAAAATGTATTTGAAYATTAAGAAGAACTTATCTGAATACTGTGGAAATATAGTCTTCTGGTCAGTTAGGCACAGAAACTCATCACAAAAGAAAATGGGATACTGACCATTTCACCAAAGCGGGCACAGAGAAATATAAAATGTGTATTTTACGTCCAAAAGGGCCTCCGTCCCCAAGGGAATTTATCTGACTGGAAAGAAGCTTGTGTTTGTCACTAACAGTCCATGGGAGTTTGGGTTGTCACTACAGCTATTGATCATACTGACAGCACCCTTTTACCAAAAGGCACTGCTTTTCAGCCTGCTCCCCAGCTTCTCCCGATCTGTGAATAGAAGAACAATATATGCCATTTTCCATCACTGCAACCACTCTCCCCTCTTCTGCAAAGCCTTTCTCTAACTGAGGCCTTAGTCAGCTTTAACAGAGAAAGGGGTAAATTTGGCTTTCTTTTTTTTTTTTTTTTTTTNNNTGTACTACTTTGTAAAATCATAATTGTATAGAGTAACCTAATTACCTAAGAAGCAAAGCACAACAGAGGAGGTTGCAAACAGCTGCCTGCAGCAAGACAGAGCATATGCAACAGGCAGGGTCCTAGCCTTACGCTGTGGTAATTGCSCTTTAGGTTCTACTTTGAGTCACAAAGACAGAAATGTAAGACCTGATGAAATCAGTCCTGCCAGATCAGACCAAGCTGTTAGCACAGAGTCGTGTCTCTGGCAGTAACCAAAAGCAGATGCTAGGGAAGTTACTTAAAAGGATAGTGTAAGCTTATAGGATGCTTCCTCCRTGTTGATACATTGCTCAGACCAGGATATGAGAGAGGCTGAAGCTTCCTCCTGCACCTAATGTATGAGGAACAGATGCCAGGCAAAGATGAGGTTTGTGTACTTTTATCAGACATTCCTATTAAAAAGACTTAATTCATCAGAGACTGAAGATTGCCTGATGAAAATAAGGTGATAATGCTCCCCCGTGTACAACTTCATGCAATTTAGAAAGGAACATCAATAACCCAGGAGTGACAGCCAAATCAGCCTGCAAACCACAGCAACAATGACAACAGCTCTTGAAGAAAATACTTCCAGGTTTGCCCAGATAAAAGGTCATGTTTCTAGTTAGTCTTCGCAACTGCTTAATTAAGTTGGGAGAAGCAATCACCTTTAAATGGGCAATAGCAACAGTTTAGCRTAAGGGAGCTTTCCTTTATTTATTTGGTGGGATAAAAACCACAAACCATCAGTTGGGTACAATTACACTTACACAGTATATAGCTAAAAGGCAGCTCTTTTGGACAGTTTGACTGAGAAGATGAAGAAATGTTTGAAGAGGTTGTTCTTCTTTAATAGGTACTTGATGGATTGGGCTGAGTGAATAGGGTAATAATTAGGAAAGACTTGTTAGAAAGTCCACCTGAGACAACATGGACTGGAGCAAAACTCACTCATCCTGACAGATCTTGTGAAGGACAACACAGACTAAGCCACCAGGGAGAATAGCATTGCTACGACTAAACACTAGAATGGAGCAGCTGTCATTAGGACAGACGCCAAAAAAATGCTATGGAGAAAAAAAGAGGGATAGAGACAGAATCTGGAGAGTAATGGCTTTGACTAAGAAGTAYACAAATACCAGTGTGATGGACATCTCGCAAAGGAGAAGGCTAAGAGTTGCTACTCCTGTAATTCAAGTACAGCAAATCATATGTCTCAATTAAGACGCAACTAGGAGTACCAAAGAAAGTGAGAAACAGCAGAGACCCCAATAAGGAAGCTGAATATAATGGYCAGTAAATGTAGAGCATAGGAAGAAAAAAGCTATTTTGCCTGGGTTGTAGTCAAACTGTAGAATTCATTGTCAGAGCGGGTCACTGAATCAAACCCCGACTACAAGGTAAAAAGGATTGGTTCATGCTGTGACTCAGTGATAACTCTGGTTATCCAAGTGGCAGGTAATCTGCTCACAGATTTGAGCACAGAAAGATTTAAGGGGGAAAGGGAAGGAGGTTAGAAAAAAAGAAGTCACATGCCACTTGTAGTGTGGATGGTTGGTACATTATAAGATTTGCCATCCTCTGCAGAATCAAAACTGGCCATTCCCAATAACCAATAGCTATTTTTGATTAGTCAGATTGGTCTGTCATAACAGATTATTTGTTATCCTTTGGTATCTTTCTCTGTGAAGCCTCKGATTCTTCATCGACTTCTTGTTCAGCTTTACTATTAATAATGTATTTCTGTGACAGAGGTTGCTGGCCAGTGAATCAACTCTGRTCAGAGGGGAAAGCATTCAGAGGTTTGCCTCTAGTGTCTCTAYATTAATGCATGTAGCTTGAGCAGCAGTCAAGAAGAGCTACACRGTCATGACTGGTCACAGGCTACAACGTGAGCACCATCACAGATATCTGATGGGACAGCAGGTGTGTTAAGGGTTGTCATGGATGGACACAGGATATTTAGGGAGGGAAGAAGAGTAGGGAGCCTTGTACCTTGCATAAAGGAGCTTCTTGACTGCACAGAGCTCGTGTATGAAATCAGGCACTTATCTGTACATGGTCTTTGGATGAAGACCAATTAACCCTGGGAATACTGTGTAGAGAGTGTGTGCAGACCACTTCACCAAAAGGATGATGTAGATGAGACTTCCTACAAGTAGCAGGAAGAAGTCTCCTGACTGTGAGCCATCATCTTCAAGGAAAATTTCAACAGCATCCTACTTGGCCTTGACCTCTGTGTTTGTCAGAGCTATTAGGGAAAGGGGGGACAGCCAACAATGGCAAGTAACAGGTTAAGGACTACTTAGAGAAGCTGTATGTATTTGCTCCAGTAYGACCAGGTGGGATTCACTGAAGATGCTGGAAGAAGTAGCAGAGGTGATTGCAAAGCCACTGTCCATCATCTAAGAAAAAATAYGGTGATCTCTAACTACTGTGTAATGGTGTTATGCCCATAGGTAAGAAARGCAAAGGAGGATGACATGCGAAACTATGGGCTTATCCACCTCACTACAGTCTCCAAAATGATCATGGGGTGCTCATGGCATCCATTGCCAGACTTGTGAAGAATAAGAAGGTCCTCGGGAACAACCAGCACAGATCCACAAGGGCAGACTGCACTTGACCAACCTGAATGCTTCCTATGATGAAATGAGCAGCTACATGGGGGAGGGAAGAGTGCTGGACGTAACGAATGTCTTGCTAGGCTTTGTCAGCATGTTCACAGCACTCTTATTTGGAGTTGGGGAGGGATGGGCTGGACAAATGGACTAGGATGGAAATTGATRCAAAAGGGAGTGAATAATCAATGCCTCAGTATCTGGTTGGCAGCTTGTAACAAATGGAGTACCCTTGGGGTACTGAGGCCTATCTTGTTCAATAGTTTCACTAATAACCTGGATTCTGAGATAGAAATTTGTAGATGATACTAAACTAGTGAAAAAGATTATTAAACTGAATAGTAAAACTTCAATCCTATTGGACCTTTAGAAAATTGAGGACTGACCAACATTTCAGGAAGAAGCCTGAATTCTGCACCTGGGCCTAATAACTTAATTCATGCACGAATAGACTCTGGAACTGGCTGACTGACTAACAGCCYGGGCGTAAAGGCCCTGGAAACGGCAGTGAACACAAAGCTGAATATGAGAGAGCARTGCACTTGCATCACAAGAAAGGCAAACTGCATACTGCCCATTAGGAGGAGCCTGGCCAGCAGATYGAGGGGATTCACGATACATCTCTTCTCAGCCCTTGGGAAGCTGCACCTAAAATACTGTGTCCAGTTTTGGGCTCCAGCGCAATATCAGTAAGGAGAAAGAGAGTCAGATAGAGGGCTACCAAGATGGTTAGGAGACTAGAGCACTCCTTCCAGAAGCTGAGAGAGCTGGGAGCGCTCAGTGCAAAGCACAGGTTAAGAGGTTATCTGATAGCAGTATACAACCACTTAAAGGGAATTTACAATTTGCTGCAGCCCAACTCTTCTCTTTAGTGGAAAACAACATAAAAAAAAAGAGCAATAACTATATACTGCAGCTTGGAAGGTTGAACCTTTGGAAACATTCTCACAAAGGGTAAAAGTGCAGCACTGGAATGGGTATTCAGAGAGKCTGCAGGCTCTCAGCCCTTGGGTAGTATTCAAGACTTGACTAGGCGAAGTCATGCCTCACCTGATCTCTTGACGATACGTTTGCTTTGAGAGAGAACTTGAACAAAGTGACTTCCAGAAGGCCCTTCCAGCAAACACTCTATGAATAGATGACTACTTCAAGCTTAAGCACGTTATATTTTTCATACATTATGTGTGTATCTTATTTCCACTGCATGAAAAASGACTAGCTAGATTTAGTCCAGAAGCTACACTTCTGGCTGATTTTTCACATATCCTTTGCCTTAAAAGAAAGACTGGCAGSGGAATTATGCTTCTGTAACTTGGCAGGAGACCTATAGCTTAGGATAAGACCTATTTTCATGCTACTTTGTCCTTTATCACCTTTGCCAAGAAAAAGTGCATGTTTTGCTTTGCAGTRTCACTTCATTTGAGAGGATAGCCTTGAGTTAGTAGCAGCAGCGAAGGTCAGGAGATTAGAGAGGAAAACTAATTGCATGCTATAAACACACCACATATACTTCATTCTGCACCAGGGCTTTTATCAACTCTTGTTTTATCAGAAATCAATCCATCCCTTCACAGTTTACTTGTTCATGGGATAAAAAATTAGAGTTTGCAGTAGTAAATATGGAAACTATAGCTATAATTCATCAGTCCTTTTATCTCTGATAAGCTTGCATTATTCACCATGGAAGCTCCATGTATCTCTCATTTTACCAGAGAATGTGACATTTATTTCTATAAACCATTTATACAGATAAACATACTCACAAAGCTGAGTCTGCAGACATACCTTGAATGACTTCCCAGTGCAGATATACTGAGAAGACTATTGGTCATTTATAGCTTCCRTAGCTTCATCTAGCTGAGAAACAAACCTTAAAATAGTCAGAAGTCTTCTCCTGTTTTGGGTCCTATAAAGCAGCAAAGATTAGGACTGTATTTTATGTCTGAATCCATTAATGGCCTTTGTCTTCAGTACACAGTTTCCTTCAACTTCAATCAGAAACCCACACATAGCTAGGACACAGCCTTTAAACAGCAACCTTTGGTTTTCTTTCATGGTCATCTAAGCTCAAAACGCAGGGGAAATGTATGATTAACACCAAAAAGAAGATTCAGGCCATCCTCCACACTCCACACAAGGACTTTACAGAAGACTGTTATTTCCCCAGCATCACAGGGAATGTCTAGTGCTCCAGAAACGTGGCGGGGGGGGGGGGGGAGCAGGTCCATGCTCTAAGGAGCACATATCAAAAGAGCAGAAGAAGAAAGAGCAGACAGAACAGAGGGGAGAAGGACAGAGAAAGGCACAAAACCTCCAAGATCGATCCCCCAGGGGACTAAGCCTTGCCTGCCCCGTGGCAGGGCAGGAGTGCCTGGCTGTCGGGGTGCTGCGGGAAGCTGCGCCCCAGCCCCAAGGAGTGGGCAGCTCAGATTTCCCCAGCTGAGCAAGGGCTCTGGGGACCCACATGCACAGAGAAAATCAGCAAGGTGCAGCCCCCTCCCCAGCCATGGGGCACGGGGAGAGGCAGGGGGCTGCCAGCACCCTTTCAGCTGCCTCCTCCAGRGTCCGCTCCAGCCCCAAGGTCCTGCTGGACCCTGGCCGTGGAAGTGCAGAACACGGAGGAGGTGAAAGCGGGAAGGTGTCGCTGACAAACCCGGCATCCTGCTTGGATCCTGTGCCTCACCTGTCTCCGGCTGCTGGTTGCTTTCTTGCTCCTTTCTCTCTCATTTGATGCCTGCTGCTAGCCTTTCTTTCTGTATCCTTTTTTCTTTTTTTCCTTCTTTTTCCCTTTGGAGATTATTAAAATGCCATCCTTTCTTTCAGAGCATTGCCTTTCTTGCCCTGTCATGAAATAAAATCATATTGAACCAAAAGGCTTTACTCTGAGTTCAGAAAGGAATTAAGCACACCAATTTTAACAAGAACATGCATAAACATCCCCATACTTTGTGTACTGCAAAAGTGAGCTTGCTTATTCATGTTAAGATATTGACAATCTATTTTCAAGATAGGATACGTACCACTTTGCAGCTTTCATATATGAAACATTTCTCAGCACTGTAAGTGTCTCTCAAAGCCAGCGCTGCGTCTACTCCTCTTATAATCCTAACTACCTCCTTTTCCTTGCAGTTAATGCATATAAACAGCTGCCTCAAACTGCATTAAATAAGTATTATTTGTGTACAGTTTTAATGGGGCAGAAAAAAGTCCTGCCTCTGTCAGTGTGTTGCTGCTGATTTAATTAGTGTATATTTGCAAACCAGTAAAGCACATACGATATCGTCCTTCTGTCTCCCGCTTGCTCTCGGTGTCTGTTGACAACAACACAGGGATAATGCCGGAGCTGCTAATTCTCTGCTTGTAGTGCTTAATGCTCTTGCCAGCGCGCTCATTACTAGAAAGAGACTGAGGATCAGACTCATCCCTAGAGTAATCCAGCGTAGCCCCGACCGAAGTCAATAAGAGTTGTGCCTGCCTATGCGAGAGCTGTGTTTATCGCTGAAACTGCCTCCCACCCAGAGATGCCCGCTCTGTTTATTCTGTCCCGCCACGTCTTGTATTACCAGGAGAGAGTAAGACACGAAGGGTTTGCACTGTTGTTTTGACGTCTGCCGGTAACGAGGCTGGGGACTCACGGCGTTGAAACCCCTCCGTTCAGCGAGGCRCTCCGCGGCTGCACCAGGCGCTCCGTCCCAGCGCTGCAGCCGCTGGCGCCGTGCGGGGATCTTTCAACGTGCTCTTCGAGGCTGCGCTAGCAAAGTTGGTAATCTGCAGCCTGCCTTACTTGCTGACTTCCTTAAAAAGAGAAAATTGCATACATTTCTCATATGGCTGAATTGTGGAATTTTTCCACACCATTAAATAAAATGTTGCTCTAATTTATCAGCATTTTCAGAGAGAAAACATTTCTTAAGCTGAACAGAGCTAGGGACATTCTACTTGTGCACACTGTGTGTTTTTCTCTAACATACATAATGTTTCTTCTACTGTGCCAGCAACTGAGCTAAGGTATAAAATTGGTGGCTGCTTCGTCTCTTACCAGCATAAATCACGAGTCATTCTTCTGAACTCAGGACAGTCAGACCAGCATAAGGGAAGAGAAAATCATGTTCTGCCTGATCCGCCCTGTAAAAAAAATAAACGTAAAACTTTTATTATGAGCAGCTGAGTTACAGAAAGCTGGTTTTTAATGTACTTTGAGTGACAGAGGCTGGGACACATAATATCAGCAATGTTTCGGGGGTAATTAAGAAAAATAGTTGCGTGTGACGTGCATCTCTTGCCAGCAACAAGCATGAGAAAGAAGTTCTTTCAAGCGGTGGGATCCCTCTGTGCATGTATTATGCACACACCTGGGTATGCACACAGGTTAATGGCAGGGCAAAAGGAGCCTTAGTGCAAACGTGATAGCCGGAGCAAAGCAAATACAAAGGAGAGCTACACTGACAGACGGACAGAAAGGTTTAATGTTAGCCATTGGAGCTGCTGGAACTGATACTTTGAGCTAGAGTTTCTTAACATTAAGGCTCCCTTCTCCTTCTTCCTGAAAAGCCTATTGCGTAAGTCTAGCTATTGGGTTAGACTCATTTAAAATCCAGCCTTGTGTCACCTATTAAACTAACAGATGTAGATCTACAGATGGATGAATTACTACTAGCTTCAAAGATGCTTGATTCATGTAAAGGGATTGAGGTGTTGTGTGATGTTTGGGGTTTTTCTTTTCATTGGCTTATCCACAGGAGATATACTTTGCTAGACACCAACTCACTTGGCCTTTTTGTCTCAGTCAGAAATTTTCTATTAAAAATAAAAAATGATCCTAACAGGGAGATACCAAACATCCATCGCTTAATCTCTGGGGTCCCTTCAGCCAATTTGAAAGTCAGCATTGGAAGAAGTAATTTTTTGCTGTTTGTTGCAGTCTGGTCTCCTACTGCTGTTTAAATTGGACCATCAAATGAGAGTTTTATATTAACTGAATAGTAAAACAAAACCATTGTGTATATATTTCACATGATTTGCACTGGAAAATGTGACTGTGTTTAAAAAAAAAAAAAAAAAAAAGTGCAAGGGGCTATAAGAGGGTTTCCTTAACACAGAACAATACGGAGATACACATTATACAACAAAGAAAAAAAGGCTCTCACTATAAATTCTGGCTTCGGCAGGTCTGAATCTCAACTGTTTTAGGTTATTAACATATTCTTGGTGAAAGGTCCGCTTTTGCTCCTGTGTAGAGTTCTACATGAGATATAGATAAATTATGTGCATCTATACAGCTCAGAGTATGTGCATGCATGTGCACATGAACATCCACAGCCATACTGAGGTCTGTGTGCATTATACTGTGGTATTGTGGACGCTCAAAAAGAAAACACAAAACAATCTGTTCTTAAATATGCTTGATGAAATCATTACAGTGAGTTGCAAAGATTTTGGCACTATTCTCTGAACAAAATGTAGTCTTCTACACAGTCTTTATACATTTAGAAAAAATACCAGGCTGCTGAGCGAGGATTTATTGTTTTAGAATCAAATTTTTTTATAGTTCTTCAAGAGGGGGCAGAGACCTGGATGATTTTCTTAGTGTTTAGAATTCCCCGGGGGAAAATGTTAGTCTTACAGGTGATCCCAGAGAAACAAGTCCAGTGAGACAGCATTGCAGCACGCACCAACATAAAACTCATTAGCTCAATGCTGTTGTTACTCATTTTGTGTCTGATAAAGAAACCAGCAGATGGTTCAGCTTCATACTTTGTTTAGGATGAATGTAACCTAAATTCATCCCAATGGCTTGTTATAATTACATGTGCTACGTTCATTTTTAAATATCAAAATCTCCGGACTGCAGCTGACTTGTATCAGTGTAGCCAGCTGCAGGGAAACCGCACTGTAACACGAGGGTTTGTCCTTGCTAGAAAATCTCAGATCTTGTAAAATGAATGCCACGTTGATAAACGAGTTAACAGAAAACGCAAACATGCTAAAATGGCTTTCACTGCGTGCATCAAAGCTCACCCCAAGCGAAGCGCAGTGCAAGGCTGCCCTTCGGCGAAAGCAGTGCTATCACAGGGCAGAGGGGTCTTCCCCCCGCTCCGCCGCGCAGCCCGGCGTGGCCCTGTACGAGGCAGCACGCTTCGCCCTCGCAGAGCCGGGGCTCGCCGGGGAGGCGTCCCGCGGCGCCCGGCTCCCAGCCTCTCCACGGACCGCCGAACGGCAACCCTGGCGCGCAAGCAGGAGCGGGAGGCTTAGCCGCGTCCCTGGATTTCGCGGTCTCAGGACTCCTCTGCAGCAAGAGAGCAGCCCGCGGGCTCAGCTTTCCGCAAGACGGAGCAGGTGCTGGGCGCAGGCGGCTTCCTTGGAGAGCTGACGGGAAAAAAAACCCAGTCTACTTAGAAATATGAACTTGCGGCTCATGACACAGCAACTTTTCCATCTTTCCCTTATGCTGGTTGATTTTCACTTTTAGCAAGGAAACCTGAGAGTCATCTGTTAGGTATTAAATACTCATTTCTGGATAGTCAGTATTGCCTGTTTCATGTTTTGTCCAGTTTTAAGGGGGAAAAAAAAAGCATTCCTTTGTATTTCCCCAAGGATTTTTGAGGCTTCCTCAGCAAGCAGAGCTCCATAAAGAACTCAGCTGTAAAAATTAAGAGATGTTGGATAAGGGCAAAGTTTGGCATTATATGGCTGTTAATCAAGTGTTCCCGTGAAGCAGATCTTTTCGGAGATTTTTATGAGCGGAAGTGCAGTGCAGAGAAAATGATGTCGGAAGTCTTGGGGTAACCTGAACTGACTATGCCAGCTCTTCTGTTTCCTTTAGTTCCTGAAGACAGTAAATCTTATTTAATATTATTAAGTTTCTGTCTTGCATGGTTACAAAGACCCAGCCTGATGTTTCATGAGTGCTGCAGTCACAGCAATGAAGCGTCCGTTCCCATCCAACACACACCGCTACGCCAGCGCCCAAACCCTTCACTCCACCAAAATCTTTCTTTCTTAAACAAATAAAAAAGCTCCCACAAAAGAGAGCTGGGGGGAGGAACAGCCAAGCCCTTTAAGACTTCCCTCAAGCGTGTAGGTGCCGCAGCAGCCCTTCGGAGGGGTTGGCAGCAGGAGACTCCGACAGGGACGCGTTTGATGCCGGGAAGTGCCTGTCCCCATCCCCAGGCGCCAGGCTGTGGGCCAAGGGGCTCCGCAGTCCCCGCGGCACGGAGAAGGCGCTCGGGCCAGCTGTGGGTTCACTGCCCAACTCTCCATCTAAAACAGCTGGTTATTTGGGAATGGGGCCAACGTCTTTTTAAAATATTATTTCCATTTTCCCTGGCTGCACTTCATGGTGGGACACGCATTGGCTGCAGGGATTTCATTTTTGGGGAATTTTTAGCGCGTGTCAATTTTTGGCCGGGTGCACTTGGCAATTTCTCTTTAAAATAATGTTCCCTTCTTTGCCAACTATTTCTCTGTATACAGTCCTTGCAGGCAATTCCTCAGAATACTTAA